>NC_054552.1:9308000-9908000 GCF_017654505.1 Polyodon spathula
CATAAAAATCAAGGTGACTAAAGCTAACATAGTACTAGATGTCCTCTGTTAAAAAAAAACCCATCAATTACTGTAGCTAAATCCACTCTACTGTACCTGACCAGCAACATAACCATTCCATTGCCAAGCCACAGCGTGCCGTTAATTGTAGTTGTTTTTGACTGCCTGTCTTATTCCCAATTCATTTTTCAATGTTGGAAACATAACTAGTGGTTTCCCAAAGACATTCAAAGACTCCATTCACAAATGTGTATCAGAAACACTGGTTTGTGTGTAAGCCTAGACTTGGTCTGGATGGCTTACGCTGACAGATACTTTAGAAGTGGCTAGTTCTGGAGTCCCGATAATATCATATCGCATCCAATTTGTACTGTGAAGACACTTCCCAACCTGCATGTTGCATTCTGAGAGTAACGGTTCCTCATTTTGTATTTTGATAAGCAGAGACGGGTGTAAACAAGAGCACTGTGGGACACCCTTCCTCAGAATGAAGACACAATGTTGTTCTGTGTGAATTTTTTTTTCAAACACTTGCTGTAATGTACTCTCATTATCCTGCTGTATAATTTAAAATTTCAGAAACACAAAGCAGGCTTGGGACAGGGAAGATCTGTTGTGATGCTCTAATAACATAAAACTAAAAAAAAAACAAATAATAAACAAATAATAATAAAAAATCCCTCACTGGCAGGAACAATGTTGTGATTATGAAAACTACATCCACTCCTGCTAACGGATATATTACATCAGTGATGATGAACATAGCTAGGATGTCAAAAAAAAAAATGCTCTGCAGTTGTATGAAAACAAACCAAAACCTAATGCTTCAGCAGAGGATCCGGTGGTGTCAATGCTAATCTAAAATTGGGCATAAATAATATGTATGAAAATTTCAGCATACAAAACAGTACTAAAATACTATTATGTTTAATATTATTATACTAGGCTTATTTAAATTCTTGTGCAACCCATGTGGTGTTTCAGCTGTGCTATCTGGCTTAGTATATTCTTATTTTTTGAGGTACACTTGCATTGTTCCATTTTGATTCCATTAGCTTTTGTTTTCTTTTTCTTTTTTCACTGCGGGTGGTGTGTTGTATTTCAGGCAGAGCGGGGAGGCTGCACAAAGCTGGACTGAAATCAGGAAATTGCCAAAGCTTTAGCAGTTCAAGTATCTTAATGAAAATAAAAACCCTGAACGTTGCATGAAAGTCTCCTGTTTATTGAAGGTCTTGTATGTGTTTTTTACGTTTCTCAGTAAAATGTCATCACTTACTGGCTTTCAATTACAAGATGCTGCTTCACAAAACAGGTGGCTACAGAAACTATGTAAAAATGACAGAGGGCTACACTGCTGCTGGGTAATCTCCCCTTGTCCCCACTCTCTCTGCCTGTCTGGCAGGAGCAGGTGTTGGATGAGAAGTAACAAGAACAGTCACATCTACGCTGGAAAGATGGACTTAACCTGTTCTGATGAGGCTGCTGTGGGAGAGAAGAATTATGGGATGGATTAGACCTCCCACCTTTCTGAGGCAAGCTTGTGGTGTTATGATGTATATATTAGAATCAGTGTTTCTAGCATCTGATTTTTTGTGTGCAGGGTACTGTCTACATTCAGTTTATAATATAGATTAACTATATTAGACAGCTGGATTTAAATGTATTTAAGAAGCTGGTTATCTGTTTTAGACAAACATTTAATAATTTTGCGGAAAAAAAAGATTAAGTTGGTTTGTACAATGCTGTTTTTGAAAAGCAGTGTTTTGACTCTTGCACCTATTACTTTGTGTGTACATTTAATTCAACCATTCCTTCACATATACTACATGCATACTATGCATATGTAAAATTATTTACATGGACATACTTTAGTCAATAATCTGCAACAAAACTCTAGTTACCATGATGCCAAATCATAATTTACTGTGACAGAAAAGCCAATGCCTTGTGGGAAAAGATGTTTTTGCCATTATAAACAGAAAATCTAAATGTTGTATCATATTTGGGAAGTTGCCATTGTAACTGGTTTACATTTTTAATTGGCTCTAAATCACTGTGTAATGTGGTGAAAAACAATTTTTCATTGCAAGGTGTGTTGTTTTGGTGTATTTTAATCCACACATTACAGTGCGTGCATTTCTGTGTTAATCATATTTCACAGTAGTTAATGACTGCGCTTGTAATATAAAATTAGACACATTACCACACTTTCTCTGCAGCAGTTTCCAGGATTGAAATACAACACTCATAGCATCCCAGTTTGAGATTAATTAGACAGACCTGAGCATGTTACCTAGAAAATGTTTTTAAACCACCTCAAACTGTTTTTGAATTGGCTCAAACTGTTCTGCAGGTGGAACGCTATGATCTTGCCTGTGTTTTGTCTGCATGATTATTTAGGCCCGTGTACGTAGGGGCTCTGCGGGGGTCACCTGTGACGAGGGCTGAAGCAGCTGTTGATCTCCAATTTATGCTCTCCTCCACCACTTGTCGAAATAATGTACATTTCCTAGCCAGATCTCCAGACTGCAGTCTGCTTCCCCCAGAGGGAGAGCTGGAGATGCTGCTTGAATTGCAGATGAGGTGCGCCCTTCACTTTAAAGCAGCTTGCAGACGACTGTCACACTGCTGTTCAAGGGACAGGAGTGGGAGGTACTGCAAACAGGGACGACTCGTAGTACACCCCCCAGCACAGAGCCAAGAAATTACACGAAAAACACAAATTGAATATAAACCATTTAAAAACCTTTTAAATAGTTTCTTAAAACAAAAAATCTGATTTTAAATAGTATCAAAAACAGGAATTGAATGAATTAAATCAAGACACAGCTTTTGTATTCCTGCTGATTGCCCCAAAGACAACCTTTTGTACACATTCGAAAGCAATTGACAGACTTGGGGTACTTCATCTCTGAATGAAGAGCAATGATGGGTAGCATACAGTCAATGGTCATGTGTTGGACAGCCTATATATATTTTTACCTGAGAGGACTAGTTAGGCTTTATTAGTATTATAATATTTTAGTACTTAACTTCACACTCAGGCAAGTTATTCATTGTCTTCAATACTGTAATTTGAATCTGTAATTTCAAATGCACATAAATCATAGTTTCTGCAGTAAGAATACAAGAATGATCGACTGATGCCGCCTTCAGTGTCTGCTTAATTGTCAAGTTTCTTTTAGTCGTACATGTTGTGCTGGTGTACCGAATGACATCATTAAGTTAATGGCTGGTGACTAAGTGCAGTCTAAGATTCAAAGAATTTCCTTGATTCATTATCAGGGGTTGGCACCATATTGGGTGGTGACGGACATTTAAAAAAATAAAAACATTTAAAAAATCATCATATTGTCCACGGACAAACAACGGAAGTTTACATACAATTGCATACGTGTGTGTTAGACAAATTCACTGCCACAGACACAGATAACTCTTCCCACGGACATGCGTGTCTGTGTATGGACAAGTTGCCGACCCCTGTTCATTATTAATGGGTTTGCTGTCTCTTTTGATATCTCGCTGCCTAATTTGTGTCTTTCTGTCTATTGGTTTATGTCTCTGTCTATCTAAAGATTGTCCAGGTCTATCAGTGAGCCTTTTTGATGGATTTTATTGATTTGTTTTAACTAGCCCTGCATACTGTACATAAACCTCAACGTGAGATGAAACAATGATCTTCAGATGGGGATTACAGCTGTACCTGATTATACGGCAGGTTATAAACGTTCATCTTTTACTTCGTCTTCTGAGCTGTCCACCTGCTAAGGAAATCCTGCACTCTCGTTTGAACCAGCCCCCCGGGACATTGCAAGACTGCCCACATATTAATAAATTGGATCTCTGTGTCTCTCTCTCTCTCTATCTGTCTGTTTCCCAGGGTATCCCTGATTTGATTCAGTCAAGAACAACCAAATTTCTCATCGCTAGCAATGCAAGCATCTCTGCTATTCTGAAGCAGCTAGTGATATGCAGAAGTGGCACTGATCTAAATCATTTCAACAGCTCTTTCACCGACCTAAAAGTTTAAGGCTTGTACAGTTTAGATCTGGTTTTGACAAATGTTCCAGCTTTCTAAACTGTGTTTGAGCTGGCCTTCATATGCGCTATGTGACTTGCTGGCATTACCAGCTACGCCCATCTTAGAGCAGAGAGTTTGCCTGAAAGCTGTTCAGTTCCCTTTCCCACTCACCGTCGTCTAATAAAGGGATGGTGTTGTTTTGTATACAACAAAGGATCCTCCCTTTGTTGTTTTCCCGGTCTGGGTTGTACAGAATGATGCATTATTCCCTCTAACATGGAAGGTGTGTATCTGGATACATGCCAAGCCAGAGGCAATGAGGCATATTTACAAATTACCTGCTGTTACTTGTCTCTTTTATTACACACTGCATAAGCAGCTGGGTCTACCCACACACTACACTGAAAGCAAATTGAGCTTTTAAAGCATCTTAAAGCGACCAAATTGATTCCACAACCCACCCCCCCATCCCCCCCGGTTACCATGTATAGGTACATGTACACGCATGTACATACAATCACACTTGCTTATATTGCCTGTCATTAGTAATAGTACAGCAGGTAACTCCTTTGTACTGACTGGCAGCACATCACCCAATTCCATCAGTAATCAAGACCACAAAGTATCGCAGTGCTTTCTCTGTGGTGCAGTGTTTATGTGGGAGAGAAGGAGGGGGGGTTGTGATGGGGTTCTGATGTCTCATGCAGAGACAATTTATTAATGTATTCATCTGAAGGTATGTAGATATCTCCCCAAGCATGCTAAGCAAAAGCCACGGCTGCAGATTTACAAAAAGAACCCTCAGATTTATTCCAAGGTAGCGCAATCACTTTGTGCTCGTTGATTCACAGGTTCTGTGATTATTTGCCTTCTAATTCAGATTGGTAACAGAGTCTAATTCAATTCAGAGTGAATAAATGAAAATGTGTGAATGAAGCCTTTTTGTTGTACTGTGAATTTATTTTCATACCACAGCTATGCGCTTCCCTCCATACAAATAAAGAGAGAAATATACCATTTAAATAAACTAAAAGAAACTAAGTAGTAATGGTGTGTTTAAGGACCCTTTATTTTAATATGGGTTTGAGTCACTGCCAGCAGTCTGGAGTAGTGGTTGCTACCTGGGGACTGGTTTCCAGACCTTGCTTCCAAACCACAACACCAACAGGTTGAAGGTTATGTTTACCTTTACCATGTGGTGCTGCTGTGGTGTTTTCTGGTATCAGAGATTGAAATAAGACTCCTATTGCATAGCAGTTTCACTCATCCAAGGTTTTAATTAGCACAGATGAGTCTTATTAGACTCGTAGTAAAACCAGGAATGGATCAAACTGGTATGCAATGGGAGTCTTGTTTCACGCCCTGGGCTTGCTTGTCTCCTTGTCAAATGTTGCCACCTACCAATGAGTGACAAATAAAACACAAGGTAGATTTCCAGGTGCTGATTTACCTCAAATCACTGCTTTGTAGTTTTGCTACAGAGGCTGTCTCGTAACTCCTCCAATGAGATCCAGCAAGTGTAGTACCAAACTGGATGAACATTTAGGGACTTTCTTTGTAAATGAGGATTATCTTGTCCACAGTGATATCCTGGCTTAACATTTTAATAAGGCTGCTGTGTAAAACACTTTGAGAAAACCGATGGTAAATTTACACAGTGGATGAAGTCTTCTCAATCAAAAAAAAATGTATCACATAGTACAAAATTAATTGCCTAAAAATGGAGATTAAACAGTATTTCACATTTATTAGTAAGCCATATAAAATGCATTCCTCCAGAAAAAAATCATCTGCGTTCAGAAATATTATTTTGGGAAAAACACATGACTAATTTGAATAGGATGCAATTTGAAGTGTATGCTTTTACTTTTCAGTATTTTTACACTGCAAATTGATCTAACAGAGGAAACATACACAAGCAAAATAAACTAAAAAAACACTATTTTAAGATTAGTAGTGGCAGACTTGTTTTACTTGTTGAAAGGTTGTCCGAGTCAGTATGTGTTTAAATAGGCCTAGAGGCTGTGTGTGTGCGAGAGAGAGAGAGAGTGAGTGAGAGTACACATGCATGTCTCTGCAAATGCTGCCGTGAGTGAAGTGTGATCACACGTAACACATAACTCTGCACAGATGCTTTGGCAAGAGCCCTTCAGATTTAAGGTGTGTGCTCATGCTATATGTCTCTGTGGTAGTGCACATTGTAAGTGTGAGCTTCTGTACATGCTGTCCTTTGGGAGATCCCCTCCCTTGTGTCGGCCTGTTTCTCAGTGGCTCAGATGCAGCCCAGCTGGTGAGGTGTGATTCTCCTTCCAGTTCATTTCTCCAGGATGCCAGACAGGGGTCTGCCCAGCTAACCCACCCAGCACAGGCAACTCCCTACCTCAATGCCACCACTCTGCTGAGCAGCAGGATGAATTAGGATACAGTATTAAACCTTTAAAGGAGTGCCTAGCAAGACTTTAAAATCCATTTGCTTATTAAAAACTGCACTAAAACCTCCTTTCCTTGGCCTGATGATTTTTTCATTATTTTACAAGAAAGATGGAAGCCTAGAATACTTTATCATTTCCTGTGTTTTTTTTTTTTTTTTCAATCTTTCAACCCTGACCACTGGATTGGTGTGTATACAGTTGCCTTGGTAATACCTTTCAGAAAAATAAATGACTGTGTGGATTGCATCCCTTACCATGGTATTCTACTACTAGTGCCCCTATGATCTTCTGATTCCGTGCTGTTTTAGATTGTGTGTGCACTCTTGGGCCCTCCTACCCATAAAAGAAGACCATAAGAAAATGTTAACAAAAGGAAACTATTTGACCCATCAATGCTACGGTTTCTCATAGCTGATTGACACCAGAACTTTGTCCAGTTGGTTTTTAAAATAGCCCAATGATTCAGCATTGATGACATGACTTGCTGACCCATTCCATACACTCACTGCTCTGTATTTAAAAAAAAAAAAAAAAAAAAAAAACAGACTGCCTCTTACCCTCTATCCTAAGCCTCTACTCAATTCCCACCTGTCCTGGTCTTTGTACTGTGCTTAAAATGACTGACAAGGTTTTAGGATTTAAAAAGCTTGACTCAAGTCATCCTTAACTCTTTGTTATAGGCTAAACTTACTCGGTTCCCTCAATGTGTCTTCAAGACAATATGTAACGGGCAGTGTTCTGAGCCTGGGCAGTGAGATGACGTGTGGCATTAGCGACTGTGTATGTGGTTTCTGCTATGGATACATCACTTGCTTGCTTTTTCTCAAACAGTCCATGTCGTCACAGCAGTTGTTTGGAAGTTCAGGTATTCAATATTGCCTTTAAGACCGTGACCAAAAAGACCTGTCAGCTTGATGGCAACCTGGTGAGTGTCTGGATTTCAATTTCAGAGGTTCAGTATTGTTGTCAATGCAGAAGCCCAGCTTCCTACACTTGGCAGTCTTTTGAGAATTGTTGTTGCAGCATATATTAGTGAACTCGCCTCAAGTGGACTAATTAATTTAAAATCCTTGGACCTGATTTCTAGCTGTTGTATTAAAATATATGTAATAAAGAATATGTAAAGCATTTTGGCTGTCAATCCTGCGTGAGGTAGAGAACAGAGTTGCTTCTGTGTGTTTTACTCCTGAATAAAAAATAAAATAAAAAGGATATATTTGTCGTCTTTTTATCCCGCTAATGGATATCATTGGTTTGTGAGTGAGTATGAAGTGGGTGGTTATGTGTACCTTGTACAAGATATTTAATTAAAATTTTTGCCTGGTAAGAAGTCTCACTTGGGTCCCCTTTTCTGTTTAAAAAGGCCTTTTCCTTTGATTTTCTGCACAAAGTCCTTTAATTGGGGTAGTTACACAGTTATTTTTGTTGCACATGTCTGCGACCTGTGCTTGACTCTTACTAAGTAATTTAGATGTAAGGCTATCCAAAGATAACTAATTAAATAGTTTTGGTGTCTTTGATTGGAAAACAAATGCAAATGTCACACACAGGTCTGTAGTGTTGAAAGAGTTAAGAAAAGGAAAATATCCTGGGAAACACAAAAGGTTGTACTGTTTTTGAATGATTTATTATCCCCTTAATACCAGAAATCTTACCGTTTTACCAGTGTTTTCCAGTTGGGGGTGAAGTCATTTTATCCAGCCACCACACACACATTCACTGCCTATGCAGGGGGCAATCAAGTCAACGTGAAAATAAATTCTGGAAAAGTATAGCAAAATATGCTTATGAGAAGTAAGAAAATGATTTTAAAAAGAGTTTGTTCACCAGACCAGGCCTCTGCTCTAATCACAATAACAGGGTACCGCCTTTGTTGAATGGGTTTGTTTATGCAAGCCTACATGTCCATTTTTATGTATGATTATTACAAGGTTGTGTGATATTTGTATGTATAAGGGGTTGTGTTATATAATAATCTTTTTTAATAATATTCTTAGGTAGCCACTGGTTTTCATTGCATATTGTGACAATTTTCATAAATACTGTGAGCTGTTCATTTCAGATAGCTGCATGACCCCATCTTAAAATTATAGTCTTGAGAATCCTCTGAGTTGCCATGGTGCTGTCACTGACTACATGGACATAGCAATTGCTTTAAACTGGTTATCAGCAGGGAGATGCAGCAATGTGAAAATGAAAACCTCTATCAATGAAGAAAAACGACTTTTAAACAATAATATATCTAACAGTGGATTATTGTTGGCTCTGTTTAGCCAACATGTGTTGCTGTATGAAAATATTGAAGATTTACACTAAATGATCTTTATATGGATGGATACAGAGCATTTTAATCTGACATCTGACTACAAAGTTGGTCCCTGTCTCTTAATAGTAAAATCATCTTTGTGGCTTATGTTTGTGCAAATTGCTCACGCTATAGCCTAGTACAACAGACAGTTTCGTTCTCTCTCAGCATACAGTGTCTGTTTGAGGAATCATGAATGTCTGACTTATTCAATACTAACTTTGACTGTTTTGATGTATGTCTGAGTGTGCAGTGATTTACAGTACCCAGCAACCTACCTCTGCACCCGTGAATGCCAGGAACTACAGCTCTGTAAAGAAGGGTGTACTTAGCCAGTCATCTATGGATTATATTGTTTTGGGATGTGGTGACAGGCCAGTGTCGGTGTGACAGGAAGCTTTTGCAGGTAAACCCTGCGTCTTGATGCGCTGCCCCACAAGTGACCTGGAACTGTGGACTGCTACACTCCAGTGACTGCTATTACTGCACCAATAATGAGGACAACATATTACTTAATGTAGTTGGAGAAAGCTGGTACCTGCTGAAAAAAATCAATCACCCTCACCAGTCTAATTTAAACACTCTGCCAAATTGTAGATTTTTAATTCAAAATGTTGAGGGGTCCTTGGTCCACTAAAGTAAACTAATGCTTTTGTATAGGGCACATTGAAAGAACTGGTGAGTTTCCTCATTTACATTAAAACTGACGATGCCTTTAACTAGTTTACAAAGTCAACCTGCAATATTTCCTCCTGAGAAATTTGCAGTAGAAGCCAGATTCCCAATTTTCTGGAATTTTGAACCTTTTTGCTCCTCCATTTATCATCCCATGTCTAAACTGCACGGGGAAAGCTTTTAATTACCTCATTTAATAATTAATGCTTCCCAGGTCCTGCCTACCCAGCATGGTTCACAAGCAGCAGGGAGCCTGTTTTGGAACCTGGGGACTGGGGTGAAACGGGTGGGGGAGGGTTGGCTAGAAATGCTTCTGCTTAAAAAGGAAAAGGCCTTCTCTTCCTCAATGGACAGCCTTGATTTTCTTCCACTTTGCCCCAGTATCCTTGAGGAATGCTTCCTGGAAAGAAATATTGTGTTTTCTAGACTTTACAGCTAATTGTGATGAAGTCAGAAGCAACTAGAAAAACGAGAGAAGTCTCCAGTAGATTCCGTACGACTGAGACTGTTTAATTAAGGTTATAAATAGGGTTAATATAATCAAAGTACTGATCTGAAAAGGTGTAATGTGACCAGCACCGGAAATGAAAAGCAATATTTAATACAAGTGTTCATTGTTTGTTTGAAGTTTCAAAACATGGCTGTTCTTTTATTCCAAACCTCTTTTTATATAAAAGTGGATAAAATGTGTAGGTGAACCTTTGTGATGCTAATCAGTTAGTTTCTTGAGATGTCAATGGTTGTATCCTTGATTTGTATCCTTGTAAGGCTTCTCTGTTTTTACAAACATTTTTACAAACAACTATTTATTTATCTTTTTTTTTTTTTTTCAAAAAAGATCAAATACTTAAAATCTTCTTCTACTGTAACTTCAAAAGAGCTTTAAAGTAAAATCTCATCTCGGAAGAATTCTCCAGTCGGTAAACATTCAGAATCTATTTAGAAAATTCTGTTGGAATCAGGACGCCGCAACTCCCTGTACAGCGCTAAAGTTTTTTTTAAGGGACCTGCAGTCCCATGACAGGTATTTTACAACCTGCAAAATAAAACTTATATGTAAGGTCACTGTTTCGGTGAAGCAAAAAAACTGAAGTTTGTCATTATCAACCTGTCATTGTATATACGCTGCGTTCATTCTCAACGGTTTGAAAACAGCAAAAATGACCTTGTTTGGATAGGACACACCCCGGCTTACTTGGGGCAGAGTGGACTCACTAGCTGAATCCACTAGACTAGAGGATGGCATGACCCTCAGTACTGCTATCTAGTGAAAGCCATGTAAATTGTCACCTTTGTGTACAACATAAATCAATTATGTTAAATTCTAGGTATCATTTATTGTAATCAAAATTGTACACAATTCACACTTGCTAAAAAGAGAAGACGGACCGGCTGTATTATGCAGCCACTGATTGGTTACCGGAGTGTGGTGGATTTTAAAACAAGTGCAAAATCCTTAGATGTGTTTGATAATGAGCTTCATTCATGTCGTACTACAGTCTGGCGTCTTTTCTCTTTCTCAGCAAACCACGGCAAGGAATATTACAGCTGCTGGAAACAGGACCACGCTTGGCAGGTCTCTCAGCATTCGAAAGCGTGGGTGAAGGCTGCCTAGTCTGCTTTAGCAGGGATAACAAAAGGAGATGTACTTAGACTGTATTAATCTATAGGTGCACCACATGAGTAGCTACTAGAAATGGAAAATGGATGCATTTCTATAGAATCAACAGGGAATTGAATTATTCCCAGATGCAATGATCTAGAGGAGTCTATGATGAAAGTTTAGTGAAGATTTGTAAAAATCCTATACAGTGTGACAGATAAACAGATTTGATAGGTGCATAATGATCCACATTGTAAATGAGTATCGTAAAATAGATAGGGGATATGACTATGATGTGTACTGTAATGAATAATCCCTCCATGGCAGAGCTAGTGCCGCTAATATAAGCTCCCACAATGCAATGTTAAGCTGTTTTGTGAAATCTGGGTCTGGATCTCTTTCTGGGGACTATGCAGTGCAATGCAATTGACTGTCGCAATCTTACCTTCTTCGAAACGGAGCTGTTTCAACGTGATTGTTTTCTGTCCATTTCTCTGTGCTGTCGACATCTACTATATAATTGAATTTCTGGTCAGCTAGACCTAAAGGCAAGCCAACAAGTAAACTATTACACATCTCTCAGACTGATCAGCTTTCTGTTGTATGGTTTCTAATTCAGTCTCATGTTACCTGTGCTTGCTGTTTCATAACCTCCCTCCTTGATGTAAGCTGGGGTTTCTAATTTATTTTTTGTACATGCAGCAATCGGCCCTGGGGAAATGATCAAAGCTTGAACAGTGTGCTGTGTTCATTTTAAATCCAAATGATACCCAATATTAATGACGTGTTGCTACTGATCTGAGGCGCTATACCCTGAACAGCATTGACTACAACAGTAAACACCTCTCAGTTTACAAGGTCTGGATTAGGAGGTTTGCTATTGTGTAAATTGGTTTATGACGGAAATGGAAGATTATTCTTTCCAAGTCACTGTACCTTGGCACTGTATTCACCAAAATGCATCTTGAAAATGTAATTCATACAAACTAAAAGTGAGTGAATGTGCTGTAATGCTGCAGTTCCCTTGTGCCTGTCTGGTACACTTCCCCAGTCTTTCACCTTCACTTTCAGACCCTCATTGAGTCAGATTACTGGTACATTCCACAAACGTCGCTGTGAGTTAATTGGGCATGATCCTCTTAATACTTGCAGCACCAGGAGGTTATAAATGACATTTTCAACAATAGCAAAGGAAGCATACCTGAAATGGTGATATTTTACAATAAAAAACTATTAATTTAACAGCTTTTAAAATGTACCAAACCATGAATTATCTTTATCATCAGAGGTTTTGTGGTTTGTTATTTGGTACAATTATACTCTTAAAGTGCCATTCCACTAACTAAACAATTCACTAGGCTCTCTGTGTTTAGGGTGTTGTGGTCTCACACTGTGTTATGCTGTTAACTCATACAGTCGTAGGTCTTTGAAGAACACGCGATTTCTGTGCCTCCTTGCTGTCGTTGCTGTGTTGAACTATAGTGTCCTGTGTGTGTGCATACACTGCTAATTGTTTTAGTTCGACATTACTGCAGTAGTTCCCAGGGATGCAAGTAGAGAACGAGTGCAGCACAGGATGCTTGGCACAGGTGAGGTGTGAGAGAGCCCCCTGCTGGTCTCTTGTAGGTCTAACTCCTGATTGTCTGAAACATAATGTCCTTATCCTTAGGACAAGGCTTCCCAACCCTGGTCCTAGGGACCTCATGTGCCTTCTGGTTTTCATTAAACAGGAGACACATGGGATCCCCAGGACCAGGGTTGGGAAGTACTAGGGGCACTGCAGGAGTGTGCCACATGATTCTGTTGTGGCACCCATTCATTATTAGAATTACTTTGCTGTGTTGCTACAGAGACATATACCTTAAGAAATATTGCAGTCGATTGATGGGAAATTCACAAATTGTATTGCTGGACTTACCACTGGTCCTACAACCCTGTAAAGAACACCTGAATTAATTTTTACCATTTTACTATTTTTTAAACATTTAAAAATGTTCTTAATACTGCAGTTTATAACTGGCTCTATAATGCACTTTGAATGCATTTTACATAAGAGGCATCTGTACAGTTTTAATTAAGTCTGTTTGACCACTATTTTACTATGTACACTAATGGCTTCAATTGATAGTGTACAGTATGTATGAGTGCTTACAGCGATCTGCAGTGTTGTAATATTAACCATTTCAATAAGGGGGAGGTGCAGGTGGTGTAAATATCATTTGCTGCAGATGCATAGATTTTGTTTTTTTTATTTGTGACTGTTTAAGTGGTCTCAGTGATTGAGATATTGTATTAACAAAGGTTGCAGAAGGGAATGATTGTGTGGGGTATTTACCTGTGTGATGGCTAGAAAATCCCTGTCACTGGCCAGGTGGTTATAGTCAAATTTAACAGCTGCACTAGAGGCAACTGAAGCAGGTCACACACAGTTCTCAATTTTCTTTGCTGTATTAAAAAACGGAAGGCAAAATCTGTGCAGGACTTGCTCAGGATTTGCTTATATTGATTATGCACTGCAGGGGGTTGGGTAGAGATGTCACAGAGAGAGAGAGAGAGTAGACTGTGTAGTGCTGCATTCAATATTGTGTGTCTTGCATCAGGCTGCAACTAGAACTGCAAAATATACATTGGCAAAATATAGACCCTACATGCTGCAAAATTTGCATAGTTACTTAACTCGGTTTTATAGTGTATGAGTAGTTTACATGCATACATGTTTGTTGCTACGGTATAAATATGTCTATACTGAGATTTCCGCAAAATTAAGTTGCCACAGATATATGCTGTTTTTATAGTATGTTGGTTCTTGAAGACAAACAGTCAGACAGTGAAGTTGGTTTTATTTGAGATGGAGGAAGATACTTGGACTGGCCCTTGTGCATGCATGCTGTTTAGATTTGTTAAACATTATTTGGCCACTTCAGAATTGATGGTTCTTCTATAGTAGAACCGGCCATCATTTCTGGCGCTCCCACAGGTTAGAGAGGCAAAACCCGCAGGGACTGTTTTCCCCCCCATCATGCTTCAGGGCCCTACTGGCCATGAGCCCGGTGAGCTGAAGTGGACACCTGCATGGCTGGCCTTTGTCCTCCAGAGGCTCGTAGCTTGTCGTCATCCATTCTCAAATACTTAAATAAAGCGACAATTAGCCTGATGGTGAGATTGGAGGACGCCCACTGACCTTCAGTTCTCCGGAGCTCTTCTGAAGAATTGCTGCAGTGAAGGAACATAATTGGGGATTCTAAATAGAGAGTTAAATAAAGCAAGCAACTTCTACAGTTTCCACTAATGCAATTGTCAGTTCAGAAACCTGAAAAAGAAAGAATAAAACATTTATTTTTCATTGCAGAAAAACTTTTATTAATCCTTAATTAATTTATGCCATTTAAGGCCTGACTGCTGCCCATCATTTTTGTATCTCCTGTCTAACTTAGCTTCTTGTAACAATTTAAAATCCGCTGCTCACTCAGATCAAGTCTCTCACAGAAGCATTGCTCTTTTCTGGTATTGCAGTGCATCTTGCATACCAACAATGCAAAAACAAACCAACAGAATCTGGAATCAATAAGACGACACTGGATACCTCGTTAGTTAGCTGGTATGATGATCGGGAGTCGTCAAATCATCAGGTCGCATGATGAGAGATTATAATACCATAGCAATGGCAGCTGAGCAATCAATTGCTTTTAATAGTGAATAATAAATTGGATGCAGGTTCCTCCACAGTACTCCCAGGGGACATATATTAGACTTCATTCAGTGTCCTTCAGAAGCCTAAGGAAGTAGTTGCTCGCTTCAGCTTTCAGCCCAGCAAATTTTTTGTCACTGTGATGGTATAAGGGCAAGACCTTTCTCACAACCATCTGGACACAGTGTCGCTCTTAGGACTCTGTACAGTGTCTTTTATTTTGTTGTATTGTGTTTTTTTTTTTTTTTTTAATTTGGTTTAGGGGATGCAACAGAACCAAATGTTAACACTGCAGTTTAGACCAGCTATAAGGCACTTTTAAAAGCGTTTATATAATGCAAGGGTTTTCAACCAGGGGCACATGTACCCATGGGGGTACTTCTGAGTGTCTTAGGAGGTACGCAGGACAATGCAAATGCACAAATAAAAATGAAAGTAAAAGAAAATAATGATCTTGAATTAGGTAACTGATCATTATCTGATTTCTGTTTAAAACTAGATGCCACATTTGTCATGTTTTAACAATACATTTTTATGCTATAACTGTGTCATTTTTGAATACTGGAATCAATAAATCGAAACTCACTAACATAGCAATTGCTATTATGAAATCCTTTGCAGACATCTAATTAATTAGTTTCCTTACATAGTGTGCATAAATGTCTGCAGTGTTCAGAGAGTTAAACAGATTGTGGGCATGTGGACAATGGGTAAATTGTGAGAACCAATGTTGGCATCCACCTTGATTCATAGCGGGAGATGTAATACTTCAATGTATGGCACTGTAGGCACATTCAGTACTACCAGCGACCTCAGCATTCTGCTTAGCCCCCGTTCAACAGTATCAAAGTAGTCAAGACAGCTTATCAGCTGAAAGGTCAGTGTTTAACTATCCTTCGTACTGTGTGTTTATATGTCTCGGGCTTGATCCTAAAGATCATCACTTTGCTATGAGACAAGTTGACAGGCAGAGAAGAGCGAGTTCACTGTTCATTAGATCAGCAACACGCATGCACGCACACACACACATACATACACATAGAACATGTAATGCAGTTTTTTTAGCTGTTTGCTTAGCCAGTTAGCTGACCACATTAAATTCAAAGAAAATCCCTCCAGCGTGAGCACAGAAAGAGAGGTGGGAGCTGTGGGGGATAAAAGAGAAAGAACGAGTTGGCAAAAGATAAGGCAACAGCATGCAGTGGAGTTTGACAGGTGATTCTGGGGTAGTTGTTTTGTGGTGGGTTACAGTACACTACATTTTCTAAAGATCTGAACAAGGTTATCCAGTTCAGATGTATTTCTCAGCGAACAAAATGGGTTATAATGTTAAAACACAAAAGTAATAACCTGGGCATATACGGTAACCTTTTTCAAATGTCTACCTGTCACCTTCTGCTTCTCTTGTCTATTGCTTTCGTTGACAGACAGCAACTTAATGAGCTGATATGCAGTTTTGTTAAAGGGTAGTTGGTTTGGTTTCTAGAAAGCTGTTGATGTTTGGCCTTTTGGTGAGTGGCCATCTTAGAACCTTTTGAAAATACAAATATATTGGTGGGGATTTTGGGAAACCACAGATGGATCATTGGACGTTTTGATAGTGTTAATGCAAGGAATACTAGAAGAAAAGTATTATAATTTTTACAAATGTTCAGCTATATTTCTGTTACATACTGTACTGTACAGTCTTTACAAGTTGGATATAAAATGGTTTAAATAATGCAAATACACCTGCTGTGATTTGGTCAAAGCCAGAACACACCACCTTCTGCTTTCGAGTTCTTGAAAGCCTTGCTGTTAGTGTGTTTTTTCCCTTCTCGAGCTCCACAGGATAACCACCCCCTGCTGTTTGAGGCTGGGCTGCAGTAGTTGACAATCCTCCTTTTTCATCTGCATTCCTTCCACCCTGACCTCCAATGAATCTCTGCCAGAGTCAATTTCCAGTACATGACTGAATTAGTGACGTGTGCGTCAGGACCAAGAACGAGTGGCTTTTTTTCTGTTTTTTTAAACAACTGAAACATTCCTTTGAAAGCAGTATTTGATTCAGCTTGAAACGCAGGCAAACACAAAAAATATCCAGCAGACCAGAGCAAGTTAAATAACCTTGTTTCTGGGTGAAAGTGGTCTCCTGGATGTTCGGTATAGGACCTCAATCTTTGTAGCAATATAAGAGACAAGAATATCAGTAACACTCGTATCCACAGAATATGTGTGCCCTGAAAACAGGTGCCTCCACCACAGTGTATACATACATAGAAATCCCTCTAACAGCTCTCTTAGAGATTCTGAACAATGTTCTGCCATTGGAAATTGGAATTCCTTTGTGTGGCGTTCTCTGCAGCATGTCATTGTGAAGCAGTGATTTCAATGCTGTCATTGGGTTGAAGCATCACAGGCTTTGGTAAATGAGTTCTATATTTCAGCAAGTTTGTGCAACCTGTTTTTTGGTGCTAGGTAGTGATGCAACAGCAGGCACCTATGTTGCATTGTGGTTTACAGGACTTGGTCTGGAAAACTCAAATTTTACTTTTTTTTTTTAATTATTCCTAAAGGGAATAAAGAATGTAATTGGACGGAAACATTCTCAGTGTAATCCACTCCATCTCCAGCCTTTTTTTTTTTTTTAAATAATAATAAAAAAAAACTTATCTTGAAGACAAATGCATTAACCAAAGATTGTTGTCTCTGTGGGCAATACAGAAGGTCTTAGATATTTAGAGGAGGGCTCACAGTCGGCAATGTGTTTGCAGGTGCTTCTGTATCCAAGGCTGCATGAATTGCTGATCACTTGCAATGAATAGTCTGAAAAGGGCTGACTACAAGCTTTTCTGGAGAATTCTGCTGATTTTTCCCTTGAAGGAAATTGAGAAATGGGTCACATACTGTAACCTAAACCTTCAGAACAATTTAATCACCTTGCAATTGTCGCTTAGAATCAGTTTTTGTCCGCCCATGGAGGGCACATGCCTTATTTATAGTTACACTGGGTGTTTCAAATATTTTGTCCAACTTCTGTCATGCAACAATGTAATAATTACAGCCCAGTATAAAAACCAAGGTTAATGGTAATGCATACATCCAGGGCGATGTAACTGACAAAAGGATAGCATTCTCTAGCATGCTCTTCACTTTCCCTCTCTCTCTCTCTCTCTCTCTCTCTCTCTCTCTCTCTCTCTCTCTCTCTCTCCATCCCTCTGCACATGACTATTTTTTTCCAAATTAAAGCAGCATCTTTTGAAGCGTGGCCACGAAAAATACATAATTTAAAGAATTTATTATCAGTCTGCAAAAAAATGTTCGAAGGGCTAATTGAAAACACTATACCGTTGCCTAGTAATGAGAGGAATAGTGTTCTGCATTCCTGAGCTACCAAAACATGCCATTCCTGATGATGGTAATTAAGGATTCATCTGTTATTGAAGCAGGGATCATGCATGCGCCTAGCATGCACCCAGCAAGCCGACCAGATTGGGAATGAGTTAACTGAACCCATTATCTTCTGTGGCAGGACTAATAGCCGGTCCTGTCTCCTCATGAAAGGGGTACAGTAACTGCGCAAAGAGCTAATGTCTTCAGTAGGAATGGAAGCTGGGTAAGATGAGTGTCTAATTCTGTCTCTTGTTGGCTGGCTTCAGAAACCTCTATTTAACACTGATCTTGGTCTGCCTTGTTCATCAGTAAATATGAGATTAGCTCAAAGTGGAGTCTGTTAAACCAGAATCTATTTTAAGGTTTGGACAATAAAAATGACAAATGGTAATAGGCTCCCCCCCATGGCTGATTCATTATTTACTGAATAATGACTGATTTAATTTTTTATGCAAATTAAATATAAATATATACCACTAAAGGGGCATCTTGCTGCAAGTCAGTTTCCGTTACAATCGATAAGACAGCATATCTGAAAGACTTGGAGGTGCTAGATAGCCAATGTAGTTCAAATGATTGATGTTTTAGTCTCAAAAGTGAAAAAAAGAATAGCCTGGAAAGACTGCAGTTTCTTGAATTTGCAAAACGGCTAAGATGTTAGACATTGAATTAGATGCAAATTAGGTTGATCACGTGAGCACTATAAACTGTTGAGGCAGCACAATTGCAAACAGTCTACGAGAAACATAACGACAACTACAGTACCTACCTAACAGCACTCGAAAGAGGCTTGCTAGTGGGTGCAGGGGAAGCTGGTGCTCCATTAGCAAGGACAGTCATGTTGGTAGGCTGCTTCAAGTCATCTGTCATAGAGTGCATCAGGAATGGCAAAACAATGGGAAAGTGGTTGCCAAGAGAAATGACTGTGGCTGCAAACAGTTACTGATGGACAGTGCGAGAAGTTAGATATCGAGTGGATTAGCATTTCCTGTGAATACCTTCCAACTCCATGTGGAGTCTATACCCAAACCCATTATTAATTACAGGCCCTAATAAAGTGGCCAGCTAGTGTTGATCTGTAGTTTTAGTGTATTCAAATTATCAGCTCCCTCTGAGCAATATTTCACAACACAAACCTGTTTGCTCCTATTAGGAGTTACAGTTCTGCTTACAGTTCAACTTGAGTTAACAAGTGAAATCATTACACAAACTAAAAATGACATTGTGCAGTTTGTGAACTGGGACTATGGCTAAATCTATACAGTTTGCTGCTACGTGCGATTTAAGTGTCATTAAAATATGTATAACAAAATAATAATTCACAAAAGAGAAATATGTTAAATGTTGAAAATGAATTATAGATTTAGTGATAATTGCCTTAGAAACACAGATATTTGTGCACTGCTGTAGCCATAGCCCCTCCGACTCATCTAGAACAATGACAACCATATACCAAGGGGAGGGAACACTGTGTGGGTGGCACAAACTACCTAGCAGCTCCTGGCAGCTGCTTGTAAAGGATTTAATTGAAAGGTTTCCTTCTTATATATATTAGAGATGGGACGAATACAACGGTTCCAAATGATTTTCCTTTAAGGTCTCATTGAAACAAAAGATTTTAATTGAACACCATTTAAACTTTTAAATCACACAGTTAGGTTACAATTGTTCGATCATTTATGTTGAGGTTTAAAAGTTTTGAGATGAGGCAAAACGTACATGATTATAATTTGCTGGTTAAAAGCTGACAATTCCCTTTGAATCGATACCACTCAGCAGAACCTAATGACATCATTTAAGAGCAGCACCATGTTCAAATTAAATGTCAGTTCTGTTTTTTTTTTTTTTTTTTTTTTTAAACCCAACACTGTTGTTATGCTTGTGTTTATAATGCAAAACTCATCTATCTACAGATTAAAAGGCAGCAATTTGTTTTTAATTGAAAGCACTGTAGAGATTATTCGCACAGCACCACCTAATCTGTGTTTGTGCTTGGAAGCCTAAGAGAATCAGCCATGCAGTATTGGAAAAGACTGTGAGCTTCAACTGATGGTATCACCTGCATTTAACCTTTTAATTTATGCTCCTATTTTTTAAAGGAGAAAAATACCTGTCAAATAACACTAGATATCAATATCGAAGTAGTTTAATTTGAAGGTACCTCAAAATTCTTATTGCTCATTTTGAAACCCCTATTCATAAAGCTTTAACCAGCATATATGTTTTATAAATATTCAGTATTCATTAAATTGTTTTAGGAATTGTGTGCTTCTTGATCTGTGGAGTTTCATAAATAATAATTTGTTTTATAACACCCTGGACTTCATTAACCTTTGACATTTTCACAACTCCCCCTATCATTGTGCAGTAGAGCTTTCAACTTTGAAACAACGCTGAATGTACAGTACAAAACAATACTGTAGAGCAGCCTTTTTCCCCAAGTTGATTCATACCTGTTGGAGTCTCCCAAGCTTTCTTCCCATTTAGGACCAGCATAGAGGAGAGGGCTGTTCTATAATGTTGTAGTTTCAGAAGAAAACTTTGAGAAGTTGAATTTAACAAGGGTCTTTAGTCTAATAGGATAGGAACATACAGATCTTATGTGAACTTCTTATGGTGGTAATGAGCAGAGAAAGTAAATGTTTTATCTGTTCACATACTATTTAGATAACGATCTTATCTGAATGTATCGAACGGGAATTGTGTGTTATAATAAGCCAAATTCTTACATGATGTCAGATTAATTGCACAGACGTCATTTTCTGGCGTCGCTAATTTACATAATTACATACTCCTTTTCCTGGTTTTAAGTAAATAAATTAAAAACAGCTCTGACTTCAGCTCATAAATCAGGGCAATGTTACATTAATTGCTTTGTTGTGACGATTCTTCTAAAGGTATGCAATGTACGGTAATTACTCATTACAGTCATTTTTGTAAAGATTCTAATGACAGCGCCTGTCCCCTCTCTGGCGTGAGAGTTTCTGAGTTTTAAATAGGCTTGGGTATCCACTAATTTGACTTGGCACCCTCATTAAGAGCAGATCCATAAATCCTCATAATGTTTATTAAGTTAATGGTTTTAACACTTCAAGTTGATGAAGCTGCAGTAACACAGCTTCCCTCACTATTGTGTTGTCTGCACTGTTTGCCTAATGATGCTGGTTGCTCAGTTCCCATTTCCTACTAATTTATTAATATACAAATTACAATAGGTGTACTTTTATACTCATGTTTGTTCTGTGCACCCACCAGAAATGTAAAAACTCGGCGCATGTACCGTCTAGTTTTTTATTATGCTAAACTCAGTGACTTAGACTGCTGGTTGTCATCTTGCTCAAGTATACAATTGATAAATTACAAGAATTTTAAATATTTTATTTATTTAACTGATAAGCACGATTCTCGTGATTTAATTTATAGTCGACAATCGATAGCTGAAAATGTCATTGTCATCAGAGCCAGCTGCCTGCCCAACGTTTCGATATGTTGTGCATACCTTTCTCAAGGGAGCTTGTGTTTTGAAATGAAACATAACGACTTCTTCTATCTATTGTGACATCACTTTTACGTCTATCTTTTAAATCTGTATTAATTCTAATTAACATAATTAACATTAGTTTATATAAACTTATATTTATGTTATCATGCAATGTTTTAAACCAAAACAAAATCACGAACACACAGTACAACAAACAGGTCAGACTGGGCAATCGCCTTCACTGATCCTATACGTTTTGTTATTCAGCTGCTCTCTCCTCTCGCTCTCCTGTACTCTCCTCTGTACACCCCACCCGGAGTGGAGAGAGCTGCAGGTTTATATGCAGGTGACCATTTCCTGGTTTAGCAACAAATTAATCACTTATTTCGGGAGATTGCCACCTTCTGCACAAGGTTTTTAATTATTCCTGGTAGAGGAGCTGCCTACCTCACCTCTGCCAGAACTTGTTTAAATAAAAACAAAACAACAAACAAAAACACACGGCTACGCCACCAAATACAATAAATACATTTGCAAACAAATCATAAAACACAAACACAATAACACAAATGAGACACAGGGTCTCCTTGCCCTGGTACAGTCCTACAGAGACACTTCTGGTTGGGTCTCGTCATTTAATCTTAAGGTCTGTCCCACACTTGGGCCCTTTTGATGGCCACCAGTTTCAACCTTTTTCAATTGCAAGAGATCTTGATGTCCTTTTTTTTTTATTTCTTCTGATGCTCATAATGATACAGAGATCCTGATTCTATCTTTTGTATCCTTGAGAAATGACCATTGTAAGATTCTGTGCTGGACTTCTGGCTAATATGATTAGCTCTTGTTGTGAACCCGCACCAAGATGAGTAAACATGTCCCTTCTATTTTATGTACATTTGCAACCTGTTGAGCACATAATTGATTTTACTGATAACATATAAGGTCCTAAAAAGCCCTTAACGGTTTGATTACCCCTTATGTTCCTGCTCGCCTACTGAGTAAGCAGATACTGGTTTTATTGCTGCCCCAAGATACCAGTCTTGTGTTGGTAGACCTAGGTTCTAGATCTCACTGCTTAGTTGCAGCTGTACTGTACAGTCAGTTCACATAAAGGTACTCTAAAGGTACTCATAAAGTTTATGTTGTGCATAAAGATATTGTATTATATTGTAAAAGCATTCTCCCGACACTGTTTTATCTGTCTTCTATGCAGGTTGGTGTTGGGTAATGTAATGTAATGTGTTGTGTAATGTTACTCCTGTGCAACCTTGCCATTGCTGGATATCCTACCAAGGTCCTTTTCATTTCTGTGAGCCTGTAATGTAACTGAGCTCTCTGATGTGAGTTAGCCTTCCAGACACAGCTTTCTGTATACAGTGATTTAAATGGTACTAAATTAATTGTTCACTTTTCGGGTCAAGTCTGCTTGTCCGTGGTTTCTTGCCCTTTTCATTTATGGACAGGTGTTCTGGACAGAGGGTAGGCAGGCTTTTTAATGTCATAGTGCTTACAGTATTAACACAGCATTGTATTGCGGGTGGACAAGGGCAAAAGTAAGTGGTGGATAGTTACTGTTTTGTACTAAAAAGCACACTGCCATGTGGTGGTTGCAAGCACTGCTATTGGTATATCTCTGGTAGGTTGATATGCCCATCTCCACGGAGGTGGTGCTGTACATGACCAATACCTCATGTTCAGTGTAGTCACCCAAGTGACCGCATAACCACTTTGTACAAGAGGTATCACTGTGTGGTTAATTCTGACGGTACCAGAATCAGTCGTAAAGCAGCTTCACCTTTTCATTTGCAGTAGATGCTTGACAAAGTGACTGCAACAGCCAATGTGCTCCTTACTTTTCTAGCGTCCCTTCATTGAAATCACTCTGCGGTGACCCTTGCTGACAGAAGCAGGGTCATGGATGTCTCCCCTGCTCCGCTAACCCTTCCTCCTGTAAGGCTGAAGCCTGCCTGAATTCGCTGTAAGACTGGCAGTCAGACAGCTTTGCTAGCAAAGTGCAGAGCAGCAAAGACTGTGTATCACTCTCCTGGGTTTGCAAATGTTTAGGTGTGAATTGAAACAATAGTGTGGAGTTTGTATACTGTGGTTCTTATTAGCTTTGCACCTTGCACGTTTACTCCAAATGAGTCGTGGGTGAGAGATTTAAAACTGGGGATTCTTTTTTATTTTTATGCTGTGATTTGCTGGTGTGGAACACTGAACAACTTCAGATCAACTCCTCCTGCGTCTCACTAAAGAGACATGTTTTCTCTGGATGGCTTTGGAGAACACACATTAACGCATTTACTTATAACTGCAAAGTTGCGAATGTGAAAAAATAGCACTAGCGGTAGTTAAAAATCCTGCAACTTGCTTCCAACCCCTCAACACTAGTCCCCTCTTACTGTGAGACTGCGTGACTGCAAAAGCCCAGGTCAAAATCAGAACCATTAATGGGACTTTTTCCAGGAGCTGAAGGAGCACTCCAGCTTGTTCTTGGATCAATCACATTTGTTCTAATCGTCGACAGATAAAGACGAGGCGTGAAAGCCTGCACAGCGGCGACATTCCAATAAAGCGGAGTCTGCTTCACCTGCTGGGACCCTGGATAAACACTTAGCAGTTTCAAGCTGCTGGCTATCTGGCATCTCTTTAGTCTTTCTCTTCTCGTTATCTTTGAAGTTCACATCCACCGAACTGACTGCTTTATACTCGGGGGCTTCTAGCTCAAGCATGAGGGAAATAAAGAAAAAACATTTCAGTTCAAGTTGGAAGTTCAGTCTTCTGTTTCTGACTACTTCTCCATTTCAACACTTCTCCAAAAGTGTCTGTTCCTCTCTACCGAGAGAGGCTTGTTTCACTCCACTGTAACCCAAGGTGGGACAAGCCCTGGGTATTAAAAACTGTCAATGGCTGGCATCCATTCAACTGAAGAGTGATAACCAATGCTTTCAAATCCATATTCTTATTAGCATTAACAGCATTATCAAAGTTAGTAAGCAAAAGCTGATTTTATTAAAACTTGAGTATCTTAACAAAAGGGAGACCAGTGAGGATGTTACTAAGCTAATACAAAATCCAATGGATTTTCAAGACTCCTTCAACTTCTTATAAACGTATTATAAAGTAAATAGATCAAAGACTTTTTTTGTCACACCTATGCAGAATTTTGTTGTTTTCAAAGATGTAATGACAACTAGACAGTGCCAGCGTTCCTAATATGACTTGGGGCAGCATTCCAAAAGCAAGGAGTGCACTGGTATCTCTGGGATGTAAGACACGCTCTCCCTCCTCCTCAGCCAAGAAATTCAGAGTAACCCTGGACCCCTGCATCTCCTACTCCCAGCACATCTCCATTAGCACACACCTGCTGATTTCTTCCTGAGCAACATATGAAGAATCTGACCCTTCCTCACCAACTACTCCACGTAACTCCTCGTCCAGGCCCTGGTACTCATCCCACCTAGACTACTGCAACTCCCTCCTGGCCGACTTCCCTGCGTCCGCCACCCATCCGCTCCAGCTCATCCAGAACTCTGCTGCTCGCCTGGTGTTCTCTCTGCCTCGCTTCTCCTGTGCTAGTCTACTGCTACTCCACTGCTCCGCTCACTCCACTGGCTCCTGAGCACCACTCCCATCCAGTTCAAGACTCTTGTACTTGCCTACCGATGCCTTGACCAGACTGCACCCAGCTACCTCCAGACCATCACCCTACACCCCCACCCGACCTCTCTGCCACACCTGCAGTAGAAGACTGGCTGTACCTCCTATATGCTCCCCTGCCTCCAGAGCACGCTCCTTCTCCACCCTCGCCCAACAGTGGTGGAACAAACTTCCTATGGATGTCTGGACTGCCCAGTCCCTGACCACCTTCCGGCGTGTCCTCAAGACACCTCTTCAGACAACACCTGTAAAACTCAACTCTTCCCTTCTGGACAATATGCCTTTTAATGCACTTACACTTTTCTGCTCCCTATTTTACTGTATTTAATCCTGCACTTAACCCAATCTGTAGTATTTTGTATTTCAGTTGCACTCGTAGCTAACCCTGATGTAGCTATCAAAACTGTTACCTGCTCTTGAACTGCCCCGATATCAATTGTACTGTGTTTTGTATTTGCTCTTATTAGGACTGAAGTCATTGTATTTTGTATCTTGCTCTTAACTGTACTGTAATTCTTTATGTATTTTTGTATACAACTGTAAGTTGCCCTGGGTAAGGGTGTCTGCTAAGAAATAAATAATAATAAAAGGAGCATAGCAACTAAAGGCCCTCATCCCTCCTAATTTTAGATGACTTCTGGTGCATTCACTGATCTCAAAGTGTGACTGGGAGCAAAAGGTTCCAACAGTTCCTGAAAATATAAAGGCCCAAAACCACGAAAGGCCTTATAAATAGTAAGCTAAATCAATCCTGAATTTAACAGGAAGCCAGTGCAGTGATTTTAGATGTTAACCTTTAATTAAACTCCAGGGCTGAAAAGGAAAGACAGTTTTCTTCTTTTGAAATCTGCCGCCATCAGTGTTACCACCACCCTCCGACTCGCCAGCTATGAAATAACGATCTCTCACAGCTTGTTGACTGTGATTCCTGAAACTACCTAATTGTAAACTAGAGAAAAACAGTAAAAGCTTGTTGATCTTCCCTGTTGTGCTTAAATGCTCTGTCAGCTTTGCTGGCTATTGATCCCACGGATAACAGCTCTCCGCTGGAGTCAGCCCATTCAACATTGATCTCGCTACATTGGGTATCCTGTCTTGTGAAAAACATAGCTTGCATGCAAACAAATGGGTAGTACTTTTGAAATTCATTTGATTTCAGATGGTACTGATGAATTCGAAGTGATACTCCCATTTGAGTGTTGCAAATAAATACAAGCTTTGTCACTAATTTCCGACAGAGATAGAGTGGTTAAGGCACTTGGGGCTTGTGTGGCAGTTGGTTTCCCCCCATCCTAGACCTTCTGCAATGCATTAGAAACTCTGAATCAAGTGTGCTAAGGAATGTACGGTACTGTGATTCATATCAATTGAATGCGTGTTTCTCAAGATCTCTTGGTAATTCCAAGAACTTGATTATAAAGCTATGGTGCATTTAGTTCCTTCACTTTGAAACTTACTTCCACTTTCTATTTGGAATGTCAATACATATTTTTGAATTGAAGCAATTTTTTAATTATGTATTTGGTAGTTTAGAGCTCTTTTTTAGTTTCTATTTTTGGAAAGTGCCCTGGGAGGCTTGTAAATATACAATATAAATTTAAAATGGTACGTTAAAATATAAGTGAGATATACAGAGGTCTGAGTGGAGCCCCCACAAAAAGATAAAGTATCCAATTTTTTTGTCTAAATGGAAACATCGGTCTTGTAAAATGCTGATGATTTAATAAGATTGTCTTAGATGCCTGCATACTTCCGTTCTGTTTGCATGTTTTTTTAGTTTGTATGCGCACCATTTTGCCCCAAGGGACTGGGATACAAGCCTCGATCTGGGTTGTTAAGGCTGCTGTTCAAAGTTGTCTCAAAGTCATTCTGACTTCCAAGAAACTCAAATTCACAGATAAAACCAGGAAGATGAGCTTCTGTATTTTAGATGTAGGTGCTGAACCAGTTGAGGTCCCTTTTAAGACCACCGGTCAGTAGACCTTGAGAAAGACTTTTACCCGAAACATCTGCTTGTGTTTCTAAATTTAGCACCAGCAACCGTTTTACAGTTATGGAAAGTTATTTTTAATTAATGAATTAATTTATTTTATTTTATTTATTTATTTTTGCAACAAAATCTTTCTTCTTGGAGGCCCCACTATTCAACAATCCATAGGATTAACTCTGGCATATTTTAAGGGACGTCTTGTCAAACATAATATCTGAGATGAATTCCCTCAGTGTAGGTGTGTTTGCAGATAGGGTGACCACCCGTCCCTAATTGGGCAGGACAGTCCCGAAATGTAAAGATCAAGTTCCGGTCCCGGGCTTCATGCCTCCGGGACTGCATTTGTCCCGAATTCGTAGACACAGTGCAATCTTACAGAGCCACAGTCAAACTATAACATACCTGTTTATAGCGCATCACAGCACTGCCCCTGATGCATTGTTTTGCAATGCCTGACACTCGCTCATTCGCCAGTTAAAAAAAAAAAAAAAGTATATATCCAGGCGCGCTTCCAGAAATCTTTCACATGGTACGCACAACTGAACCACACTGAAATCCCACATCATGCCGATAACGACTCTGCATCAACATGCTGTAAAGCGTTTCAGTCACGGTGCTGCATTTCTGTTCTTTCTTGAGTATCCCTTTTTAAAAATGAGTAAACACAGCGCGCTGCCATCGACACAGAACAGCAACTGCAGTGACAACCAAATAGTCCACAACAATAAAAGCTACAAATAAACCTATTTGAAATACAGACTTAAAGGAAAAACTAGTTCAAAAATAATTTATGCTGCTTCCATTTCTAATCATTTACTCTTGCAATCACTACAAGTAAGCAATCATTATAAATACTAAAAAAAAAAAAGAAATGTAAATAGTGTCCTGTTTTTGCATTTTGAAAAGGTGGTCACCCTATTTGCACAACATGCAGCCTCTCGTTCAGGATTTGACTGAGGTTGACAGATTGCGGTAGTGAGTGTGTCTATATGGGGCTGGGAGTAGGTGTTGGCCACATCTGGCACATACTGTTTTTCAGGGAGAGTTTGGGCTGCTACAGCTCCCCAGCAGCTCAAGATGGCACGGTGCTCAGGTAACCTGTATTCTACATGCAACAGCTTCAGTCATTATTCGGACGACTTCCTGCTTTTGAAGAGCTTTCCCAACCCAACCATTTAAAGAGTTAATTTGTTTTGATTGTTTTTTGGGGGGGTTCTTTGCTGATTTTATTGGTGGAAACGCAGTCTTGCTCTAGTCCTGGGTTTCAGAGCTTCCCTGGGTTTAGGTACAAGAAACTGAGCACTGCTAAATCTGCACTGAACTGATCACAGAGCACGAATAAGCCCCACCTGAGTCTGTAGGTTTACACATAGGAGTTGTTCACACAGCTATACAGGAATAACTGTTCGTTTAATAGTTCAAACTGCTAGTTCCTATTCATATTAAATAACATATAGATTTCTTAAACCCAAGTGCAGTACTAGTGCGGGATTTTAACTGCATTCTGTTTTAGTATATGTCCCCTCTGTACAGTGTTTTGTAGATGCAAGTTCTTGTTCTGCTAGGGGACCAAATGACATGATAAAAGTATCATGTCTTTGAGTGCCAGTGGTTTTAGAAATAGCTTGTGATACCGTATGGCTGATCCAATGTCCTTAGCTTTTGACTATGAGATCAGAGCTGCATCCAGATGAGAATCTGTCAGTGATGTCTGAGGAGTCTCTCTCTCTTAACTTTGTAAAGAGCACTTAGAAAGAGTGTGCATCTGGCTAGCTTATATATTTAGTTTGAAGTCAAAACTCACAGGGCCCTGTTACTTAGAAGCTTTTGCCCAGTGTAAAGCATTTGAAAAATTGAAAAGACAATGCTTTAATGATTCAAAACTAGTACATCTTATATTTTGGGTGTCTTTTGTACAAAACATTAAAACAAATCTTTGAGTGGGAACGTTTGGAGAAAAGTGACTGGCGTAAAATGAAGTGCCACTCCATATTCATTCAATAGCTCACTCCACTTTTGAAATTTAGATTTGAACTCTTTTTATCTTTTATTGTCATTGTTGAATTTAAGGCATAAAAGGAAAAGAGAAGTCGCAAGCTTCTTCTTTTGGTTTTCAGATAAGTATAGTTTATTGAAGATAAAAGTTCTGAGTTGCAAAGTTATAAGAAGACATTTTAAAGGTTACATGGTGACAACGGTTTGCAAGTATCCTCTTTCCAAGCATGGATCAGAGCAATACAAAGAGCATTTCAGTATTCTCAGTTTAAATGCAGTCCCTCAGTGACACCATGATTTTTTCTTAAACCAATCAGAAAGACACAAATCTCTTCTCACTTGGTTAATTGCCCATTTGTCCTAACCCTAGCTTCAAAGCATCTGGTTCAATCCAGTTTATCTCTGAAGCAGCTAGTTTTTATAACCCTCATAAAATCAACTGTAATTTCCTAAGAAAACCTGTTTTATTTCTAGTTTGTACTGTCCAAGTAGGAATTTAACCAGAATCTGGCTTAATCTTTAACTCATTCTGCGAGTTGTATTCTAAGACCAAAAATTCATTTATATCTAAATAAAATGTTCCAACAGTCATTGTCTTTATAATAATAATTTGGGGGGGACAGTTTTTTTTTTTTTTCCATGCCTAGCTTTGACTGTTGATTTCTAATTGGTCTGTGTTCTGTTAATTTATTACTTAGGATATAGTATCTATTCATCTTCTGTAACATGGTGTAATATATTTCACTTGTATTTGCTTGGTAGTGTTTTTCTATTTAATTATTGTAAATGAAACATCGGTATCAATGGGCACTCTCCTGGTCTAATATACATGAATACATAGATAAATAAATACTTCACTGTTGGAAAGCCATGCCTATAAGAGAATGCTAAATGTTGAAACCTGGCAATGAGTGACAACTCCCAAACTCAAAACTCCCAGAGTCCTCAGGTACATACAGGTCATTATAACATTAGCTCTGGTAAAAGATCTTGTTAGTAGCAAATATCTTATGCAGAATTTCAAGGGTAGATCTACAATATAAAAGTGCAAGATGACAGCTAATCAGCGATCTCTCACTTGCTGACCATTTATTTTTTCTCTTCTTTCCTCACTCTGATTATCATCTCGATGCAAATGGAATCATTTTCACAATCTGCTTCGAGTGGCACGTGGTAGTGGGCCGCATGCCCCTGCTCCCTGCTTTTCATTATTGTTTAATTATTAAAAAAAAAAAAAAAAAAAATTGTTATAATAAAAATCCTGTATCCCCTAGACAACCCTTGCTCAAAACATACAGAGGAGTGAGGATTATGTTCTTTCCTCTGAGACTTGTTTACTGGCACATACATCAGACATGGAATCATAAGGGATACAGTTTTTATAAAGCTCTTAGTCCTGGGTCCAATGGGGGGTTGGGGGGGATGGGGGGGGGTATGGGTGTGTGTGAGAGATTTATTTATTTTTTAATAATAGATGCTCAGTAATCAGATCCCACTAAGCGGTGAATGGCAAAATAACACAGAATACATTCCAGTGTGGTTCTCAAACTTAACGGACCGATAATAAAAATCAAAATAAAAAAACCTTTGCACAGTGAACTGGCTCAGTGAGAATGGAAATACCCAAACGGCAATGAACAAAGAGTAAGCATGATCCGCAAGAACCAGTTTTTGCTGTCCGGTCAGTGGTTCTGACAGTACATGGTACAGATTCCCTTAAAACCGGACAGTTGGCAACCCTACCTAGAGCCTTTTTAACTTTTATAGCCTGCACACATGTTAAACATTTTGAAGTTGCAGGGATGGAAAAAAGAGCTTTCGGCCCTGGATTACATTGTGTCATTTAGGAATCTTTGTAAATTAGGTAATTCTTGACTGTCTTATACAACTAACAAGGAATGCTACTGTATATCACCACAGTTACTGTAGACTTTGAAGTATTTGTTGTATTTGTTTGTGTCATGCTTCAGTAAAATCTAAATATTTTAAATGTTTTATTTTTTATTTTTTAACATGCCTTTATTAATAAACTTCACAGCAGTGTTTTTAAATACAGATGCTCTTCTTTTAACTTAATATTAATACTTACTGGTGTTTTTACCAAGGGCTGTGATGGTGGTATTAAGATACACCACCATTTTAGATCATAAAACAAAGACTGTGCTCTTTTTTTTTTTTTTTTTTTTTTTTTTTTTTTTTTAGGAGTACTGTACTTGCTGCTTGTTGTAGTGCAAGGCACTGGTAACAGTGACAGCTTTTGATAAACTTGCAATGCAGAGTTGCTAAAACGAAACTTGCATTAAGAGCACTCCTTTGTAATAATATAGACTATAGTAACTGATTTAGTTTTCTGGAGAACAATAGATCTCCAAGTCAGGATTGTCAGGTAAACCTTACGGGAAATTACATTGATATGATATGTTGAAATGTGCTGGTGCGCATTGAAAAATATAAAGCCTACTGCATTTTTCAGCATGCATGTACTGGAGAATAAGTTGCTTGTGACAGCTGAAAACCTAATAGGTATAAAATATATTGGATATATTGACCCAAAGGAACAGTTTGCTAGCAACACAATATATACATCAGCTTTCCATTTGCAGTTTATGGTGTACACAAGGTTATGAATAAATGAATAACTGAAATGTATGCAAATGTATCTTATACAGTTTCTTGACATCTTAAATATTTAAGTAATTTCTTTTCATTCAGCCCAGTACTTATATGAGCAGTCGACCTGTTATGAAGATTTTACTGCCAGTGGAAAGCTAAACAGTGAATTATGCATACAGTACATTACTCAGTATGTGTATGATCAGTTGGATATTTAAAATAGAACTAAATCCATCAAAGAAAATATCCTCTATTATTAATACAGATATTAATAACAATACCACGCTAAGCTTGTCGTTGCCCTTAAAGTTCAAGGTATATAAAGCACATGGTAATGGCATGCGTCAGAGTAAGAAATATATGATTTATTAATAAATAAAAAAAAGAAGAAGAAAGAAAAAGACACCGGATTAACTTCAGGTTAGATATTGGAGCCTGTCTTGTTTTATTCTTAATTTGTGATTATGAAAGTGGCTTGATTATTCTCCCAGTGCACGGATCAGGGGTGTCAGCTTCTGCCTCCTCACACTTTCCTGGAGCAAGTCTGTCCTAGAGGGAACACTGTTTCTATTAGGGGAGGACAGAGCAGTTCCGTCTCCGCACCCTTCTGATCTTGACCTTTCTTTTGATACTACCTGCAGTGCCTGATGAAATAATGCTGATTTGAGTGTTTAACATGACAAAGTGCTATCATCATAGGAAATCAATATGAATCAAATAGGACATTACATTACACTACAGCTGAACTACTGACACTTGCATTGTGTAATCCTGATTCCTGCTAGCTCTCAGTCTCCTCTCTCACTTCTCTCTTGCGCAGGTCTGGTGAAGCTGGGGGTCCACTGTGTAACATGTCAAAAGGTCGCAATAAAGATTGTTAACCGGGAGAAGCTGAGCGAGTCAGTTCTAATGAAGGTAAGTGTCTGGCGATAGCCTCTCGTTCACTCAGAGGTTTGATGGCATGAGGTAGGGCTATCCTCACTGTGGCAGCATCTTCTCTGTGCACGCTGCGGATCCCTCTCTACACACGTTGATAAAATAATGCAGTGCATTTCAGAGTTACCTGTACCATCCTCACTCATATCTGCACAGTGTGTTTTATAACTTCTTAAATAAGCTAATTCCATAAAAAAAACACCTGTTGCACACTTCCATTAACTACAGTGTATTTAGTGCAGGTCTCACACAGGCAGTTTTGAAAGAAGCACATGTTATTACAAGCAAGTATTTTCATTTTGATTAGGATAAGGATGAAGAAGGCACACAGTATGCATGTCTTATTTGTATGTCTTGTGTGTAGTTTTCCTAGGGAATTTAATCTAGAGAGGAAAATTCTGTCCACCCCATCAATATCTTGTCTGTCATTAACCAACCAGCAGATTCTCCTAAAAAAGTGAATTGTTGTTCACTGGAAGTTCAAAACCTATGTTATCCCCTTGAAGTACATTATTGGTTCAGATAAATACACACAGAGAGCCTGGGGTGGGGGGGATTTGTAACCCTCAGCGTTTAGTGTTACCAGTCTTGACAGTTTCATTGCAGAAACCTATTTTGGGGATAAAATAAAGAAACACGGTGCCATTCTGCATTGGTAGTGAGTGGATGATATTTAGTGGATTTGATCTATCATAGATTCTAAGGTAAAGCCAAGTAGACAAATGTTACAACAGGTACTTTATATTCTTATGCATGTATTTTGAAGATGACACCAAACATTTAGAAAGCAAAAGAAATATTTTTCTGCAAAGGAAATGGAAAACGTAGGCTCATTTGTTTCATTCAAAAATGTGCATATGCTTTACTGGCTCCCAGTTACTCAGACTGACTATTCTCCTCCATGGTCCCTATTTGTTCAGTCCTGCTCATGCACTATGTACCAAATTGCCATCTTTGTTTTGCTGATATTCTGTTGGGTTAATGGTTTAACAAGTTAGACCTGTCATTCGTCATTTGTCAGGGCACAGTCAGTCCTAATCATAATGCTTATTAGTCCGTTTTGATGATTTTAAAAAGTGGTGTTCAGAAAAATGTCAAGCCTGGCTGTTTTTTTCAGCACACATTTACTGAAGATTTAGTTGTTTTAGACAGCTGAAAATGCAATGCATATAAACATATTACCTGAAAGCAATATATCTCTGGCAATGCAATGTCTATACATCAGTTTACCATTTACAAAATATAGTGAACACAAGGTTATGACGATAAAGCTGAATGATGTGATTTATGAAACTGCATCTGAAACGGGTGCTTTAATATGAAAAGCATAAATATTAAAGCACTTTTCATTTCATACATTAAAATACTTTATGTGTAAAAACATTTAATGCATTTGGGAGTAATTATAATACATGTATTATGCAGTTGCGTCTTTTATGAGTATATTAGTCTGTAGTATTATAGTCTGAATGGGAATGAATGGACAAGGCTGAAATCTGAGATCTGTTTACACGCTACAAGAGCAGAAATTACCCAGACACACAGACGCTTGCAGTCCTGAAACGCTTTCATATACAAGTTAGAAATCCAGCTCCTTTCTTTCTCTCTCTCTCTCTCTCTCTCTCTCTCTCTCTCTCTCTCTCTCTCTCTCTCTCTCTCTCTCTCTCTCTCTCACCATTTTAACTTTGCTGTACAACAGAATTCTGAGAGAATTCTGATTCTTTAAAGCAGGTGACATCAACCGTGCTGATATGGAGAAAACAGCATGGTAAAAACTGAAAGTGGCACGGCTGATGTCATGACTAGGGTTTCTCTGTGAAATGTTGTGGAATATAGAAGGTGAGAAGAACACTGATTGGCTGAAAGATCATGAGCAGTCTATAATATTAATTACATTGAAACCTGAATTAAATGCTGGATATGTGAAAGGGAGATATATCATGTGTACATTATTTTCCAATTTTGGTCTTTTTTCGAAAAGCTGTTTTCACTTGGCAGAATTCTGACCCAAAATCAATACTCTTTTTGTAACTGGTATGAATATAGTATGTTGTTGCACTGTATCTTCGTATTAGTTTAATTATTATTTTTTGTTTACTCTTTTTCTGTTTAAATCTTTTTCTGTCCTTGCAATGTGATTTAGGATTAAGCCTGTACGATTATGTGTGATACTGATAAGAAATGTATTTTGTACTTCTGTTTGTTTAAACAAAAGTGCAGAGCGACTTTTTTCTGTAACCCTTTTTGAATTTCAAAAATAGACCGATTTTCAGAAGAATCGTAGGAAAGGTAAGTCATCATGGTGACATTGTAAATCCAAAGCTAAAGGAGAGATTAAGCTGGAAATGTTTCATAAATTTATGTGTCATGATGCCCTCCTGCATCTTAAAAATAGACAAATGTATCAAAAGTGCCTAAAGTACTTACCCAGGAATAGCAGAAACCTTTAACGTAACCAATTAAAGCTGCTTTAAAATTACTATAATTATGTAAAGAGGCTTTATTGGCGTGTTTGAAAATGTTTTCGAGATGTTGAAATGTTTTAATGCCTGTTACCACAATCCTCATTCTGCGTTCCACCACTCTCCTTTTCGATATCTGACCAAAACTACTACTACTCTGGGTGTGTTTACTCCATTCTTCTAAGGCTTTTCTCTTCCTAAGGGCAAACTTTGATTACATTCCAGTTTGTTTACAGGCTCCCACAGGACATTTTGACTGGAGGAATACCTCCCTTGTCTGCCCCTTGGAGCCTGCTGTTCATTCTAGATACAGAGTAATAGAAGTACCGCCAATGCAGCTGTAGGTTCTGATTGCCGTCGGCAAACTCTGTTAGCTTAAGGAGTCTCTTTTACTACATGTTGCTTCTGTAATTGAAATTCCAAAAAGGGCATTGCAATTACTTTACAGCAGTGATTGATTTAAAGTAGAGCTAACCTCCCACCCCCTGCCCCACCCTTCATTGTGCTGAGAGGCTTTTAGTTCTTCACTTGTTTAAGGCACTCATTCAGAATATGGGGACCCTTGTATGCTGATCATGTCTGTCTGTCACACTAAATGGTTAACACAATACTGCTTTCAGTTTGCATCAACCTGTAGCCATTGGAGTGAGTTTAATCTGCAGCACGTGAAACGATTTTTGTCTACGGCGTTGTCATGAAATACCTGCGTATTCCAAATCCAAAGTCTAAAACTACAAGCAAAGAACTGAAAGATTTTCAACAACATTTTAAAGTGCGGAGGGATAATGTTTCTAGTGCTAATAAGAGGTAAGCACATTGATGTTAAGCCATTGGTTAGCAAGACATTGCATTGTAATTACAAGAGGCAGCCAGTGTTCACATTTCAGCAGTGATTGATTAAGCCTGTTTGTTGAGCTGCTGTGGTGTGCGCAGTGGTTCGGTGTGGGTGCCTGGAAATGGGTATACTTAATTTAGCTTCCTAGAGACCAGCTGGGATTTCCTCAGCAACCACAGGTTAAGAACCTCTGCTATAGGCTGTTCTCTTAATTGTAACAAAAACTGACACAGTCCCCATGTTTATATAACCGTGTGGGCAAAAGAGATTAGAGAAGTGATCGAGGGGTTTGACTAATGATCTCTCAATGCGGCACTGGATTGATGAAACTGATAACAAGCAGTGTCTTAACAGGCTGTGTGGGTGTAGCCGCAATTGGGCTTCTAGCTCATGTTTTAGAGAAGATACCAATAACAGAAGCGATGCTGTTGCATGAGGTCAGGTGTATAGAGTAGTGCAGTAATTGATAAGGCTTTATTTTCAGAGACAGCCGTTCTGTAGGTCTTGCGATTGTGCTTTATTCTCTGTACAGGTCAGTAGTCATATTCAGTCCATTGCATATGTAACTAGTTAGTCTTTTCAAATGAAATCTATGTAAGGTGCTGCTTTTCAGTTCTTGTTGAGGGCCATAGACATTGGTGGCACGGGCTACATTAGCCATGTACTGTAGTGAACACCTACGTTTGTACTGGTGGCACTAAACAGCACTTCAGATCAAAGACATATTGGCATTTCCAGCCTGTGTCGCATGTCTGTGACTGGCAGTTAGAACTGAAGAGCAGCTTCTGAACAGTGGCCACCTTAACACAGGCGCAGGAAGAAAAGAAAGAGATGAGTGAGTCCATACAGAACGGACCATACAGAATGATTAAACTATCATTGAAAGATAAAGGGGCAGCAAAAAAAAAAAAAATGTAATGTGAAGGTACTCTTTCAGAGAATTGCAGACCCAGTAACTATGCACTAGTGGTCCGTGCTACAGAATCGACAACTAAACAACTGCACCATGCCTTTCATGTTCAGAATACAAAAAAGGATAATAAAGTTCAGGGGTGGCAGTAAGACTGTCATTGCATTGCAGTTTGATCCATTCCTAGCTTACTATGAGTTTAATAAGACAGACCTGTTTGTTACCTATCCACTGTGGCTAATCAGACTAATTTTAAAACCTGGAAAGGGGGTAACTGATGTGCAATAGTGGTCTTATTTCTATCCCTGGTACTGCATTTATTTGGTCCTGTCGTTGAAACTAAATCGCAGGGTAGCCTGGGAGGCATTCAAAATAAAAATTAAAAAACTACTTGCAGCATAGCCACACGTGCAATCTAAATACAGTCTCCCAGGGGCTCTATAATTATTTCATGGTTCCAATTACTTCTCATTTTCTCTACATAGACCCTTTTTAATACCCGTGGGGCGCTTTATTTTCTGTCTCAACAATTAGGTTGCACCCAGCAGTTTTTTTTTTGTAATTACATGGTATCCTCTACCATACGATCCCGTAATTATTGTAGGTTCTTCAGGCCATAATCTAATAAAGGCCAGTTATCTGATCCTGGTTGGTGTGCGTGTGCGTGTGTGTGTGTGTGTGTGTGTGTGTGTCTGTCTATGTGTGTGTTTTGTTGGTTTGTTTTGCTTGCAATGAATGGTACCAGATGGGCCCAGCTTGAAATACAAATTACTTATTTTAGACAAAAGATCTCCAGGCTGTAGGGTGCATCCTGCACTCCACGCGGAGTGGGATTTAGTACACTTTTAATAAATCCCCTCCTTTTCCATTGCTTATGAACTTGTTCTCTTGACTCTTATCTTTTTAACCCTGGGATCAACCAACTTTTCAGCTGTATACCTTCTCCAGCACAGTATTATCTTTGTTGTAATGGTAAGCTAGCATGCTAATTCACCACGCTTGTCATGCCTTTCACCTGCAGCTTTTAATCAGGATCACCTCCCTAACGGATATGACTTTGGTGGTTTCAGCTTATTTTTCCTCAACACAAAACCAGCACGCAGTTTGGCACAATTCAGCACAATTGACAGTATCTGCTTTACTGAAGAGTCTACATATTTGTTGTTCTTACCTTTTTAAATAACGTTTTCTGAATGCAAATATTACTATGTATATGTATGTTTTCAGTTGTATTTGAAGGCTTTTGTGAAAAGTCAACATTTTTTTTTTTTTTTTTTTTTTGACTAATACTGTTCTCAGTGCATCCTACGTTGTTGTTCGGATAGGAAATTGCTTGCTGATAGCACGTCAAGTGCTCAGTTCAGGCATTCTAGTAGTGATTGTAGCCAGTGCTATTGTCCCTCATCTTTCATGATCACTGAATTCACAAGAACCCATTTTTTTTTTTTTTTTTATTATACAGTAGTCTAAACCACAGACCACAATTTTTTAACTGATTGCAAACCGCTGATCCTAAAATGTCTGTTTTGGTGCTTATGTTTCTGTGAGTCTTTGTGTGCATGAAGGCCTGTGTGTTTGGTCTGTGACTCCAGCGAGGATGCTAAAATGAGGTCATTACGGTTACATTTGTAAACACATCTTGCCTGTAGCAATGTAAGAAACCTAATTAAAGCTGGCCACAATAAACAAATAAATGAATTGTGCAGACAGAAATGTAGTGCTGAGACTTGTATCTGAAATATATATACATGTTCACAAGTCCAAATTAATGTATTTGTATCAAACATAAGAGAGGGTATTGTATGCCAGAAAGAGATAACAAAATGTAATCATTTGACTGACCAAATAAATAAAGCATCCCACTGCAAAACAGTTTTTTCTCCTAGAGGTGATTTTCAGAGGGTAATAAACCGGTTAAAACTGTGAAGAAATGGTTGCATGAGCAGGTAAATTATTGTATTTGTTTGGTGGGATACGCTGTCAGTTACCTACAGTATATTCTTTATATAATTGTAATAACATGCTATGTGTTTAAAAATGAAAGACTATCCAAATATATTTCTTTGTCATAATAGAAAGATGACGGAAGATGGTCTGTTTTTCATTAGTAAATATAGGTAAAGTGGCCCTAGCGACACTGATATTGTGTTGATAAAGCACAGCTTTTGTTTTTATATTTAGATGCCAACACAGGGATATTGCTTCTGCTCTAAAGTTTTCAATTGAATTAAATAAAGTGTGTTTGAGGGATTTTAGCTGAATGCACTATTTGGCCTCTCTGGAGTGATATCTGAGCCAGAGTAATTTCCACCCTTATTGAAAATGTAATGCTGTGCTTGAGTGTAAAATTGGAAGTGGGACTGAGTTGTGAGGAAGTGAGGGTTATGTACAGTTTCCCTGCTCTTTCCCCTCAGGATTGTAAAATCTCACTCCTGATCTTTCCAGGACCTGTCACAGCTGCAGCACCAGTTTATTCAGAGTCCTTCCTTCGAGGATTGAGGCATGTTGAAATGCACTACCTAAAAAAATTATTTGAGATTTCTACGGCTTTAATGAATAGGTTAGACCAGCCCTCGAGGTCCCTTCCTGTCCATGACTTTGTTCCAGTGAAGTCCCAGATTAGTTAATTGACTCTTAGTCTGTTTAATTAACAATTAAATAATTTAGGCCCTGGTTGGATATTTGGACTGGATCTTGAGGGCCAGAGTTGGAAACACCTGGGTAATGTGTTTTAAATGTAAATGCATAGTACAGTTTGTTACAGTAGGTAGCTACTGTTACTCAAGAAGAGAGTTAGGTTTTATTTTATTTTCTTGAATAGACCCACATTTTGTTTGCTATTCAGAGGAGATGGTTGCCAAGGAAACACAGCCAGAGTTGCCATTACAGGTAAAGTAAATGATATGTCTTTAAATCGAGTTACACAAGTGCTGGGTTGTCTTTAAATCACTTGAAATTGGCTCTTAAAAAAACAAAACAGTTGCTAATGTGCCTCCTGTTTGTATAGCAGGGATGGAAATAACATTCGTATTGCACAGTAGTTTGATCCATTCCTGGTTTTACTAGGAGTTTAGTAAAACACACCTGAGCTTGTTACCTATACGCTGTGGCTAGTCAAGCTAATAGTACAACCTGGAATGGGTGAAACTGCTATGCAATAGGAGTCTTATTTCCATCCCTGTATAGTTAACTATCAAAGGGCTGCCTACACAATTAACTTTTCCTCCCTTTTAAAGCCCTTTCTGTATAAAAAAAAAAATGCAGACGCCATCTTAATAATGAAATGTCTCTTCCCTTGTGCTTTACGTGATTTTAAAGACCTGTTAAAAATCCCACTCAGTGTAATGTTTTGTATATACACTACACCTGCCTATCCGTGCAATGTATTATTCATAACACACAGCGACACATCATCACAGGTTGTTTCTGTTTACCCTCTGTTCCCTCCCCTCCCATCCCTTTAATCCCCCCGTTTAGCGTCTCCTTTCAGCCGTCTGTTGTTCGGCGCTCCTGAACAACCTGTCTTCTGGGCTCTCTTCTCACTCTCGCTCTCTGTATTAGAGATGTCCTCTGCTCAGGACTTGAAGATGAATGTATTTGAGATCTGCAGCCACCTGGGGGATTTGTCTTGTTGAAATTCATTTACTAACAGTGCGTGCCTGCTGTGGTTTTACCAGACACACTCTGCGTTTTTTTTCCCCCTCCCTCAACTTTTCAAAGCCCAGCAGTGGGATGATTATGCTGTATCAGAACAGTTTTAAAGCTGCATGTAATACAATACATTAGTTTCCATTTACTACATCCATCCAAACTCTTATCCTTTTGTAGAACACAAAATAGGACCTTATGGTGTAGTTGATGAACATTTTAGCGGTCCTTGAGTCCAGTTTGTTTACCCCATCCTGAGCTCCACTTAGCCACTCTTTGATCTTAATAGACCTGCTCTTGCTTCAACAGCGGAAAGTTATTAATAAAATGGTGGGAACAACAGATGTTTATTAAGTAGATCAGTACAGGGAGGCTCATTAGCAATCAAAACAATTTTAGTGTAATTACTGTAGGAATCGTTAATATCGGATTAGTGCATGCTTTAGTTGGTTGAATTTTGCATAAGAATGAGTAGCATTAGTCGCACTTTGCAATAGTAAACTCATACTGGTTTCCTAGCGTTATTAAGTTGTAAAGAGAATAGTGTCCAGCAGGTGGGGTTGATGTAAATACCTTTGCTCTTTTTCTGTTTTTACTTTGATGTATCCCCAGTTTCCAGTTGTAACTTAGAATTCCTCAACAAGAAGATGAAAGGATATAACATCAGAGAAATGTTACAAGTGGTGGATAGTGGCGAAGTCTGTTCCTGTGTTTTACGATCACTGTGTATCAAATATAACACCTTTTTTTCTGCAGCAGCAGCCCTGAAATCAAGTCAGCTCATGAATTTGAGACCCATACAGTATCTGTTTATTGTCTGATGCAGATCTATAGCGAAACAAAGGCAACCAGGTAGCTCAGCAGAGCGGCAATGTCGGGTCCCCATTAAAGAGGAACCAATGACTAAATGTTTAAACTTAAAGAATAAATTGGTTTAAACATTTAAACTACATTTTGTTATGTTTGAAGCCAATAGGAAAACAACCAATGTGTATAACAGTTGTGTATATGAATAAAAAAAAATATATATATCAAATATAAATTACCTTGCACTGTGTGGATAATAAAAATAATGCTATGACTATATTCAGTATTTATATTTTTGACAACAGTTAAACATTTTTCACTTGGATGTTTAATAGTTTAAACTCTGAACAGTTGGAGTGGGACTGAACACACAAGGCAGATATATCACACAAAATCAGCAGCAGTGTGCCATGATAACACTGGATCCTCTTGGCCTTAGGCCTTCAGTTTGAACTGCTAAACTAAACTGCAAAATTAGCTGTGCTTGTTACAACACTCGCCCAAGGTGACACACAGAGTTAATGGCTGAGCAGGGAATCAAGTTCATTAGCATTTTAAAAAGGTGACATTTGAAGTAAGTGTGCCAGAATGTCAGTTGTATGGATGGAGAAAAAAAAAAAAACTTTTTCCTCAAATTGCTGACCAAGATGTATTGAACAAATGCAATAATTAATGAACTGGGAATGACAGGCACCAAGAAGAGCCCAACCGGAAACAAACTGGAAATGGAAATAAATAGGCATCTGGGACTTGCAGGAATTGTGTGGCTTTTTCAATTTGAAAATCAAATTCGCTCTGCTGGAAATAATGCAGTCAATGTAGTGAGAATTGGAGGCCCAGAATGTGATTTTTGTATAGTGAATGGAACAGTGTGATGTTTGTAGGAGTATTTTAATGAGATTCATTGATTCACTATACTGTGCGAAGGTGCAGTCGCTGTAGCGAGAAGTCTATAAACAGACAACTGAGAACGATTTTTATTTTGGGAAAATGGATTCCTGTACTGGTATGGAATCGGACGCAGCACTGGGAGTTGAAATCAAGGATACTCGGATTGAGCGAAGGACAGAAGGCAGTTAGCTAGGGCTGAACGCAATGTATGTGTCTTGGAATCTGAGACACTAATCTGAAGTGAGTTTATGAGATTCTGAATAGGGAATACTAGCAGTGAGTTTCTCGGAAATGAAAAGTAACTCCGCTGTTTTTTAGAAGTGCTATCGAATAGGTAATCAATCAATTCAAGAAAAGGTATTCAAAAGCAGAACAAATGTATAAGCTCCTCAAAGAATATAAATAAAAACATGCATGTGCATATTGTTATAAATAGTAATACAACATACTCACTGATAGCTTTATTATTTAAAAAGCGAACAGCATTTGAGTTTTAACCCAGGTGTGGCTAGAGGAAGTAATTGTAGGTAAGCAGATTCGTATTTGGGTGCCAAGAAATTTGTGTACTAGAAATCTAACAATGCACATGAATCCCTTTGGTATATTTCTGTCTGTACAACTATTTAAAATGCCAAAGAACTTCATTATTTACATTTGCCACCTTTTAGATGAATTGAACAGATCCCATTAACAAATATCTTATCCACACTGCCTAAATAATACACAATTAACACATCTAAACATTGATTAACTATCACTCACAATCCCGTTTTCAAAATGTGATGATTGCAGATTATATAGATAGGTTGGATAGAGTATTATCTGCTACATAGTTAGTGTTGTTTTGAATTGTTTATGGAGTTTTAGAAAACAATATGGGAAAGACATCATGTTTGTGAAAACTAACTGATATAGCATTTACTAACTGTTAAAGTATTTATCCTTACTCCAGCCCAATAAACAGTATTGACAGACTCTTGTAACAAAAGTACAACTTAGAGAAATTTGTTTAATGAAAATCTGTATTGCTAGAACAGTTATCCCAGTGAAGATACAAAGTAAACTAAAAGTAACAACAAAGCAATTGCAAAATGTAAATGTTGTGACTAGTGCTTAGTGAAACATTCAGTAATAGTAAAATAAACTGAGCGACAGTCCTGTGTGACTGGATTAGGGAGTGGAATGCGTGTGAAGACTGTACTGGGAATGGGAGACTGAGGATGCAGAGTGATGGCAGTGCCATTACTGAGTCCGTCAGGGAGAGGAGGAGTGACAAGCCCTCGCCTCCCCCATGGGAGCACTCTGAGATATTTCTCATTCAGCGAAGGGCAATCGAAACTTTCTTAAGTCTTGTTTATGTTCTCTGTTTCTTCATGTTAATTTTAATTCCCCTCCAACACCCTTTTTGCAAATTAACTGCTAATGAATTTCTTAAATATATTTCTTTTCTCCCAATTCCCATGCAGCGATATCTCCCCTGCCGCCACATAAGTGATCTCTCTGTCGGGAGAAGCGACAAGCCCTGCTAGCAGATAGTTTACATATCTCCTGCCTGCTCCTTCCTCTGTGCTCCCCGCATAATTAACCCTAATTACCCACGGTGACATTCCTTTTTTTTTTTTTTTTTTTTAAGCCACCGCTTGTATCAAACAATCCAGCCATAGCCAGAATGACTTTGCTAAGACCGATTGCAATATCAGAACATCAGGACATAATCCCATTTGCAAGGCAGTATTTTTTTAAATGCAAGACTTGGGCCAACAAAATTGCTAATGGGCTTGTGTGCGTTCATTTGCATCTCTTAACCTCAGTTTATGGACGGCTTTGCCAGCTCTCTACTACAATTTGACATGTTGCTTTTTAAAGATCCTCTTTTAGTTGTCATTGTTCAAGTTATAGGATGTTTGTTCCTTGATTGTGTGTACGCTGGTGCATACTCTAACATGGGAAAAGATGATTGCTCCAGCTAAATGGTACATAATGTTCTAAACATCACATGGAGGATACATTTAGTATGGATATCATTTATTCAACCAAAACAAGACATCATGAAACTTGTGGTTGTGGCCTTAGACTATTTAAATCCGATGCTCTTGCTCTCCCAGAGCCAGAAAATGAAAGTGTAATTTTACTGTAGTCCCTCTTGTCACTATATCCTACACTCCTGCGAGAGCTGGTAGCATTGTGTTCCTTTAGGTATTTACAGCTAATGGAAGAGTGCCTTGTCTGGAGCTTCTTTGACTAATAATATTCATTTGCAGCATCACTTTGGGTTTTGAGCCAGACAGGCTGCTGTACAGGAAACATATTATGAAATTGGAGGTCGTTTGGAAGATGATTGATAGCAGAGCTGACAGGGAAACGGCAGCTCAGTAATCCGGCACCTGAAGGCTGGAGCTTTGTCACTAGTGGAGGCAGTGTTGCTGTGCATCCACTGCTGAATGGCACAGTCAGTATATCCTGACCTCTATAGAACACAGTCCCTGTCAACTTTTATAGATTTTAGTTATAGTTTAAGTTAGTTGGTGTTAGTTTGGTTACTTTTCACGCTGGTTTTATATATAAGGAACCACAGGGCTTTTCTGTTCGGTGTCAGTATGCTTATAATTGCCAGATATTATGCACTTATTATTATAACTAAGATTTCAAAATCCATTTTATTTATTTTTATGCAATTTGGGACAAAATCAGTTTGAATTTCTCCCATTCCAGGTTTTACTATGAGCTTGATTAGCCACAGCGTACAGATAACAAGCTCAGCTGTGTCTTATTATACTCCTAGTAAAACAAGAATGGATCAAACTGCTGTCCAATGGAAGTCTTCATTCCATCCCTGTGCTTCCTGGTACTTAATCACTTTGTGTTCTTCAAACTCAGCTGCAGTCAGACCATGTGACTTACAGCAAAGCTACCAGGATGTGACAGGTAGTAATGTGGCTTTTGAAATATTTGCATGTCCTGAATTAACATCAATAAGAACCAACAGATTTAAGCACAGTACAAGACCTGTACAAACTAGAGTAATATCAAATTATAGCCACTTTAGTAGATTACATCACCATATGCTATAGTTAGTCTTAGTTGTAGTGTATTTAATAGGATCAGTGTAATTTATTAAACGAAACATCACGACAGGTACAACACTAGGCAGTGCAGTTTGGGTAAATGTATGAGAGCCTGTGACATTAGTCTTAGGTACTTAGTATATTATTATTATTATTTGAGTTTTGAGTCAGTGGCTGAATAAATGTTAGTCCTTTCTTTGGCAGTGTAAATATTTAGCTGTTCTTTCTCAGCCAGTTTTTTTTTTTTGGGAACACATTGATTGCCCTGACACTGACAGCTCCAGTGACTAAGTTCTAATTGACATCTGTCAAAGTTGAAGGCACATCAGTGTTCTTCTGCCGGTCCAAGGCCTCCTGTGGCTAACTACTTACGAAAAAAGACTCCTTCCATTCACCAATCATGCCAGATTTGAGTGATTTGATATTTATTGTTCAACAAGCGTTCATATAAGTTTCTAACCAAAGAAAAACAAACATCTGCCATAACATTGTCAACGTATTGTAAGTCTGCCTTGAAGTTTCCAGAAAGATCCGTTACGGTCATTACTTTAGACACTATTCATGGTGTTCCTACCATTCTTGTATACGGAAGCACCTGCCAACCCAGCGCTTGCTATTTGTTCTCTATCAGTCTACTGACAGGGAGATGCCCTAGCTAACTATTTCTGTATCAATAACAAATTGCTTTTGACAGGTTCTGACATGTCAGCTTCTTCTCTCTTGTCACCCAGTTCAATTACATGATTACAACATCATTTAAAGTATTAATTATTGTTGAAATGGTGCAAGCCAACATAGGCTCTTGAGATTAAAACCCATTTCTTACATCAGTTGTGCTAAATAAGTGTAACCAGAAGCAGTGTTTGGGTAAAGCTTGTAAACTGCGGCTAGCTGAGGCTGGTTTTGAGCAGCTGACATTGTAACAGTACGACAGCCCAAAGCAAATACAAACACAGCAAATTCATATCTGGATGTTTTGTTCAAACGTTTAGTCTAAACAGAATGTGTATTTTCACTTTGCTCTGCAGTACGACTGCAACCCTAATGAGTCCAAAGTACAGTTAACCCTCTTTATACCACCAGGTAAGGGCCATGGGCAAAAACGGAAAATAAGTGAGGGTGACATTTTTGTGAGGGTCAAAAAAAAAACACACTATTCTACTGTTTACAAAACTGATGCTTTAGTTTAAGTCAGCCTTCATTTGTGCAAAACTTGCACATAACAAACAAACCTCTTACTATACTTTTCTTTTTTTTTACTGTGGTTTATAAAGTCACTTATTTTAGACTCTGTCAAGCCTTTTTCAGGTTAAACAAATTGACCCATTCCATCAAGGTAAGCCATTTGTTTTTATCCATTACAATGTCTCCAATTGTCTTTTTGACATGCCTCACTTAGGCGAGAAAACATTTGACTTGCTTTCTTATTTTCAGATAAGATTTCTTTTGCTTTGGTGTTAAATGTAGGGTCGACTCGCCATGTTGTACTTTGTGTTTTGTTTTGGGAGCGGGATTGTTGATGACATTTGTATGAACGTTCAGTTCAAAATGAATTAGGAAAGTGAGTCAAAGGTTAACTGTATAACTTTGTTATTTTAATTGGCCATGATTATTTTGCTGACACTACAATGAGGGAAACTACAATGCTTATATTTACGTTTTCTTCGCTTGTGAAGTTGGTGGGTGACGATATAATGGGTAAAAATAGCACTGTTTTTATATTGGTGGCATTTTTTCAGAGAGAATAACTGGCATTATGCGAGGGTGATGTTAGAAAGGGGGGTGGTATAACGCAGGACAACTGTAGTTACAAATGTACATGGTAGTGTGACCTATCACCTAATCCGCTAGACCGATAGGCAATGTGAGAGTTATGTGCAAGTATTCCACAACAGTTATGGTAAAGCGGCAGGACCTTTGAAATAGTCCATCGAGACAGTCTTCAGAAAGCATTGCTATTCCAGGAACATGCAGGAAACAACCACCAAAGAGTAAGCACAACTTTACGGACCAAGCAAGCATCTGCAACATATTGTGAAAACCACAGACGAGCTACAGTGGCCAAAATCCTAAACCTCTAGCACTGGACAATATGTTACCTATATGTACTGTACCTGGAGTTAAAAATTTTGGCCCTTAAAGCTATCCTCCATTCTTAAGTGTACTTCTTATATGACATCCACAAAATCAGTCCGATTTGGGGGGGCTTCCAAGTGGTGCATCCGATAAAGTCACTCCGTGTGGAGTTCAGGATGCCCCCTATAGCCTGGAGGTCGAGAATTCCTAAGGGACGGCACACAATTTGCAGAGTGTCGTCCAGGTGGGGAGAGCATAGGTCGGCCAGGGTGTCCTCGGCTCACCGCTCACCAGCGAACCCTGTAGGCTGGCCAGGCGCCTGCGGGCTTGCCTGTAAGCTGCCCAGAGCTGCGTTGTCCTCCAACGCTGTAGAGTGAAAAGAAGCGGTCAGCTAACAGCACATGTTTCAAAGGACAGCATGTGTTCGTCTTCACCACTCCCGAAACAGCGTGGGGGTGGTAGTGGTGAGCTGAGCATAAAATAATACAATTGGTTATTTCAAACTGGGGGGGGGGGGGGGTCGGTCTGATTTGATAAATTGCTTGATGTGGTGTTGGCCTCCCTGGATCTCAGCATACTGTCAGCCCCAGGTATCTCAGACTCCATCTCCTCAGCATGTTGTCTCTGCTGCCAAAAAGCTCCCGGTCTCCCGGTCACTACCGGCCCTTTAAGGCCCGGCCCTGCTTTATTACCGAGCTGCCTAAACATCACAATTTCCCGGGAGACGCAGGCAGCAGTGCTGACGTCAGTGATTAAAGAGAGGCAGGCTGAGATGCAGGGATACAACAGCATCATCTCCATGGCAGCGCTTGGAATAATTGCCCCCTTCAGCAAAAACCGTACTACTTCCCTGGAATAAGGAGAGAGAGGCTCATACCTTGTAGCTGGGTGTTTGTTTTTTTTTTAACATTTTTTTTTTTTTTGGTAAGGGTGAGGGGCAGTGAACAACATTACTTTTCCCTGATCCTTTCAGAACCCAACTAGGAAGCAGCACATGTTTTCAGGTATTAGTTATCCATGGTGGGTGCCCACAAAGTGCTTGGTGCTGTATTGGGAGCCTGCTATCGATGACAGGGAATTTTATTAGAATTAAATGTGGTTTGGAGCCAAGGTTAAATCCCATTAAAGACTAAGCAGTGAGTGGCTCAGCGGGCTAACACGCTAGCCTCTTTCACCTCTGGAGACCTGGATTCAAATCTAGTGGTATCAACCTCGCCCCCCCAGTTGGCCCCAATGGACATTAATAAGCACAATTTAACCTCACAGAAATTTACAGCAGACAAATCTTTTCAAATTATAAAACCTGTTAAGTCCTGTGTATGCTGTATTAGGGAATAATGTATGTGTTATCACAAGAAAGTCCTTATCGCTTTTCAAATGTATGTAGGAACATCATTTTACCCCACTTGGCTATACACTGAATCAGCCAGTAGTTTCCAGGTAAGCACTGTGTACTCTGTGGGGCACTCAGTACACTATTATATTCACAGTGTTAAATGCTCCTTAAGCTTCTGGTGTTCTGCCCAACTTCAGCTTGAAATCATAAAGTTCAGATTTATAATGAAGTTTCTGTCTGAGTTGCAAGAGTAGCAAGATATATGTGTGTACTGTCCTCTGTGTGCGTGTGCGTGTGTGTGTGTGTGTGTGTGTGGCAGTGTGTATGAACTGTGTGTGAGGGATACCTGTGTTTTTCTTACTGGGCTCAATGGAGATGCAGTTGCAGCTGTCAGCCCAGAGTGCTGGAGGACCCTGCCAGCGAGGGTGGGTGTCTCCTTGCCTGCCAGGCACACAGAGATGTGGAGGTGGTTAAGTAACTCATGACATTGTTCTTGCTGGAAATCTATAACGGACCATAATCTTGTTATCTTGACATAGTGATGACAGTGTTACTATTTTTCACTGCTTCTTTTTATCTTTTTTTCTTTTCTCCAAATGATTATGGATGGTGTTCTGCTGAAGCTCGGGAGAGCAGCAGTAATGTACTTGCAACAATTTTCAGTGTTTGGTCTATCAGAGGGAATGGCTGTAAAATGACAATGTCATATAATTGGGTTTCTTACTTGCTTTGAGAAATTAGAATGTCGAGGGTTGATCTGTTCCCAGCATGAGAGTTGTAACTTGAAACAGGTGTACTACTGTAGCTGTAAAGTATGAGCAAATATGGGTTTAAAAAGCTCTACATAATATAACAACCAATAACAAAACTGTCAAATTAACTTGTATCAGTGCAAATTCTGGGTTTCTAAACTGTATTACCTTCGTAATAAAAACACCTATAGGGGTATTTGTTATTACTGGATGATTTCATTAAGATTTAAGCATTGTGAAAATGGTGCATATAAAAACCTGCTGGCACTGGTGGTACCCCTAGTGAAACTAACCTTTGTATTCTTCACTTCCCAATGAGCTGCAGTGAAGAATGGCACACCAGGGATGAAAAGGGTGGGCAGGCGTCACGTTCTAATGATTAAACCATAGGACAGTCACAGATTTGTCATCCACATTATAAAAACAATACAATCTGGGGTGTTACTGTAGCCATGGTGACAAAAAGTGCTTGCCCTTAGCTTTTTACCTGTCTAGATCAGAGGCCATGCATTCTGGGAGAAACAATCCACATGCAAGGAATGGACAAAAAAGGGAATGCCCTGCCATGTACAGCACACACCGTGTAATTGTCCCAACTTTTTGTGGAAAAATTGTGCGATAAATAAAAGATCCGTTGTGTAAAAAAAAAAAAATTTTTTTCAATCTGCCAATGCATTCAACACAACTCCCTCAATGTCAATCCTTTCAAGATAAATGAAGTTCAGTGATTTTAAAAGGGTAAAAAAAATGAAAGAACAAAAGAAAAAGGTTAACTACACATGGGACTGCAATAGGCTTGCAGACTTTCTTGTAACAAAACATCCAACCACCCCCTTTCACAGCTCTGTGGACACAGCACGTTGCTGCTGCCTCCAGTGCTGTCAGAACTGCACCTTTCACAAGCTGAAATTTAAAAATAGAAAAGGAAAGGCGCAAAGAGAAGAGCCAGGGATTGATAGAGCTACAGATTTAAATAAAGATCTTGGGTGTCATTTTGCTGCATATCTTCATGGATTAGCCTTTGTTCGTGGTCCAGTTTGTTTCTATCCACCCGAGTGTAGATTTAGCCATATGGAAACTTCTTGCCACTCACTCACTACATGAAACAATTATTAATATGTGTCAGCTTAGTTAGGACGCAAAAGAGAAATAGGAGCGCTCCAACTTATGAGTGTTTTTTATACTGATAAACATTTTATAGGAAACATTTGCACAGCTGATGTTTTCAACATGGGTTGTAAACACTGTTCTTAAAAATGTCTATGCACCATTAAACCTTATAGGGCATTTTATTTAGAATAGCTTGTGTACAAATGTCTGTCCCTTCTGATTTAATAATGCACCTGAAATATGGAACGCATCCTTCAGTAATACAAATAAAACATATGGCACCCTGAGTCTCCCTGGTTGCTGGAAGATATGTGCAACCTTCTCCTCCTGTAGTCCCTTAGATGAGTGCTTACCTGTCAGCCTCATGATGGCTGATCACTGTGAGGCATGTCCTGTCGCCCTGTTTGGCTGTTTGTCTTCCAAACGAGCCCTCTCCACCTGCGGCTCCGGTCAACGCTGCAGATTTACTGTGTTCGAGGGGAAGAGAGAGAAAGAAAGAAAGACCTCTCTCTGATTCTCCCCCACCATTTGAAAATTACTTGGTGTTCAGAACAATGCCAGACAAGTGTGTACAATCTGTAGGATTCATTGTGTGACCCTAAGCAAGTCACTTAACCTCCTTGTGCTCCGTCTTATGGGTGAGACGTTGTTGTAAGTGACTCTGCAACTGATGCACAGTTCACACACCCTAGTCCCTTTCCAGTATGAAAGGTGCCATATAAAAATAAAGATTATTATTATAGAACCCTTTTAAAGGTGAAGTACCAATTAGTGTAGAACTTAAAATGTATTAACCCCACACTCCTTGCTGAAAACAGGGCTCCAGGCTGCTGTCAAAGAGATGAAGATCAGACACGGGTCATTTCACCAGTTAAACACTGGCTTGTTTTTGGTTTGTCATCATTTGTTTTTGCATTTTTTGACTTGCTTCTACCAAAAACTTCTAAATGTCTAGCATTCACCTCCAAATCAAGAGCTATACATTAGACGTCAGCCCTGGCATAATCTATTCCACTCCACCGCACGTGCAAGCCAGGGTCTGTGCACAGTATGCTCAGTGGGAGCTATTCAAAGCTACATAGCTAAAACGGTTAGGGATTTATTTTAACTCTTCTATTCACTTTGTATGATGTTCGCCATCATTCTGAGTGGTTTTGAATGTGCCAATACCGAAATGAATGATTTTTGTTTGTTTCTTCTATCTCTTGAATTGTTACAATGACATTGTGACCTTTCATCTTTGTTACATACAATATGGTCTAATTTGGCAGGAAAAAAGTGGCAAACACTATTTTTATCTCAAGAATACAGAGCCAATGTCATATCCAAAAACACCATTAATCTATAATAGTAAAGCATATTTTAGGAAGGTAGCAAAAAAAAAAAAACATGGCTAAAATCTCACTTTCTATAATTACAACCAGTTTCGTGTTTTCCTTTTAAAATGCATTTGTGGCAGTGCAAAAGCCATGCATGTGTAAATAATGTGTAAATATGAAAGTATGTGTTAGATATGGCAGGGCTGGAAATTAAGATTCCCGCCCTGGCTGTCTTGGGTTTGTTTGTGGTGGTGGTTGGCAGGGATAGGGTTAATTCCTATCCCTCCAAAATACATTTGCAGAATGTAGTCAGGTGTTGATTGAATTATTAGTTCTCAATCAACCCTGGCCACATGGTATTTAAGGGAGCTAAAGAACTCCATTTTGAGAGAGCGCTTGTGAGAAAGACACATGCTTCTGAAATGCTTATTTGAAAACCTCACCATAATCGTGCTGCTTGTGTGAGGGTTCTTTTATTTGTTTATTTTTGTGGTACAGGATGGTTTTGTTACTACCTTTATTTTGCTCTGTGAGCTGTGTTTTGTTTTCTTGTTTTTGTTTAAACCTGCGCATGCAGCACTTAAACTGCAGTTTTACTGTCTCCGAGTCTCCGTCCAACCAGCCACTCTGTCACAGCATTTCTTTTCACATTTAACTTAAAGGATGAGGTACTTTCAATATAAGCAAATAAGATAAAGGGGAAATTCCAGACCACTGTTGTCTCAGCAATATGTTATTTTTCAGTGTATTTGAGCATATTTATTTGGCCTCAATATTTGCTTTGATATCAGTATTGTGAAATATTTTCTCTAATCTAATGATGTTTTTTTATTTGTTTTAATTGAAGAATTTTTGTAGCGGCTATTTAGTATTAGAATGTACCTGGTAAATGACTTTCTTAAAGAAGAATATTTAGAAGTACAGTAGAGCCCCAGAGTTACGAACACCAAACTTATGAACTGACCAGTCTACCGAACTCTCACTTTCAACTGGAAGTATGCAATCACTCAATCGTGCGTGCAATGCAACCAGATTAATGCCCTTACATAAGCGGCATGCAGCTCACGGTGAAGGCAAAATTACTGTACCAACAAATGTATTCAGAAAGGTGAGGCAGATTTAAAAGCAAGTATGGGGAATTTTACTGGCAACATTTTAGTTTTAAACAAAGCACAGGTTTCTTTTCCAAGCCAAAGAAGGCTTATTGACTGAGCAAGCTGCACGAATGCATTTTGTTTAAAAACAAGCACAGCGTTAACCCATGTTTTCCTGGACATTTAAATCTGTGTTTTTCCTACAGTTAAGATTTCAATGGTAACTTCAATCTAGCCTTTTTCCTTTTGTAGTACTATAACCATAACAATATGAGTATTGCATTACTGTACGGCATCCTTGTATTCTTCAGATTGAGGGTGCAGATAGCAGGTGTACACATTTATTAAAACCATTGAAAACTAATTTTCAGAGTTAATGGCATTTCAGATGTACGAACAACCTCCATTCTCAAGGGGTTCGTAACTGTATTTTAATATTTCATCTCGCTCACACATCTCCTGTTCCAACTTCGAAAGGTTCTGGGGAAGAAATTTAAAAATAATAATAGTAAACTGCCTTCTGAACTTTATCTGTTCTGCAGGTGCAAACTGTAGTTATATTGTGGGGATCCTGTTTGTTTTGCTGTAGTAGTTCTTAAAGGAGAGGTGTTTTAAAGGTAATGAAAGCACCCCTCCAGTGTAACAGCTGGGATATCGTTTTACAGCAGAGCACACTGAATCACTGGGATATTTTCTTTAATGATGCACTAGACCAGTCTGCATTGTTTACCTCCATTATAATGTGTGTATGTGTCATTGAGATAGCACTTGGTTCAATTTGATTAAACCTTTTCAGTGCTTTTTGACTTTTTCTGTCTCTCCAAACGTCCTTCATAAATACAAGATGTCCCAAGGTCAGGCATCATAGGCCTAATTGCTAATATTGGTCATCTTTCTATTTCTGCAGGACACTGTATTGAGTAACACAAAGGTTGTAGCGGGGTTCAACAAATAAAAAAGCATGGTCTCTTTAGAAGACACACTGCCTTTACATGGCCATTGGGAAATTGTGGCTCCACTGAGGATTATGAACATTCAGGTTCAATGGCAGTCAAAAGGTTTGGGCCTATTAGTTACCCCTGTTTAAAACAGTTGATTACATTTCAGTGGAACTTAGTTGAGAATGCTACTGTATATGTGGGAGTCTCCAAAATATATACTTTTTTCTCTTTTTAACTTACTTGGTGACACACAGTAAGAAGAGATTGAATACTGTATTCCTTCAAATTTAAGACAAATTTACACTAAGAAAACAACATATAGAGTGTGTTTTTAATTCTTATTTCTTTCATACAGAATTTAAACCGCATTCAAGTGTCTCTGAAAATAACCGAGCACATTAGAGAGGGATGTTTCCACGGCAACAGGCGCGATGTTGATTGATTAAAAGACAGAGGTCACAGAAAATTGGCCTTGCCCTCTGAGCACGATTGAGTCTCAATTAAAAACAGATTTTATTTTCATGGCGTAAAATTAAATAGAGATCAGTGGAAAACCGATTGAGACTCTTAAGATCAATTGATTATTGCTATAGCAGGGCTAAAATAAATCACATACTACTCGATTTGATTCTGAAGGGGTTATATGTAGGTGTGTTTTGGATAGAATAAGAATTTGTTGTCTTTAAGAGGACTTAACCAATAATTGGTTGGTCTTGGAGAATTAGCTGCTCCATCATCCCCTCACAAAAGGTTGCTTGAAGAAATGTGGGGAATATCAAATCTCTGTTCACTGGATGAAGAGAGAGTGCTTCAGCCCTATTGCTGCTACTACTGCACCAAAATAGAAGCTCCTCAGCAGCAGACATTGGCTGCACAATAGAAGAAAAATAGAGAATGCTAGCAATTAGTCTGCAGTGAATTCAGGACTTCTTCAATAGGAGTCACCTTGAACCATCAGGAAGACACGGCCATTGTTTTGCTCTTAAGAATGAACCCAGACCCTGACCATTAGACTTAATTAGAGACAAGGTCACCCCAGATGGGACCATTAAACAAGATTTATGTTGTCATTCAGGGGCCCGCCAACACTCTGAATGGCAAGGAAATCAATTCATCAACCTTTTCAGGAGATTGCATACGGGCGTGGGGCAAGGCGTTTCGGGGTAGAAGGTTTATTGAGACTACATACAGCTTCGTCCTTGGGAGCAGACAGAGAAGGAGTTGTATTTGATTTGCACAGTGGATTCAAAGTAGGAGGTTCATTAGCATAGCCCTTTAACATTGTCTTCTCGTGTATTGGCAAAAATCATTCAATAAAACCGGTAGTGTCTTATTCATTTTAACCATCTACATGCCCCACTTGATGCAAGGCAGTAATGTAATGATGGATTTGTCCATCAGCCTAGGGGGCCATTCTATGAAAAAGGTGTTGTTTGTTTGTTTGTTTGTTTGTTTGTTTGTTTGTTTGTTTGTTTTTTGTTCTTTTTTTTTTTTTAATATATTTGCAAAGTCATCATTATCAGAGTACTGGGATAAATCTTGCCATTAGTCCAATATCGAATGTACCATTTTAATTTCCAATGTATTTCCTAATGTGTTGCACACATGAGCATCAATAGAGATTAGTTTAAACTCTGGGTGGTTGTGTATTTGTAGTAAATGTTGTCTAGACTACCAGGACTATTAAAAATGATAAGCTTTCTTAGGGCATGCGAGCTATTCTCCATTCATCAGGGTCGGATCAACACCTATACACAGTCGTTTCGAAAAGCTCTTCTGTGTTTTAAGTGTTAGGAAGGTGGTTTGGTGTGTATGCTTGTGATTAGTTCTGGGTATGACTCAGGAGGTAGGTTGAAGAAGTATCAAGAGGAATCAATGAAGGACTTACTATACTTGAGTGGCCTCAGAGTGTGAAAATGACAGCCATGCACCACTTGGAATATAAAGAACAGGAGTGTATTTGTGTTCAAAGGCACCTTTTTAAAGATGTGATCGAGACATTAAAAATGTTTCTATAACTTGCATTAAAGCAAAATGATTCTCAAGAAGCCCTTTATTGTTTTTCTGTTTTATCTGTGTCCACTTTGACTCAGGTGAATGTAACTTATCCTGCCACGACACTACAGTACATGTAAGGTTAAAGGAAGCGCTCTGTTTCTCCCCCCTATTCACTTTCAAATATCTGTATATTGCAATATAAAAAGCAAACCAAGAACAAAAAAAAAAAATTAGCACAACAAGGAGACCAGTGATAATGCTACTAGTGTTAATAGGAGGTAAGAAAAAACCCTAGTTATCATTCTTAAATAAGGAGACAGTTGCAATTAGGCGCTATACAATGGCCTAAATTAAAATTACAAAGGACAGAGCACTTCACAGAACTTGTTAATGATATGGTGCCAAGAAATAACATTTATCTAGACATATACATCACTTATCTAGGTCAGTTAATTGCATGTGCATTTAAAACTGCCGGATTCTTCACTGCTTGGTGAACATATACTGGAAAGATAATTGCTGGTATATTTTTAAGCAAGATCAGATTTGCATTATTGATGTCTTGAATTTTAAGTCTGGGACTAAAAAGAGTTAGCGTTCTTGTTTCGATACAGTGCAGACTGTAACACAGCTGAACTTAGTTGTCAGCCAGAGAAATTCTCACCTCTGGCATAATGGCAACAGGACTTAGTTGTCAAAATGATCCTTCTGTCTTGGATCACTGTGGGTGCAGGTGTCAGACAGCTGAACCCAGAAATGTGTGCTCACTGATCAGGATCAAGAGGTAACAGGAGTGTATAACTTAGAAACCTGAGTACGATCGTGTGTGCAGTGTGCTGCTGTGGCAAATAAAATGCTCTTTACAGGTTGTCATCTTGATTTTAGGGGATCTAAATAAAATATTTGCTCAACTTTTTAATAATCTTGATTCATTTTTTTTTAAGCAGACATACAGTATAGAGAAGGCATCCACTCCTAAGTACTGTAGTGTTTGTCACTCTAGAGTTTTTAAATATCATTCAATGCCTAAACTGGGGAATACAAATAATTTTAAGCCACTTATCAGTGTTTATGAACTAATGTCTAATGCCACGGTCATTACCTGCTTGATAATTGACCATTGGTGACAGTTACGCAACGATAATCAGCCCTGTTATCCACAGCTAATGACTGTTGAGGATATCCATGCTATTATACACCAAATAAATGCTTCTTTTTTTGTGTATGAGGACTTTTTAAAAGTGTGTCTTTAGGTTGTATTTTGGCCTGAATCATGTTCTTTTGAAATGCATTTGTGTTGCAAGTTTCTAACGTCCTTTTGGCTTTTATCAGGCATCTTAACTCTGTCACAAAATGCAAAATACTGCAACCGTACTTGTGCAGATATTTACCAGACTAAAAAAAGCCTTGTATATCAGGCCAGCTTTGGCCTAATATTTTTTGTGTTGTCTAACTGTTACCTGAGGACACCTGGAGTGGATTATTCAGGGAAAAATACAGCTCTGTGATCCTCAGGAAAGTACCACAGATATTCATGTAAATGCACATTTCTGTTAGGTCAGTCCGTAACCTACTTTTTTTCTCTTGCGCAGGCTGCATTCTGCTCTGTCAGGATTGCTATCAAACTACCCAACAGGGCGTCACACCTCCAGAAATAATTTCTGTTTTGAAGTGCTCTTACTGTATCTGTAGCGTATGGCTTAGTCTTCAATTGTCCAGCTAGGCTCTTTTTATGTGGTCGAGGCTCACACTGGTTGATTCATGCCAGATAAAAGATTGTAAAATGGGAATCAAATGGGGCTGTCACATTAGGTAGCTAATAACTAATTTCCATGCATCACTCAACCCAGCGGCCCATGACACTGCATTTCCATGTTCATTTAGCCAATTCATTGGCTGCCAATCCAAGCTGCCTCCGATTTTTTTTCTGACTTGGGTCAAAGCGGGATGGTTAATCCACTTCCAGGGTGAGCAGGGTTCTCCGTGCTTTTTAATATTCTCGTATCATTTTTTTTTTTTAAGCAAAAAACTGCAGTTATTGTTAGCGTTATCGGAAACCAAGCGGTAGCGTCCATGCTTTCGGTTTTGTAACAAACAAATTAATGTGACCTTAGCTGTGAAAGAACCGTCAACATCCGTCTTATCACCCAGGTAGACTGTCAATGAGGGTTCAGGAGGAATGTGGGAGAACCTGGATCAGCTTGGATTGGCGGTCAATCTGTGCTCAAGGAAACAAGGTATAATTATCCTGGACAGTGTGACAGTTAGTTAATCAAGGAGCACATGCCACCAGAAATTTTCTCTCCACAGTTACGGCAAGATAGAAGTGTGCATAAAAAATAGGTGAATACATTGAATGGACTTTCAAATGATCAGTGCAGTTTTTATGTCTACAAAATATATATTTCGAGATGCCTTTTGCAGACGGCATTCATTTTGTGCATCTTGTACAAGAGACTTAAATATGCTGGCAAATGTTACAGCGTTCAGGCCTCCTTATTTTGTGAGCCTCCTTAGCATTGTGGAAGGGGGCTGGGTAGATCTTTTGCCCCCCTCACTCGTTGACTTGCTCCCAGGATTTTGCTCAGTTATTTCAGTAGAAACCCTTCAACGTGTTTAAGCATTTCCTCTTACACATGCGGCAAATCCATTGCCTAAGGTGAGTTTGAACCAATTTTAATATGATTGTCTTCTCGAGGCCCGGCGAATTAAAAAAAGAACAAATAGTTTTTACAGTGTGAAAAAGTACAAAATTAATAATTTAGCCAGCTGATCATAAATATTTAACCTTTCAAACTGCGAGACACAGGTTTTTTTTTTTTTTTTATTTAAATTGCATTTTTTATGAAAGGAATTTCCTTTTAAGTGATATTTCAGATTGGTGAAAGAGAACAGAGAAGGCCATGATACAACAGAATAAGGTTATGCAAGGAGCTGTATCAGTGCACTCACTGTGTTCTAATTAACCACACAGCATTCCCATATAGAATGCATCTATGCAGGTTGAAGCCCCAAATGTTACACTCTGTCTTGAAGCAGCTAAAGTTTGGCAACATCACTGAAAGGATAGCAGGACTACTAATTCACTAGCCTCTCATGCCTTTCACCTGCTGGGTTCAGATCCGGCTCTTGTCTCAAGTGAAATTAATTTGGTGACCTCAACTTAGCCCTGAGTAGATGACACATCACAGATGATTAACTTGGCACTGCTGGAGTAAGCTGAAGTCGTGCTTGTCCACCACCCCCTCCAGCCTCCACCAGTGCATTACCCAGTTTATGCAGCTGCACAGATGGGTGAGAAAATTAACTTTCTGTTTAACTGAAGCTGGCAGCTATCTCCTACCTTTTTGATTTGTGAAATCTGGCTCTAGATAATAACATGACCTCTGGTGAGATGCTTGGGTGACAATTCCCTGTCCTTGATGTCTCGTCTTGCATTCCAAAGTTACCTTGTGGCACTCTTGATCTGCCTGCTGCTGACTGACAATGGGGTTGCACACTTGTGAGTTGGGTGCATGGCACGTGCCCAGCCTGTTCAGTAAACAGGAAACAGAACAGCTCGATTCGAGCAGAAAATGTTGATTTCCAATGGCAATTATTGAGACTTCTAGCCTCAGCCTACATCAGCTTAATATCCGAGTTCAGTGTCAAACAAGAAGCATGAACGTGAAATAAATATTAATGGTTTCTCTTTTTTCGGTCACGTTTTACAATTTTATTACAATTTTATCCCCATTTTTGTACCCAATTTGATATGCCAAGGAGTGGGGTCCTTGACCAGTAAGAGTCTCTAAAGTGTGAATGAAATGGTCTCTGTGCACCCCCAGACAAAACTGGCTCACATGACTACCCCTGCCAGTAGGGAGCACACTGCTTTATCAACTTTAGCTCTAGAATGTTTATGGTCTTGTAGCCCGTTTGACCTCTCAGCTTTATATACAGTATGCTTTCTTTCAGGACAAGATGAAGATGTCACATCTTGTTTTGTAAACAGTCCCCTTTATTTCTGGTTTCTGAGGCATGAGGCTTTTCACTGTGTCCTTGGAAGCATCATATTCTCATAATGAAGACCAGGCACCAGGTTTACAAAGTGTGACATCACCTTCCTGTAGAGCTTTTATAATAGTGTTCAGTTTACAGTCGCACAAATGTATACTGCCATCTCAAAATAACTTCTTTGTTCTAAAATCCGTAGTCATTCTTATGTGAGAAGTGAGAATGACCTTTTGTGATGCATTTGGGAGATACGCTGAGTCTAATGTGAGATATTTAATCTAAATGGCTGATTAGAATGTCAATGGCATGACAATTTAAAATGTGGCTATAAACTGGCCTGAAAGCCTTAGTTACCATAGTAACTAGATTCATTATCCCCGCCAAAGAAACTACAGTGGGAAATTGACAACCTCTGTGGTCCTTCTGGACCCGTATACCTACAATTTTACATACAAAATGTACAAAAATACCTTTCTTTATAGCCGTACATCTAACTTTATCTGAAACATATATACAGTACATTTTTCAGTGACCGGCTAAGAATGTAAATGCAAAGACATATTCTATGATTCTGTGTAAACAGAAATATGTGAAGAGAGCTCTAGGAAACGATACCCTACTAACTCTTGCGAAGGAAGATCGATGGCAAGCAGGATGGTTTCTCCATTCCCAGTTGTAGCCTTGGGGCTGGTGTAGTATGCAGTTACGCCTCCAGTACTCTCTCTCTCTCTCTCTTTCTCCCTTGGCACATCTGCTCAATCAGCCAGCTCCCCGCACTTCTGAAAGGTTGCACTCGGCTCGTGTTGCGTTAATTGGCTACGAAATGCCATCAGCCCCTAGGGACCTGGCACGGGCCTCGATATTAAGAGTTGATGCAAGCAGCAACCTTGCATTTGTTTGTTTGCTTTCTGATCTGGTACATGGCTGGCTTTGATCAGGGTTTCTCTGTGCTGCTAGCTGCTGACTGCTTTTGAAGGTGTGAACAATGAAGCGCCGGTCTTCCTCTGCGTATCTGTGGTTTCTGATGTGCTGTAGGGGTATCCCTTCCGGGGTTCTTGGGAACTCACATTGATTGCATGCCAGCACCAGGATATTGCAGGCTCAGATCCTTTCCTCAAGCTGACCTCAATCAGCTGTTGGCCAAGATGTCACACGCTTGGTTACTTGAGGTGCAGACACTTCGAAGGTCACGGCAACATTCTCAATGCATAATAAGTCATGGCACTTTTTTTTTTTTAAATCTGACAGGAGTGTCAAAATAAGTTTATATTTGACAGAAAGGTTAATGTTTAGAGCCAGATATGCTAATTTTAACATTAACACCACCCCCAACAAAATTACCACAAAGTTTCTATATAACAAACTTGTATATACAGGCACCTCCAAAATTATTGGCACCCTTGATAAAGATGAGCAAAAAAGGCTGTATAAAATAAACAACACAGGTAATGAGCTATATTTTATGCTCAAAAATATGGGAAAACTATTTTCTTTTATACTAATACAATTGCTCAGAGAAAACATTTATTTGTGGCCTTCCATGGCTTCCTGTTTCCCTGGGGTATAAAAATGGGATAACACACATGTAAAATCCATTTGTCATCCATCACCATGGGGAAAGGGAAAGAACTCACAAATGAAGAGAGACAAATGGTTGTTGACCTTCATAAATCAGGCAATGGGTACAAATAAATAGCTAAAAACCTAAATATACCACTTACCATTATTAGAGCAATGATTAAGAAATTCAAAACCAGTGGAACAGTGGTAAATCTGCCTGGCAGAGGACGCAAGTGCATCTTGCCCCCACGCGCAGTGAGGAAGATGGTTCGGAAGGCAAAGAAGAATCCAAGGGCCACAGATGGAGAATTACAGAACTTGGTTGCATCTTAGGGTCACCAAGTCTCCAGATCTACAATTAGATGCCACCTCCATGCCAATATCCTATGTGGAAGAGTTGCCAGAAATAAAAAGCCTTTATTGTGAGCAACCAACAAATGTAAGCGTCTGGAGTTTGCTAAAAGGCATTGGCACTTGGATTAGAACAGGGTGGTGTAGTCAGATGAGAAGAAAATAGAGCTCTGACCACGCACACCAGCGGTGGGTTTGGCATCGAAAGAAGGATGTGTATGCAGAAAAGAACCTCATACTTACTGTAAAATATGGTGGTGGATCTTTAATGTTATGGTGCCGTTTTGCTTCCACTAGTTCTGGGGCCCTTGTTAAGGTCAGTGGCATCATGAGCTCTACCAAGTACCAGGACATTTTAGCCAAAAATCTGGTTGCCTCTGCCAGGAGGCTGAAACTTGGTCGCAAGTGGATCTTCCAGCAAGACAGTGATCCCAAGCACACATCAAAATCTACAAAGAAATGGTTAATTGACCACAAAATCAACATTTTACAATGGCAATCTCCAGTCTCCGGACTTGAATCCCATTGAAAATCTGTGGTTTGAATTGAAGAGGGCAGTCCATAAGCACAGACCGAAGGATATCAAGGATCTGGAAAGATTTTGTATGGAGGAATGGTCTAAGATCCCTTCCAATGTGTTCTCCAGTCTCATAAACAATTATAGAAAAAGGCTCAGGCCATTATCCTTGCAAGGAGAGGGTGCACAAAGTACTGAAAACATGGGTGCCAATAATTGTGACACTTAATTTTTTTTTTGAAAATAAATCTATAATTTGAGAAATATGTAATTTTGGTTGATTTGTTGACTTCATTCCACATGTTGGAAAATTACAATATAGCTCATAACCGGTGTTGTTTATTTTATACAGCCTTTTTTGCTCATCTTTATCAAGGGTGCCAATAATTTTGGAGGTGCCTGTATGTATTGCACAAAGTGTGTTTCCAATAAACCAGACACACATCCTCAGCATGTTCTAGTTGAAATTCACATTCAGGGTTTGGGCTATTGCAAGTATTATTCAAATGCAACAATCTTGCAGCTATTGTCTTGTCTTAGCAGTCAAACAAGTAATGTAGTTTCATGCTATAAACCGTATAGTCGGTACAGACGAAATATAAGGTGGTTTTCAACCTTTTCATCTCAAGTACTAGTATTTCCAACAGGGACCAACAGCTGTATCAGTAACAATTGGCTGTTGTAAAACCAAGGCCTATTGTATTACAACTAGGTTTGGTGTATCTGTACACCTTTTTTGCCTCATTCTGCTGAATGGTTAATCTATACAGCTGGTGACTGCAATGAAGTAAGCATGTTTAAATATTTTAAACATCTTGCAAGTGTTGTGTATGGAATAGGTGCACCTTTAATTGTGTACGGTTGTGATATGGGAAGTAACATGCTACAGCTCCCATGCTCAGTGTTATTGAAGTACTGATCTGACAGCAGCTCTTATGATTACATGTTACCGTTTAATTTTTAGTAAAAACAAGTTTAAATTTCAGTGAGTGAGTTCTGTTTTTATATCTATATCTATATCTATATATATATCTATTATATCTATCTATCTATCTATCTATCTATCTATCTATCTATCTATATATATATTATATATATATATATATATATATATATATATATACACACCACAGCAAGCTCAGTGTCATATATTTGAGACATTTTCATTAGATAAATCTGAGAACTCAATTTAGGGAATGGCGTGTTTGGGTTTTTTTTTTTTTTTTTTTTTTTTTTTTTTACTGCAATCAAGTAAGCTGCAGTAGATTTCATTTTTAATTCCCTTATTTTTATTTTTGTTTTTTTCTCAGCAGTACACTTTTTAATTACAGTCCCAAGTATTTCCGTGCGTTATGCTTTCATATTTCTTAACATTGCCAGTTTTGAGAAATAAACGTTGTTTTCCCTGCAACAGCTGACCCTGCTTTAGTACAAATGCATCAGGATGCGGGACATTTGCTGGGAAATCGGGACTGCCTATTCCGGCCATATAGGGACTGTAGGCATGTATGCATTACAATAGTAAGATTAAGGGAGTGTAGTGGTTGAGGAATCATATCGTTATAAAGAACTGTGGGTGCGTAGCAGTGGTAAGCCTGTTACGTACCAATACTGGTAGCCGTGCCAAAGCTTGAAAACCATTGGACTGAAGCATCTGCAGTATAAGACCATAAACATTCCACAGTTACTGGTTTCGGCTCATTTGCCTCATGATTCCATAATAGTCCCTAATCAAGTGGTCACAGCTCTTATGTTGACTATATTATGTAATTATTGAAGGGAATTCTGGATCGCTTTACTAACCCCCCAACTCCTGTGGTGTTTTATAATACATATCATTAACATGCAATTCCAGAACTTTACAGTAATTTAACCTTATAAATTGCATTACTCACAATAAAAGCATCTATTTACAATCTGCTTCATGCATTTAATTGCAAATAGCTGCTTGCCAGCCCCGCATTACTAGGCCCTGATAAATATAATCCTTTGGGCAAATAACTAAAGGGACATTAATAAAGACAAGGACAAAAATGAATCCTGTTTTCACTGGTAGGACTTTTCCATTTGCACTCATCAAGGTGCTCTTATTCCCTGTTTTTTATTTTTTAATACATATTGTTTGAGTTGGATATATGGCACCCGCACACCTCCAAATTCGGGGGGATTTGCATGCTGCCTTATAACTGAAAAGGATTCACAGAGTGTTTTAATAATGGTGTGTGGGATTTTTATATGGAGCTGGTTGGACGAAAATAAGAATAGATTGTTTTAGAAAATAATTGCTGATGGTACAGTTTAAGCTGCAGTAACTCAGAAGTATGTACTGTATTGTGTGGAGCGGCACTCCCCAGGGATGCTATATGCTAGATATGTCAGTCTGGCTGTAGGAATGCTGTTTAATGTCAGTTGTGACATTCTGTAGTACTTAAATGTAAACGTCAATCTGTCTTTCCTACTTTCATCTGAAGAAGAGGCATTTGATGTCTTGAAAGCTTGTGATTAATTGTTGTTTAGTTAGCCCAATACAAGCTATCACATCTTCTCTTTGTCATCTCTGGACTAGTACGGCTACCATTTCCTCTATCAGCGATCATGGAAATGATCACCACATCATCAACATTCATTTCTAGTCCTTTTGAAAACCTCTAATTTTCACATCCTGTACAGAAATAGCACAGTCCGTTTATCATCAGTCTACTTCAGGCACCACTTTCATAATAAAAAGCACTCTTCGTCTAAAAATAACTATTGGAAAAAAAATCTTTAATGAAGTGATAACTGGAAAAAACAAAAACGTTTGTGAACGGTTAGCTTGATTAAGCAGTTAAGGCACTAGAAGGCTGCTAACGGTACACGTTTTGGAGGACAGTGTGTGTGTCTTCGCTTCTCCCGAGTCAGCATAGCGGTGGTAGCAGTGAACTGAGCCTAAAAATAATTGGATACGACTAAATTGGGGAGAAAGTAATAAAAATAATAATTGGCGACGACTACATTTAAAAAAATAAAAATAAAAAAGAATAATAATAAAATTAAGTTTCGAAAAGAGTTAATCAAATGACTAAAGCTCAGATTTGTTACCGGAGCTTGGCCCACTCAAGCAAGCTGTAGTTAAATTGGTCATGCTGGTTCAAGAAACTACTTGACTAAGTATCTTAAAAGTTTTAGATTGTTTCAGTGTTTTGAAGTTATGAATCCCCAAATATAAAAAGAACTGTGAAAAACAAAAAAAAATGTAAAAATGCACTTAAAGCGACCTGCAGAAATTACACAAAATATAAAAATAATAAATACAAAAATTGTAAAAGGTTTCTTATAAGAAGGAAAAATAAAATAGAAAAATAAGGCTAGAGAGAAATTGCAGATGAAAAGGCATAGCAGGCATAGAAAAGCAAACAACGAATTATACATATTTTAAATACACAACTAACTAATAAAATAACACAACACAGAAACATTCTAGAGCAGCCCCAAAACAACCACTGCCTTTTCCCAATGTTCTACACGATTGCTGCACCCGCTGGCACTCACACCAGCAGGGAAGATGAATCAGTAGCAATCCTTAATGGGAGGCAGCATAAACACGTGTATATAGGTGTGTGTGTGTCTATATATATATATATATATATATATATATATATATATATATATATATAATCTCCATATTTTCCACTGGTGTGAGGCAACAGAGAAATGCATCCAATAAACCACCCACCCCCCCCCCCCCCCCCCCCCCCCCCCCCCCCCCCCCCCCCTACGAAGAAGATAAAACCAAGGCCCACTTCTCCTTGAGGTTGGAGCCGGGCCGAAGATTAAAAGGAAATTTTCAGTCTCCAACTGTAAAATTTACAGATCTGGGTGACAGGAACCTTTTGAAGATTTGAGTGCTTTGATGGTAATTTTAAAACCTTCTCCTTTTCTTCCTTTTTTTGCTTTCCACTTGGTTATTGAATCCATGACATGGCAGTTGGAAGACTTTTGAAGTAGTAATCACATAGTGGTGAAATAGGCCACTTGCCCCTTTCGGGAAACTTCTGCTAACACTTGATAAAAGCTAATGCTCCTTCTCATGCCTTCATTTGATCACTATCGCACTGTGCATTCTGGAGGCTGACAGTTTTTATTTTGCAAATGTGATGTATGACTAAAATTAAGAAAAGCCAAGCTTTGTGAAACACTTCACCCATATAAGAAACAACTTAATAAGTCATTCAAGCTTCCCAATCTTGGTTGTTTATTTCCAGTTTGGTGACTTGCTGAAAAAAATATGCTAATGATGAACTGGAATTTAGCCCTACGTGTTTGAATCCCGCACCTCCATTGCCCTGATTCCAGTTAGCTAGGACATTGTCATTAATATCCACTGTCTTTTAATGGTGGTAAAATCCACATTATAGTTCCCACCCTAATGAACTGCTGGCTGTGAAGTTTGTATGTACTTTCTGGCATCTTCAGTTTAGTTTCTTTAACAGGTCTGACGAACTTTTTTAATGTGACATTCACTTTATATCCATTTAAGTACAACTTACAGGAAAGTAGACACATATTTAGTACTTTCTTCAGTGTACTAATTAAGAGCTCGATATGGAATGGGTAGCTCCTCCCTGTGAGAGCTATATGCAAATATGTGTAAAGAATATCTCTACGTTGCTTTCAAGTACACATATTGTCATGGGCTGCACTGACAATCTCTTGATTTTTTGCTATTTACTCTACTCACTTGATGGTTTTGATGAAAAGGTAGTGTTCCTCTGATTGACAACAGTACAAGATCTGTAGAGCTTGATAGGCTTGGGTTTAGAATGTTGTAAAGAATACCAAACTAACCAAAATGGAAATGAATATGTTGAAGGGTCTGAGAGGAGGAGGGGGAGGGAACTGGAACTGATTTTAATATATCTTGTTGCCTTTTTTTGTTTTTTTTGTTAGGTAATACTAACAGAGGGCCTCCTTGCCCCTGATAATAGGGATGTAGTGTTTTATACTTTTTATGATTCACTTATTTTCTTTGACTATATCTTGAGAACTGTTCATCTAATTGAGATGAAACTTGGTACTGCCATTCCTTCACACACAATGTTGAGGCTAGTGCATCCTTTTACATGAATTGCAGCCACTGCAAAGTTATTCCTGGAAATATATGCTCAGAACTCATATTTGAAGTTAGCATATAATGCATGACGTTATTCCAAATACTGTGCGCTTTCATGAAGGCCATGGCACATACATGTATTTGGCTTAACTAATCAAGGCTATAGCCTGTATCACACACCAACTGTTTTATATAATTCCTAGTATTTCCATTCCTGGGTGCTACCTCCGGAATCAGTCTCCCAAATATCCCAATATTGTACACGATTGATGCAGGTAGAGGTGCAATGCCATAATAATAGATTGTAGATGACATTTCCATTCTTTATTATTTATTGTTTAAAAAGAACAAAGTTTAAAAAAAAAAAAAAAAAAAAAGCAATGTTACGGCCAAATGGCCTTCATCAAGCTGTCAGGTCATGGACCCTGCCGTTTATCTAATAAAAAGTGTTACGTCCTTTGCGTGGGATATCTTGCGGCTATGTTTTCTTGCTGCTTTCTTGCAGCTTCACATTGCACACTGTGACAGCTGTTACTGCACATTTACACCACTGCATTTCTTAAGCTCACATGCCAACTGTAAAAATGGCAGCAACACTTTTTTTTTTTTTTTTTTCCCTCATACCTCTCACACATTCACTCATAAAAACTTATCACACAACATAACAGGGCCTTTTCAGCACAGAGTCTAATAATGTGGGTGGAATATATAGTAGAGCTGGGAGCACCATAATGAAGATGGCAATAGTGTAGAAGCCTTACATGAAAGCTAATGCCATCCTGTTATTGAATGGTGGAATATATTGCCTTGTAGCCAGTGTATCAAAAGCACTAGCAGGCTGCAGCAAAAAAGAGCCCCAGCCTACTAGTGTGTTCATCAGAGTCCCTGAGAGTCGCACAGAAGCTGGGAACTGTTACTGGGGAATCACAGCCAGTCTGGTGCAATGCTAGCGAACTTGTCTAAAGGTGATAATGGTGAAGGTAGAGGACCCATTTCTCGAGGATTAGCCAGATTAACATGTGTGCTTTCCAGCTGATATAATTATTTACACTTCCTAATTATTCAGTTGCTTGCAGGGATTTCAAATTAATGTGCAGTGCTATTTTGTATGATTACGTATGTGCTTGTACAGTGCTATATGATTTCAAACGAGAGGGCCTGATTTCTCAACAGCACTTGTACTGCTGGTAACTAACTAATAATCCTTCACATTTTGAAAGGATTGTCCCTATAAACCTAATGGTGTAGACTCTGGGTATACCAAATGAATTGCATACTATTTTACATTGTATGTTTCATTTGTATTATTTAGTTTGGAGTTTGAACATTTTTCAAGCTTTAAAAGTTGAAATTTTTTCCTAAATGTTTTACCACTGTCAAAAATGTCAGATGTCAGTTGTGTTATACAATAGGATGTGTTTGTTTAAAGTTATTTATGCAGTAATGTTGTATACAGGCATTCTTATCCACATTAATGTTGTGTTGTATAATTAGTTATCATATGATTCCATGTTCACTGGGACAGTTCAGCCTTTCAACACAATGCAGTCTGGTAAGTGAAGTCCTGCTTCTTCTAAGGAAAGAAACAAGTGAGGTATCTGAGGCAGGCAAAAAGCAGCTGCTGAAATGAAGTGTGACCAACAGTACATATTCCAAGTAAAACTAAATATTTGTCTCTGCAGTCTTATTCTTTCTGGAGCTTGTGTTTTCACCTCTGGCTCACTGGGGCTTTTTTAAGGATTATTGCCTTATTAAAGCCCATTTACTGTTATGCCATTGAGCCCTCACATTGCACGCAGAATGGCTTTGCAGTTTTATTAAAAAGCATTCGCTTTGCTGATTCTGCTTTCAAACGGATCATTCCGCGATAGGCTGCACTGTGAATGGGATGCTTTGCGAGGTTTGTTTATCCAAACTGTACCCTGTCCTGTTGATTGAGAATCCCAGTGAAAGTGAATGATGGTAAAGCGCCAAAAGTAATGGCTAAAGCAAGGGTTAATTTTCATCAAGTCCTGAGGCGCAAAATATAGGAAAAACCTTACAACTCCTTGTCCCTGCAAAGAGTGGGCTGTGTTTTATTACATGGTGTGGAGACCTAAGTGCCTACTGATGTTGGTTTCACTCCCTGGTGAGTTTTTCACTATTAAAACTAAGTGGCCTTTCTCTTCCATGATTAAGTGGCTGCACCATTGCACCTCTGTGTCACAGGGAAGGGCATCTATTGTGCAGCCTGCAGCGTTTCCGTAACTTGTATTACAAGCAGAGAAAATATAGATGACTTCTTGTTTTCTGTTCTTTGTTGAATTGGACTCCTTTTTTTTATTTTTATTTTTTTTAAAAGCTTCGCTCAGGGTTTGATTAATGAACAGTCCGCTTAATGAGGTAGAATGAAAAACTGTTAACAAGGTTGAGTGCAGAGCCATTCAGTCGACAGGGTTTTCTTGACTAGCTGTAAATTCTGTGCTTTGGCAGGAAAATGTTTGTTAAAGCTGGATTTTCTTTAAGCTCTGCTACGTCCTGTGCTGTCTGTTTAAATGTATTAACTTATACGTCCCTCTCAGCCAATCAAAACACACAATTTGCTTCTTCATCTTCTTTGTTGTAATTGTGTCTTAGGGAAAACTGTCTGAAGGGTTAAGAATACCTACGAGGCCTTGTGGCAAAGTGCCCGCCCCTGTGTGTATTATATGTTATGTGTTCGGGAGTGCAGAATGGGGGAGAGAGAGAGAAGCGTAATTATAAATATCAATTGTTTTGTGTAGCATTTGTCCACCCTGTTTTGTCAGTGTCTATTCGTTTTATTTGTCTGTTTATTTTGGCCTCATGTGCCATGTGCTGTTTTGTTACAAACCTTTTATTTTCTGTCTGTTTAATTATTAAACTGCGCATCAGCGCCTTCACCATTCCAAAACCTGTGTTTAGAGTCAGTTCCTGTTTCTGGTCTGTCGTCACCCACTGTGGCCATCTTTGTGACATGTGGTGTCAGACCGGGATTACCATTACCAGAGCAGGGACTGCAGTTTTTTTGGAAAATTAAAAAAAAAAAAAAGACAGTTTTTTTTTTTTTTTTGAGTGTGGGGGAAAAAAAAATTGTTTTTGGATTACAATATATATATATATATATATAAAAATAAAGAAATGGAAGGCTGGAGAGATGACTGCCAGGATCTGGAGGACCTCCTCGGTGGTCTAGAGGACCAAGGCTGATGCCTTGCCTGTGGGGAGTTCGGGCACCCAGTGGTGCGCAGTCCCTACTAAGGGGGAGAGGAGCAGGAGCTGCCTCTCCCTGCACCAGAAGGACCAGGAATAGATGCTGGCAGTCCTCAGCAGCCCTTGCATAGGCTGCTGAGGGAAGCACGGGGAAGAACCACCGGGCCGCAGTGGCCGAGAAGAGGGCCAACACCCGCACTCCAGCTTGTCCTGACTTCCTGTCTCGCTTCGCCCAAGGGGGGGTGGTATATGTGGCAAAGTGCCCACCCCTGTGTGTATTATATGTTATGTGTTTGGGAGAGGAGAGAGAGAGAGAGAGAGAGAGAGAGAGAGAGAGAGAGAGAGAAGCGTAATTATAAATATCAATTGTTTTGTGTAGCGTTCGTCCACCGTTTTGTCAGTGTTTATTCATTTAGTTTGTCTATTTATTTTGGCCTCACGTGCCATTTGCTGTTTTGTTGCAAACCTTTCATTTTCTGTCTGTTTAGTTATTAAACTGCGCATCAGCACCTTCACCATTCCAAAACCTGTGTTCAGAGTCAGTTCCTGTTTCTGGTCTGTCGTCACCTACTGCGGCCGTCTTTGTGACAGCCCTTGATTTAGTTTCTTTTGTAGGTTATTGCAAATTCTAATGGTGTTAATGAGTAAAAGGCTTTGTTTTTTTTTTGTTTTTTTTTGTATATTTTGTTGGCCCAATACTGTTGATTTCCCAATGCTTTTGTACTGTGTCCTTGCCCATTATAGTGATAGTGGCTACTTGAGAGCCTAACAGTTGTGTGGGTAGAATTCTAAGATAACCCAGGTTTAAGTTCCAGCTCCTGCATCTACTGACCAGGGATCCTGGGTTAAATTTTACCTCACCTATGTGCATACCTGTGTCATGCTACACTGCAGATATTGTGCTATTAATTATTTTATTTAGTTTTTTTAGCCTACTGCTGTGCACAGTGTCACTTGGTGTTTTAAGTTTTGTAATTGCATGTTCTTTTAAAATAGTTTTAACGTGGTACACAGTGCCACCTGATGGGCCAATGCTGGAATTGAGGCAACAGCCCCAAAAGTCCCTGCTGCACATTCATTTAGAAGAAAGTCATTGATGACAAACAATGAGCACAGTACGACACACTCAGGCTATTTACATTGCAACACAACCTTGATTTCTTAGAAGATGCCAGAGTTGCTCTATTACCAAATAGTCAGACACTATAAAACTACTACAGATGTAATTACATGGAAATAAAACTCCCATTGCATTGCAATTTGATCCATTATTACCACAATCTACTGTATACTTAGGAAGTGCGAGTCTATCTACCTGGAATCCCTGCTCTGCTTTTTGTTCTATTCTGTTTCAGTCCCTAAGAGAAGCAAGGGAATCTTATATTCTACTAAAAGATAAAGTAAACACTTTTTTTTATTTTATTTTTTTTTGGTAGCAGCGCTAATAAATTTCCTTGTTGCGACACAGCAAGATCCCAGTGCCTTGATTAATTAAACTAATTACATTCGTGTTGGAACAAGGAGGGACATGCAGCTGAGCCCAGGCTAGCATCACGGGTGCACACATCGTTCTGTCGTGTACAAATGGTGCAAAGGGGTTGGTGGGGAGGGAGGCTTCTGCTGGCTCTTGCATTTCTTGTGCTAATTTTGTCCGTGTTCTGTGTGAAACTGCATTCATTAGTTTTTTTATTCTTACTTTTTCATTCTCCTTTTGTCTCTCTCGGATATTTACATAGATAATGTTACTATTTTAAAATCTATTTAAAACATCTACCTTTTAGCTGGTTAAGACAAGCACATTTACTTTCCATGCATTAGAAAGTGCAGTATGTGTTTGAGATATGATGCTGACAGTGTTTAAAACTCCATTCACACTAGATGGGAAAATTGATCAAACAAGTTAGTATAAAGCTATGCATGTGCATTACCTTTTGCAGCTTAGAAAACTTTATGTTCATACAGAATCCACATTGAGGTGGTGTACTTCTACACTTATTCTTGTGTCAGGTACAGACAATGACATTCTGCTATCTAGACTGGCTTTAAGAGATGAGGCATCTTTTGTCACAATATTCCTAATCGGAACACTGGTTAACTTTAGCAGATTGCTCAGCTGCAGCCTTGAGAACAATATACAGTAGCATTTAGATTCCAAACGGGGCTTGGTACAGGAAAATGCTTGGGGTTAGGGATATCATTTAAGTTCTGTTCTTCCATGGAGAAATGTTTTATTGTTTATGCTATTCCTGCTGGATTAGTCACCAGCATGATCACTTACATAACCAGATCCTGTCAGTGGTGCTGTGGTTGAACAATATGCACACTTTTGAGTAAATGAACCTCCCTCACATAATTCACGACTGATTCATTTGTTCTGCAAATGCCATACTTATTCTGTAACATTGAAAAGCTCCGCCTTTTTGTTGCAAGTCCTGAAGGGTGAGCAAAACAGCAGACTTGCATATTAGTATGAACTCTGCTGGCAGCATCTTTTTATGTAAAGGACTGAGCAAATCACTCACAAAAACAGTCTCAAAAGTGCTGACTGTATTGGCCATTGAGAACAGACTTCACTGCAGGTTTCCACTTCCAACACCCCTGATGTAAATATTTGCGGTGATGGAATGGTCACGTATATCTCCAGAACAATTCATACACTGGCTTGTAGACTTGTCAAGAGGTACCTGGCATATAAACCTCCTGGATAGGTTTATGGCAATTTGATACATTCACTCAACTGCAGGATTAAACAGTAGCTTTAAAATTGACTTCATCAGCATTGCAGTCAGGAGAAAATACACAGTGCTGGGCATTTCTGGAATTTGTAACGGTTAATATGTTTTCTGATGACTTACACGTCTTTTTTCTTTTTGTCTTGTAGGTAGAACGAGAGATCGCCATTCTGAAGCTCATAGAACACCCTCATGTTTTAAAGTTGCATGATGTCTATGAAAATAAGAAATATTTGTAAGTATTGTACATCTACGGATGCTTTCCAGGGCATGGTTGATTGATAGTGATGGTTATGGTCTTGTGTGTGAACCGATCTGTATACATATTGCACTAAAGACAGATAGAAATTGCAAAAAGATGGGAAATCCAGGGGTATTCTTATATTTCAAGCTGCTTTTGATGTAATTTAAAATATGATTATCCCTACTGTTGTAGTTTTAACAGATGTTAATTTCCTGGTTCCAGTACAGTTGGTGCAAGCCGCTACCAATCGTATATAACTTTTAAACACTCATTAACATCAAGGTAGAACTGCAAGCAGCTGAGCCAAGTAAATCTAAGACATTAATCGAAATGCACATCTACTTCATTCTTTCTTACAGTTGTGCCTTAGAGCCACTACAGATGGTACACTTTATGAGCACAAGTCATGTGAGTGATAATGAGTGATAAAGGAAATGTTCAAGACAACTGCAAAGATGTTTAAAAATAAATTGCAGCCGAGCATTATAAATGATATAGGGCTTATTCTCAAAGCAGTTTGTACTCTTTTTTCCTTTTATTTTTAAAACCACCTGTTCATTTTTCCAAAACTGAAATAGGCACCGACGATGGAAAATGCTTGCATTCTCGGCTTGACCCAGCAGGAGGTGCTGCTGGAATTTTTTTATTTTTATTTGGATAAGTCTGGTGAAACTGAAAGGAAAAGTGATCAAAAGCAGATTTTACTGTTTCTTTTACATTAGACAATTAAAAAAAAAAAAAAAAAAAAAAAAAAAAAAAACCGACAGTGTGTCCTTAATAATTGATAGTGTCAGCGTTTTCCTAAGTGCTCTGGAATTTATTTGTAATATTTCCGATGACAGAGACTAATTGACGCAACGACTGGAAGTGGATCATTGTGAAAATGTTAAAACTACAAATCATGTTTGACTTTTTCCCTAATTTGAATTGGTGACAGACAGTCGCTTGAGTAAATCCTGTAATCTCGCAATGAATCAAGACCCTGTGGGAATGCAATGGAAGGTGGAAGCTGAATGCAGTGCAGGCTTATATCTGTGCAATCAATTTACTTGATTTATTTTAAATTCTTATTAAGTTTACAAGCGTGACTATGCGCTGGATTGACGCTTGACAGCCCGGGAGAACGACTTTCGCTCGGTGCAGCGCTGGCAAAACTCCACCCACACATGCTCCCAACCTACCCAAGGAATCTCATTCAAAAACCTTTGCGATTCTTCCTTTTTCTTTCTTCATTTGGAATTCTCTAGTCGGCCTGTGCCCCAAACATGTATCAAGAAACCATAATTAAACCTCACTGCTCTAAGCCTTACTGCAGTTTGATATAAAGTGAATCCTATACCAAGCTTAATATCCTGGATTTTCTCATTTGTGGCTGCTTATTCAAGGGCCCTTTGTCATTTACTTGTATTGAAAAAAAGATTTACTGAATGGTACATGCAGGTGACCGTTTGGTTCAAGTAGATGAACTAGATATGCCTTATTGTTTGTTGTTTTCAAACCTCTTGGTAGTGATACTATATTTATAGATGGACCTACAGGCTAAGACTTGTTTAAAGGGGATGTCTTTTACACTTTAAAGAACCTACACATAAAATACTTTCAAAAAGAAACAGAGTATATTAAAGTTCAAGTATATTTTAGTCAAAGGAAAGGAATAGAAAAAATCTTCCCAATGAGGGTTTAAAAATGTATGCGTAACATAAGATTGTATGTGTCCTGTGAATAATGTATAGGCTTCTATGTACAAGGGTTTAATATCATATTTGAATGGTTTAATCAATACAGAACAAACAGGCTAACTGGTCTGGGGAGACCTGAACGTTTTAATGGACCAAGGTTCAATTTGCTCTTATAAACAGTGGATACAAGACCTGTGAATTTCCCCCCCCCTGTATGGGCTGTCAGTGGAAAGCAAAGTGTTTGAGCTTTGCTAGAACAGTATGCAGTGTTGAAATAGTTAAAAGATTTGATAAATGGGGCCTCTGCTCCAAACCAGCCAACCCTAATGGCATTTCCAATGTGAAGATGAAGATTAAATCCTCTGATTTCTAGTGGCTGGCCTGCCTGGAAAACTGACCGTCGCCGTAGCACCCATGGACATAAATAAACACTGTCGGCTATTAAAAAAAAAAAGAAAACTTGAAGTGATGCGTGTCCATCCATTTGATCCATTAGAGCTAATTTAAACTAACTGAAGAGCGGGTGTTTGCAGTTATATGAGTGTGTTTTGTCATCTTGTACCACATGAATTCACCCTGCCGTAGATGCACTCAGAGCTGGCTTCTGTCTAGTGCCCAGTTTTTTTTTATACAGCAAAAACAAAAATATACATGAAGACAGACCCCAGGATGTTCATTTGACATGTTTCTGGTGAGTTCTAGAACATTATTAGTTTGTCTATCTGATTTATGCAACCATAAATTCAGGGGTAAAACTATGAGAAGGTTAAGTAGACAACATTATGGCATTAAGTCAAAATCTTCTAAAACCCTCAGCTATATATTTCAGAATGTATAGTTAAACAGGAATAATTAGTATGTGGAATGTAATTAGTATATGTAAGATGGAGGTATCATAAGTTTATCAGGGTCTACAATATTATTTATAATTAAGATTTTGTTTAGTTTGGCTCAGTTTTTGTACCGTTGAAATAAATAGAATTGGTGGTTCAATTTTGTTCTCAATTTCTCTTTGCAACGAACATTCAAAAACAGTGCCTGGCTTCAGATATGTGTGCCGTGATCAGTCCTGGACTCACTTATATGCAAAGAGAGATGCCCAAGCAGGGTTCCAATGATTGGAAACTCCAGTCTGTAAACACACCGAATGCAAATCCCTAACAAGCGCTTGCCTGTAACAGATACTGACTGCTGGAATCAAAGGGGTTCTCAGGGGGATGGTGATCCCAGAGAGCAGGCGCTTGCTGTTGCGCGGAGGAGGATGGTTAAAGCCACATGAGAAGCTCCTGAGAGGGAGAACAGATTGTTCAGCCAGAAAAGCCGGGCAGACGTCAGCACCCCCAGCTGCACTTGCATTGCTGGCTGCTGATCACGAGGTCTGCCGGAGCACAGCCGGGCCCAGATGTGAAGCAAGATCGCTGTTCTTTATTCCCAGGAGGACAGGAGCCCGGCTTTCTCTTCTACTGCCCAGCTCATTATGGCTATGTATTCTTAATTATCCTATTCACAAACCTCCTCAAAGCTGCATGCTCCTGGAATCACAGCCAATTTTCCATTAAAACATAATTACTTGGGTGTGTTTACTGCATTCTTCCACAGTTCAGGCTTCTAAACTGCAGCTAAATGCAGCTGTGGCCTTTAATTTATTCTGGGCTGTTTTATAATGGGTTTATTTTATCTTTTAGTTTAGAATAAACTTAAAATGTTGCTCCTCCTCATTTAAAACAAATAATTGGATTGAGACCTTGGGTAGATTCACTCAAAACATACTCTATTTGCTTGGTGGTGGGATTGGAGGATGCCCACTGACCTTCAGTTCTCCTGAGCTGTTGTGGAGAGTTGCAGCATCGAGGGAACATACTGTAATTTGAGTTTGAGGAGGAAAATGGTGGTAAATAATTTGGCACTCTTAATTAAAATATCTTGAGGACCTGCATTATTCCGTATTCTATGGAGTTACGCAGTCAAACTTTGAGACATGGGCAAACATGTCATATGGAAATAATAAGATCAAAAACAATCTTGTGTTAAGCTTCCTATAGCCCGTTTACTGTGCCTGCAGAATATGTCTGATTGGTTCTCCCCACTGAACAGGGAAATCATACGAGCGCTGTGCGTTTTTGAGTTTTTCTTTTGAATTGAATCAGATGTACAGATGTACTTGTTGAGGTCTTTGTGTAAGCGACTCTGCAAATTCTGTCAGGACTGTAGCAGTATGTATGAGTATATGCATTACTGAGTATCATTAAATCCATTGTTATTAGTCTATTCAAAGTGTTTTTATCTAAGTATTCAGCTTGCTACGCTGGGAAGTGCCTAGCACATTCACTGGTGCGTATTATAGTGTCCCAATGTCAGGGCAACACACTGAATATCAGTGATCACCAGTGGCAGGCATCATTCTGTATTGAAGTGAGAAGGACGATAGATTAACAGTAGTCCTGTAAGGACATGGGTGTGAATAGGAATGCGTGCTGTGCCACTATTAGAAAATAGTTTAGCTAGTGGGACACACTATCACTGTGCTTCCCGTATCTTAATAGCTTCTGTTCCAGTGCAAAGATTTCGCCACAGGGAATGCAAATCCATATGTCACGCTTACATTGCTATATCTAGGGAGCCAGTCATTCAATTGGGAAGAAACTACTATTGACAGAAGTTCCTGAGGATCTAAATCTAGGTCATGTTGACCTTCTTTTGGGTTGGTTGAGTTTATTGTTGAGTTTATTAACCTAGGGAATCAAGATATGTTAAGACTTTACATTTTGTTACAATCCATTACTGATCACACCATCCATGTAGGTTTCACCAGCATGCAGGGTAACTCGTTTTTTATAATGTACTATTTGTATGTTTCATGGTACTGTAGCTATGTCTGGGAATTATTCACAAAGTGAAATGCCACAAAAATGATTATGAGCTTAGGAGCCGCTGCTATAGTGTACGTAAGCACTGTGTGGGCCCTTTCACATACTATACAATTTGAAGCATACATGCATATACGGTGGTAACATTTCTGTCACTTACAAAATTAATATTTACTAACAGATTATTAACGGATAACAGAAAAGAAAAGCAAGGAACCGGTTACTGTCATGTGTTCCTGTGGAGCATCAAGGTTAAAGATTTCTTTGTAGAGAATTTGTGAATTTCTCAGGTCATTCATTCCTTTTAAAGCTGGATTCATGTTTTCATACTGTTATTCTGTCATGATTGTGATTCTCATAAAGAAGAACTTGCTGAATTAATTACATTTAAATTAACACAGTTTCAGTGATCCCAGAGCTGTGGCGATGGCTTTTTAGTCACTAAGACGGTAAGAGCCCGAAGACAAAGGACTACCATGTCTGATAAAAACATAATGAAAGTCTTTTTGAACAGGGCGTTTGGCCTCCATCCTTGCAAATTTCGCTTACAAAATAAGATGTACAGGGTGCTTTTATAAAATGACTGACGTGTTGTGTGCTTGGAGCTGTTTATGAGAAATTGACTTGTGTTTGTGCCATCTAGGATGGACTACTGTAATGCTTTGTTTGACTGGCTCTCGATTGCAAATTGTGCAAAAAGCTGCTGCTAGAATGTGAAGTAAAATCTAAGAAAAATGATCGTGCCTCTCAAATTCAGGAGTTAGTACACTAAGTAATTCAAAAGGTGAGTGTGAGCACCAAAAAAAAGCAAGTTGTAATGCTGTAAAACATGCTATTTTCAGACGTCTAATGTTTATGTAATACGCTGCTTTTAAATGGCAGGAGTTGTCCTGACTGAAAGTGTGTGGTTTTCCTAAGTGGTTCTTTGTTTTTCATTGACAGGTATTTGGTACTAGAGCACGTTTCTGGAGGCGAACTTTTCGACTATCTGGTAAAAAAGGGGAGACTAACGCCCAAGGAAGCCCGAAAATTCTTCCGACAAATCATCTCTGCGTTAGATTTCTGCCACAGCCATTCAATATGGTGAGTAACAGCACACACAGTGGCTGACTTTATCAGTCCCTTTTTGCTTGGTTGAAAGGCATTGCGGTGTCCTGTTTTTTTGCTCTTGGCTTTTGTCTTTTCAGTTTCTCCTTCATGCAGTCTTGCTCATGCAATATTCATATGCCATAAACTCTTACCAAAAGTAATCTAAAAGATTGTAAGCTATAGAGAAACTCATTGTGGCTTAAGAAGTTTCTTAAGCTGTTCTGCTACAGTTATTACTGTGCATCCAGTTATCACCTTTCCTTCACCAGCGCAAATCCTTGTTGGTTGGTTGTTGGATTTAAATTTAAAACCCGCATTTTGGCATGTTTTCATGGAAACACAGCTCAAATTTGGTGCGTGGCTCTATTATTAAACTTAGCACTCACAGTTTTTAAGTTTAAACGTCTGTATGTTGTTTTTAATCACCTTCTTTTCAAAATTACGGTGTCGTCAGCCTTGAAACAGAACGACTGGGGGAGAGACATGATTTTCACCTTTTACCCCACTAAGAACTCTTACTTACTAAATGTTTATCCATGAATAGCTAATCCTCTCACAAGTGCAGTTGTAGATTCACAAGAATGTAGAATGACTGGGTCTTTTATCATCCTTTTTTTCCCGCTCAGGCCCCTTGCTTACTGAATATCTTGGTATCTCTGAGTAGACAATAGTCTCCTCTTTACATATATGCAAAATATTGTCTAACAGGTACAGTGGTGCTCCAAATATTATCAGTTTTCTACCAATGTGTAATGCCTGTATTGCTCTTTATTTTACCCCAAAACATGTTTTTGCAATATTTATATTTACATGGATGAATGTGAAATATCATTACAAAAAACTAAGACAGGGCGCCTGTGGTTCTGCAGTGGAGCCTGCAGATCTGTGTTGTCCTCCGGCGCTATAGGTCTGGTGGCCTCGCTGTGGATCTGCAGTGCCAAAAATGACAGATTGGCAGGAGCATGTTTTGGAGGACGCGTGCTCCTCCGTTCCCCGAGTCGGTGGGGGGATTGCGAGCGGTGAGCCGAGGATACAGATAACCGGGGTAAAGAATTGGAGACGACTAAATTTAAAAAAAAAAAAAAAAAAAACAATAAAGACAGGTAGGCAGACATGGATTTTTTAAACTGTAGCAAACCACCTTAAATCAATGGCATGGTGACAGACCCAACTAAATGTAAGCTTGTTACCTGTGCATGGACATCTGTTTAATGCCTAACTTTATACTGGTGTAGTAATTGCTGTCAAAGGTACTTAAGCACTTCTGAAGTGCCATTACTGTTCATAGCAGAGAGAGAGAGACTGCTGTGCTGAATTATACCGATTGCCTGACTCAGAAAGGGTCAACTTGATCATGGCAATAAAAGTACAGGAAAGAGACAAGTTCCAGCTCCCAGACCTTCATCATTAATGCAGATGAATCATAAGTAAAAAGGAAAGAGAGCATTTGCCCAGATTACATGCTTTTGGGAACACGCAGCTAACCATTTAAAGAACTTTGGACAGATTCCAAGTTGTTGCTGTCAGCAAAATATCAGTTAAGCACTCTAAATTTGGTGCATTTAATGGTGAGTCAAATTAGTTAAGGCTTTTAATGTACGTATCCCAATGTTTTAACGTAGCCGAGGCACAGTGTTCTCTATTTCTACTGAACTGTGAACGAAGATGTTGTTTTGTTATGTTACTATGAACTTTTTTCAACATGAAAGTCTCTTGGGTTACATCATTTTTTTCCTTTAGTTTCAGAGGGATATGTGGTTAAACAAAAGTGCAAGTCAATTCACATTTCAGATGGGATGCTACAGACAGTGTTGGTGTGATTCTTCTCCCAATTACCCAGCTTATCGTGACCTGGCAGTTTTTATTTATTTGTTTACCTACCGTTTCACTATTCATGCAATTCAATGGAAATATTTTAGTTTCATATTCACATTTCTCATTTCAACTCATCCCGCCTATCTGTACACTAAGGACTGCTGAGCCATCAGGTGGGTCAATCAAGCCCAGACATCCTCACTCTGTATCCCCCATAAAGAGGTGGCCGTGGATCATCAGATCACTGACCTCTGCTGGGGAGTTTGCAGGTGGTCCAAAAAAGAACCAAGACATGGGAGTAAATATCAAGCATCAAAGGGTTTCAATTCTCATGATTTCCTTCTTAATGTTTTTACGATGTGGTACATATTTATAATAAAGTTCTCTATAAAGTAGGCATATGTACAGTACTAGAACTATTTAAATTTTGAAATGCCCTCTGTCTGAACCAAGACCCCCTTCTATAATCTGTTGACTGTTAGAAGGATTTGAGAAAACAGGATTGAAATATAATAGTGTGTGGATTATGAATGAAACGTTTAATTTAGTTAGCATAAGGGGCAAGGTTTTCCATAAAAGTTCTGTGAAAAGACTCAGTGCTGAACAAGTACCACTTCCACGAAAGTAGAAAAGCAAGGGATCGATTTTAAGTATGATAATCTTTTCTGTTTTTTTTTTTTTTTCTATGCATTGTGAATTTCAATAACAATAACACCACCACAGGCTGTATTGTTCTTCGTCCCTCGTGTGCCTTGCCAAAATCTTAATCCGAAGTCCTTCATATTCAAAGCCTCCCACGTTCAGAGTTGTTCTGTTTGGAATGTGCCCCAGTAAATCCCTGAGAAAATCTCTGGGATTTAAACACCAGGCTTTTGTTTGGCTGCTAGGCCGCACGGCCTCAAGCGAGGTGACGCATATTCAGCATCAGTGAAGTATCCACTGCGCTTAACCATTAAAACAAAGAGTTTACAACTCGCACCCAGAGTCCAGTCTCTGTGCTCTAAACCGGGCTGTACAGTTTGCAAGGGCCTGTCAATTCTGCACTCCAGAAGATCAGCGTTTTGCACCACCTTGTTCCCATGGACTACAAAACATTGCTGCATTTACAATGTGCCATCGCACATTGCAAGTAGCGGCATGCAGTTGAATTTTAGCAGAGATTTAATCATTCCAGAATTAATTCGTAATTGTCTTTTATTTTAACTTATCCACTATGGGCCCAATTCATTAAAATTTTAGTCAGGGGAAAAAAAGGCATTTTAGATAATATAAATTCAAGCAATAAACGGAAGGAGTGTGGAGCAATTCTTTTTTTTTATTTTTTATTCATTGCTACTGACATGGTCATAACAAAATAAAAAATGTCTTCACATTTGCACAGTTCATTGCATTAATTTGTGATTCACGAAAAAGCTTTTTTCACAACTAAAAGTTAATTGAGAAGTGTGTGAATCTTTTTCCTGTCTCTTATTAGCACTAGCAACATAATCTTTCTGGTGTATTCACACTTGATACTTGGGCATTACTACAGCAGGCTGGCATAGTCTATTCAAAACTTCCAGATGTCCTGACCATTAATGATATTTGTGTACCTAAATACAGGTCTCTGCAGCAACAGAGGTGGAGAGAGAATCCCCTTCTTGGCTAACACAAGGAATGGACTTTTCTAATCTGCAGCGCAATCAATACACAGCCAGCTACAAAAGGAGAGTAGCCATGCGTGGATAAATTAGGGCCTTGTCAACCCTGAAAGGTTACATTTGATTACAAAACACTGCTGAGTTTGCCCAAGGAGAGCCCCCATATATTATCGCTTGTGGCTGCTTGGAAAGCACTTCGAGGGGCTGAGCTGGAGTACTGAGATTTACAGCGGAGGTTTCTTAGAACGGAACAAGTTTACATCATCTATTTTCGCTGACGCCTCCAAACTGTATAACGGTTGAACCTCCTAGTGCTGAACGGATGGAGCATTTAAGAGTATTAAATCACCGGTATGAGCAGGACATTTTTGGTCTGTCTTTTCTAATTATTGCACGAGTGGCTAAAGAGTGAATCATTGGCAGTACTAGGAGTGGAGGCACAGTCCGATACAAGCTCAGGCAAGCCAGGTGTTTTCTTTTGACCTGGTCCTAAAAGCAATTGAATTTGGCAGCCTGCAATGATATACCATACTGTGTGTAGTTGAGACACTGCTCTATATAGTTGAGACTATAGTTGTTTACTGCTGAGGGCAAATTGCCCGTGTAATACATTTTTAATGGAGGGGGCAATTTGCCTGTGATTTTCCAGTAACTGTGCTTTGTCTACCTATTTATAAATATATTGGCACCAGTGGTTTTATTTTCAGTTAATCTATATTAATTTGTGAGCATATACCACTACAGAAAACTATACATAAAATTATATTTATACATTAACTTGGTAAATGCAATGACAAATGTTTAGACTAAAAGTCTTTTTTCAGTGCCTTCAATATTAATTAAGACTTTTAGTCAAAACATTCAGTTTACTAAGTTTCTTATAGTGTTTTCTAAATGTACCATTATGGAGTGTTTTATAGTTATGGTTGATATGGGCTCATCCAGTTGATATATCCAGTTCATACAGCTGCGTGATACGGGAAACACACTTTCGATTAATACAGCAACAGAGCCCCTCACTGCACGAGCTGTCAAACAGCAACACATCTCCACAATTTTCTAATGTGTACTTCATAAACAACCCCTTCAGAGCCCTCAACGTGCATTGGAAATCGGGTAAATCCAAGAGAAGCAGTAGTTACTACCTTGGCAACAGGCTCTCTGCTTTCAGTCTTCGGGACAAACTACATTTTCCACGAGGTAATCACCTTAAACATTTATAATTCGGTCACCTGAAAAATCTCTCGTCCACAAACTAAGATGCTTTGTAATACACTCTGATTCTATGTAAGCCACAGAAAGACTTACTTTCTCATAGAAAGGCACACAGAAATGTTAGCAAACACAAACACCCTCGGAACAAACTAGTGGACAAAAAAAGTGCATAATTAACACGCTTTTTTTCAGCAGGCACGAACAAAAAAAAAAAAGTTGCCACGAAAACCTGATGGAAAAAAAAAAAAAAAAAAAACAGAGCTGGCACTCTGTACTGTCTCTCATAATGCAAACCATTATTTTAAATTGTTTCAAATTATCAAAGTTGCTACTATTTTAAATACAATTCTTTATGCAGTTCACTGTGCCTAATAACTTACTGACAAACGAAGTAGAGCAGAGCTTTAGAACTTTGGCAGGAAAAAACTGCTTACCAGAGATTATAAAAAAAAAAACTGCATGGGGTTGTGTGTGGTAAATTGAATGCCTGCCCTCGGGGTGAGTTGCTTGGATAAACCCCATGGGCTTTGCCCTCTGAGTTTATGTAGCATCTCACCTATCGGTTGTGCATTCAATTCTCATACCACACACTGCAGTATTGACAATGCAGTATTCTCTATATATTGTATTGACTCCCACAGTAACTATGTAATGATTTAACAAAAATGTTGCTGCTTGTTCAAAATTTTCAAGAAACATGCATCCTTTTTAAGAAGATAGGGTATATTCGTATCTCCTTAACTAGGTACTAGGTACTGTATCGCATGCAGAGAGACGCACAGTTTCCTAGCCCTTTTTTCCAAAATAGTTTTCTACCGTGCTCTGGGCTGGATAGAGCTTGTACACTGAACAGTCAGAATTCGGAGGTGCTTTGCCTTGTCTCAATAAGCCCATGCATATGCTAGATACTTAGAAAAGGGTAATTCGACAGGGAAATTTAACTCTCCCCCAAGCCAATGTTGCATTGAATAGGACGGCACTTAAATAAGACAAAGGGAGCAAAGCTTTGACTTCCAGCTGCCTTTTTTGTGACACCAACAGATTATTAACTCCCTCAGCCTTTCTTTTCAGGCAAATTTTGTGCATGTTTCTGAGGCACTGATAAATGAAAACATCTGATTACATAAAGGCCTTGTGGCAAACATTATTAGGCTCCACGGATAACAGATCATGCCAAACACTGTGCAGGGCACTGATAACATTGAATCCCCCAACACACACACACACACACATAGTTGCATACACACACCTAAGTAATTGCATTGCAACAGAAGGATTTAATTTGAATATTGATAACCAGAGAATTTAAAGTAAAGTTGTCTTTGACACCTCACCACGTCCATTCCAGCAGAACCCCACACTCCTGCCCTCCTGTCTGTATGCATGAATAATGGGGCAATATATATCTAATGGTAATACATTCAATTCTCTAGGTACCCAGTACATACCCATTTCCTGTGCAAAACTAGCTTTTTATATATTTATTAACTCTCCAGTCTCCACCAGGTTCCTTTCAATTTTAGCAGGTTGCAAACAAAGCCAACCCATTCAGAGTAAAATTAAAACTGTTGTAAAAAAGTAACCTCAGCTAAATGTTAATTAATTAATCGGCCTGGTGCTCCAGCTGCCATGAATCACAGGCTTTCCTTTCTTGTAGCTTGACTGAAGTATTTCCAATTGTTATTCGTTTTGTGACGAGAAATGGCAGAATCTAATTAAAAAATGTCTTATTGCTTTTTGGTGATAATGTTTTCTCAGTGCATTAATTATGTTACTCTGTAATATATGGATAAGTACTCTAACACCACAGCCCATACAGAAAAAAAGGTTGTACTGTAAATAAGCGAAGTTACGTCAAAAAGTCATGGGACGACACATCATCCATTTATGACTTGCCCAACTATTTTTCTTGGAGTTCTCTGTACATCTTTCGTATATAAAGAATCTCATCTTTGAAACGAATTGTCTTCAAACATAAAAACAGCCTGTTCACAATTTTGTTTTATTACAGATGCACATTAATTAAACAACTCAAATATATGTATATCAGTAATAGTATCGTATGCATCATGTTTTAACTACATACATTTTTTTTATAAAACATTTTCACATAAACAGACCTCGCACAAAAAAACTTATTTAGTCACCATAATTACTCATTAGTAATGGTAATGTACAGTCACCCCACTCTTTTTAATTATATATATATATATATATATATATATATATATATATATATATAATATATATATATATATATATTAAAACTGTATTTCTTGAAATTCTTGCTCCACTTGAAATAAAACAAAGAATTAGCTTACTAATACAAAATATAAGCAAACAAGCCATAATTTACCCAAAAGTTATAAACAGCTAATGCTTAACAGTGGTGTCTTTTGACTCTCGTTCCAGCCGTCAGTTGCAAAATCTGCACATTGTTATTATGTCACCGTCAGCTGCATACATCCCCTCTTTGCATCGTTGTTTAATTGTTATGCATGGTTTAGTCTGCAATTTTTGAACGGGTCTCTGCGAAACTGCCATTGCTTTGGACGTGTGCAGTGTATTGTTTTTGATGTAGTAAGAACTGCAAGTTGAAGGTCACCATATGTACTACTTCATTCTTTACATATTTAGTTACGGATGACCTATTGCGTGTACGGAAATATTACTTAACGTTGTAAATCAGGAAGCGCAGACCGCCAGAAGGGATCAAAACACGGAGTCTCCCCAGAGATTGTGTAAATTAAGTAGTCGGTCTCACTTGGAACATACGACTGGGAATGTCATCGTCTCTGTAAGAAACTGGGGGGAGTGTATAGTGTACAAAACAATTTGTGTTTCAAAAAGTTGCCCTTACAACGATGAATATCGGCCATAAGTCAGGTTTTTTTTTCTTCTTTTATCTACACATCCTACCCCACAACTTCAAAATCACACACCAAGTTAAGTTGCCTCCACCTGTGTTAAATTGTAGTGATTCACGTGATTTCAGGATAAATTCAGCAGTTCCTGTAGGTTCTCTCTGCTGGGTAGTGCATTTCGAAGCAAAGACTCAACCATGAGCACCAATGCGCTTTCAGAAGAACTCTGGGATAAAGTTGTTGAAAGGCACAGATCATGGGATGGGTATAAAAAAATATCAAAGGCCTTGAATATCCCTTGGAGCACGGTCAAGACGATTATTAAGAAGTGGAAGGTGGATGGCACCACCAAGACCCTGCCTAGATCAGGCCACACCCCCCCCCCCCCCCCCCCCCCCCCCCCCCAAACTGGATGACCGAGCAAGAAGGAGACTTATCAGAGAGGCTACCAAGAGGCCAACGGCAACTTTGCAAGAGCTACAGGCTTTTATGGCCAAGACTGGTCAAAGTGTGCATGTGACAACAATATCCCAAGCACTCCACAAATCTGGCCTGTGTGGTAAGGTGGCAAGAAGGAAGCCATTACTCAAGAAAGCCCACCTTGAATCCCGTTTGAAGTATGCAAAAAAAACACTCAGGAGATTCTGTAGCCATGTGGCAAAAAGTTTTGTAGTCTGACGAAACTAAAATGGAACTTTTTGGCATTTTGCCAACACAGCGCATCACCCAAAGAATACCATCACTACTGTGAAGCATGGTGGTGGCAGCATCATGTTATGGGGATGTTTCTCTTCGGCAGGGACTGGGGCACTTGTCAGGATAGAAGGGAAAATGAATGGAGCAAAGTATAGAGAAGTCCTTGAGGAAAACCTGCTTACCTCTGCAAGAAAGCTGAAACTGGGACGGAAGTTCACCTTTCAGCATGACAACAACCAAAAGCACACAGCCAAAGCTACACTGGAGTGGCTAAGGAACAAAAAGGTAAATGACCTTTAGTGGCCCAGTCAGAGCCCCAACCTAAATCCTTTCTAAAATTTGTGGCATGACTTGAGGATTGCTGTCCATCAATGCTCCCCAAGGAACTTGACAGAGCTTGAACAGTTTTGTAAAGAAGAATGATCAAGTATTGCCAAATCTAGGTGTGCAAAGTTGGTAGAGACCTATCCCAACAGGCTCACAGCTATAATTGCTGCCAAAGGTGCTTCCAACAAGTATTAACTCAGGGGGCTGGAGACTTATCCAATTATGACTTTTCAGTTTTGTATTTTTAATATATAATTTTTTTATCAATAAAAAACATTTTCCTCTTAACTGTGTGGAGTATGGTGTGTAGATAAGTGGGAAAAATCCTCATTTAAATGCATGAAACTCTGAGGCACTAACACAACAAAATGTGAAAAACGTTCAAGGGGGTGTAGACTTTCTATAGGCACTGTTTCTATGAGGAACTATTCTGAAGGCATATTTTCTATGAGGAATAAAACAATTTTAGAAGTGCAATAAAGGTAGTATAATATATTTACTAAATGAAAAATAATTTTCTCACTTGGGATATTTGGTTTCTGTTCATCATATCTTTAAAACACATTTTTAGAAAGTTTGAACTCAGCAACATCAGTGTTTTCTCTAGTAAGAACCATTACTAGATTAGTTCAGCACAAGGGCATTTTGCATCATAAATGTGAGACTAAAGTTAATTAGTCTCACCTTCATCACCTATGGCAGCTTCCCTGTAATGAAAAACAAAACACATGCCTCAGACTCAATGTATCTCGTTAGCAGCAGCAAAACTCAGCTAGTTCTGTTGTCAGCAGGGAAGCTCGCACAGATGTAGAAGGTGAGACTAACAACCAAATGATTCTCACACTCTTGCCTTTAGTCTCTCACACTGATGATGCAAAGAGCCCTGGTGGGAAACTAACTACAGGCATCAACTGTAGAAGTGGTTCTTGATATAGAAAATACTAACCTTGCTGAGCTCAAACTTTTACAGATATGCTTCAACGATATGACAGAAACAAAACAAGAATTGGAAACCAAATAACATACATGATATGTAGGTGAGAGAATTAAGGAAGGGTATGTACCCTGATTAGTGTAACTTTTATACCAGCCCTAAACACCTTCATTTCAGTACGGAGGCTCTCTGTTATCTTTCAGAGTAAGTCTTCTATTCGGTTGCTTCAAAGTACATGTAGGACCCACAATCTTTTTAAAAGCAGTCGCCTGCCTGCCTGCCTGCCTGCCTGCCTGCCTGCTGAAGTGTTAGGGTTGTCTGACTTGGGAATTGACATGAATGGTGTTGAGAGTGTTCTCTTCACGTTGTTACCTTCCAGATCCCCAGAGCCCTGGCCCATGGAGTCAGTAAGGCTGTGGAGGATGCACACTTAGTATGTAGTAGTCACCCAGAGAAGAGGAAGGTTAATGGGTCCTTTCTCTCCTTCACATGCTGGTTGGAGGCGGGTGTTCAGGTTCATTGTGAAACTGTATCCCCGCATTCACCATGCTAGCTCAAGCTGCCTTGTAGTTTAAAATGTTGTTAGTAGTGGTGTAACAATTCATCGTGTATTGATGATTCATTACTTTCTTTGCATGATGTATTGTAATAGTGCTATGTATCATGGTACAAGACCCCAACATAGCTTATTGTAGATTACCAAAATGGTTTCTGAATGAAGAAATAGCTTATCCTGGTGGGATATTCTTTATGCTGATCAACCCAACACCTTAGTAAATGTTGTATACGTATATGTTGTTGCTTAATTTTTATTTCAAATAATGTTTGCCAATATGGAAAATGGAGAAGTTCTTCCACCTTTATCATGAATACGTCAAAATGTGCCCCACCTCAAAATATAGTTTAATAATATTGAGAATATATCTGTGACAGTGCATTATCTCCAAAACGATGGTTTAGTAAGGTTAAAATCTATTATACTACTCTTATAGTGGCCTATAGAACTTCCAAGTGTTGCTTAAAGAATTGGCAGTCAGTGTACATACATTTCAATTATAAAACACCCTTATATTTTTAAGTATCCTGCAGTAGTTTGACAAGTATTTTGACCTGTAAGTTGACAGATAATCAGATAGATTGACAAATCCCTGACAGAATAGATAGTTTAGTGCTCCAAGGGTCTGAGTGGGGGCCTACAGAATGACTGCTAATGCAGTGTGTTCCAATTCAAGCACAAATGGTATGCAGTCCACAAGCCTGCATTAATGTATAGTTTTCTTTTTTTCTGTTACTGACAGGGGGTAATGCCTCCACATTGACGGATGCAAACCAGCCCTGTCAAAGGGATCATCTTTTCTTTTATCTCCAGTAAGACAGCAATCAGGTGGAGGCTTACAGGGAAAAGAGTGAAGTGTCAATTAAACCAGAACACTATTATTTACTGCGACTAACATGCCCTGAGCATAACAGGAGACACATGCTGGGAGCAAAATCTAGAACCCATTGTGTGTGCTCAGGAAAGCTGCAGTGGCGCACTGCTCTGGTTTCTGCTGTCGATCATTTCAAACCTTTCCTGCAACATTTTATTTTCTTCATCTTCAACAGAAAGCAGCCTCCGTCAACTGTCCAACTGTTTATATTCTGTTTACTTATTTTCTGTCATACATATCACACCTAGACAGACCTGCGTTTGTCCTCACTCCCCCGGATAATCAAAGCAACATAGTGTAATACTACTCTCAACTCTACAAGCACAGAGGCTATTAAATTCATAATGTAAATAGTGTTCTCATTCTCCACCAGCATGGAGCAGAGGTAGGCTATTACTTTAAGTAAGTAACTAGTAAAAGACTACACAAAGATAACTACTGTAATTTTTGTGTGTCTTGTACTGAAAAAGAAATACATTTAGTCCGGTATGTAGTTTTCATATACTGCACTAGAGCAGTCTGTAGTCAAACTACAGAATCTTATTGTACTGACAAATGTTTTTTTTACTAGAAGCCAAATAGACTTCTGTAATGATTGTCAAATACTTTTTCATTAGGGTTATTTTAGTTTTACTACATTTCATACCATTGATAAGGATGTAGATCTCGTTCCTGTGCCTAGAGCTGTGTGCAAGCCTGCAATGTCCAAAGAGTTAGTTTCCTCTGCTGGTTTTAGATCATTGAAACTGACTTTTGGTGACATCATAAGCCATTACTAAGGGGGTGAAATGGAATCCTGACAAACAATAGACTGCAGACTCTGTGGATAGGTACCTGCGTATTTCCAGAATATTGGTATTCCGCTGTGGGGATTTAACTCAAGTTAGCCTTTCAACTGACATGCAGTGGATTAAATGGAATGAAGAGACTACCAGGAATCTGACTCTAACACATGACCTGACCTGGCCAGCGACTCGGACTGCTTGTTTTGAGCATGGTTTTGTGACGGGAGTAAACATCTGGGCACTCTACATTACTTTTACTGCTTTTTTTATCGTGGTTTATTAATTTATAAATTTAAAGAAAAGGTACCTTTTCCGAATTTTTTATATATGCACGAATGAAAGGCAATGTAATAGTAATACACACATTCAAGTACAGGCATTACAATGTTCTGGTGAAACAATCCCCACCCCCACCCCACCCCCTTGGAAAGTTTATCTCTGTAGATGTACATGGTCATTTTGTAGGTTTTTTTTTACATGCCATGTTTTCACTATGCTTTTTTACACTTACACTTTACAGTATTTATAATTGATTGGTTTAACAAAATAAAATGCTATTTATCTTGATCATTGTTTAAGATCATTTTTACTGGTTTTCAGAACATTTAGAAATCTGGTGTCAATACACTGCAGCACAGGGAGATTTGTCTTTTTTTTTCTGCTCCCATATAAAATATTGAAGTGTGTGTGTGGTGCCCTGAGGCCAATAAAGTTCCAAATTCCAACTAAATCAGCAGAAATCGCACAATTTGCATTTTTATGTGTTCTCATTATATGCTAGGCTTTGGCATCTGCATCATTGGCTTTTATAGAGTCTATAAAAATATGGTTAAGGGTTGGATTTATTTTAAGAACAGCTCAGCGGTGCAACGTCCTCCCTTTCCCTCTTTGCAACTGTTAGCTGGATAAGCTCAGAAACATCGGGGGGGGGGGGGGGGGGGGGGGGGGGGGGGTTAGTCAGCTCAAGTGATCTTTAGCGTCATAAAGTTTTTGGGATAATGCTGCCAGAGAGCTTGGGTAGGAACAAGAGCTGAGTGTGTTTACTTTTTTTAACATTCAAGAGTTGTTAATGGAGCGCTGGTAATGGGGCACCTAAATGTTAAAGTGCAGGACGTTAGTGCTGGAGAGCTGGGATTAGAATACCGTAGTGTTTATTTTAGCACAGGAGAAGCTAAAATGGGCTCCTCTTTGTGACGTTAAAGCACAGGATGACAGCACTGAGGTGCTGTCAGTGGGGATTTTAAATTGCTGATGGGGTGTTTGTGGTACTTATTCTGCCATACTGGGAAGGCACCATTTCAGAACTCATTATGGGATTGTCACAGAAGGAGATTTCATATATTATATTTGAGATAATGCGTTGACTGTTTGGTGTTTTTTTTTTTTTCATTTATATATACAGTTTTTTCAGTTTTCTGATTTAGGGTTCCTGAAATTGAAATGATGTACAGTGGCCATCAAAAAGTCTTGGTTGTATTAAAAAACGTCTTGCTCTCTCACTCTTCAAAATGTCATTGACTTCTTTCTGATTCTGCAGTTGATTGCAGTCGGCCTAAAAGGGAAGCAATGCATCGTGTGTTGGGAGAGTGTTGGGTTGCAGCTCAGAGTGATTTGACCGGGTTGTTACAACAAAGGAGAGATGAGCTGTTCTTGATTATGTTCAAGCAGAATACTCCAATTCTCACTAAGGTGTATCCTGTGTAATGTTTGACATGTCATGAAGTTTAGCTGGGACAGTTGGGGGCTAACATCCTTGTTCTTTTGAAAGGAAATTCACCCAAAATCTGGCAGAGTTGGTCACGTTACTGAAAAAAAGGAACTTATTTGTTGTTTGTTTCTTCAGAAAAAAAGTAATGTAATTGTCTTACTTATTACTTAATAATAAAGTAGTGTGTTATATTATTCGTTATGTTTCTTTCTCTTGTCTTGTTCTGTGTTGTTTACTTTTTAAATATACTCTTTGGTAATTCATTTATTAATCTTGTCAAACAAGTTTTAAAAATGTTTGCAGTATAAATAATTTTCATTTTTAGCATATAAACATAATGCACTGTATTTCCTGACTTTCAATAATTTTGCAATCTGAAGAGAAAATCATAGAAACATTAAAATTTAATAAAACCACGAATAGAAAATCAACAATAACAAAACCCCCCAAAAAAGGTTTTTAGAACTATATGGTGATAAAGCAGTAAACATAAAAATAATGGGGTGATGCAATAAATGTGTTCACAACTGCAAGCAAATAAATAAATAAGTGGTACATACAGTCAAGTGCGAGCCTGTTCTCAATCTTGCCCGACTGAACTTCAGAATATGCGGTGGTAGACGCATTTCCTCCATGATGTTGGAGGAAAATTGTCATGCAGGAATACTAGTGTTTTTGTTCCTAGAGCCTAGCGTTATTCAAATACAAGGCTCAGAAAGACTGGTTCAATTGCCCACAGCTTATTATTGCAGTGAGACATCCCTGAAGAGAGATCGCGTCTTCGGTGCTCAGGCACCGACGTGAAAGCAGTTTGGCCGTGTCGGAGTTAAAAATGAAAAGACCACTAATGTAAGTGTACAACATAGAACAGGTAATGAGATTAACTCCTTTAGTTTTTGCAGAAAGTAATTGTAATATTATTACTGCCATTAAAAATCAAACGTGTTACTTAAGTAGTGGGTTAGCCAGCTCTGAAAACCGTGCCTTGTACTGAGCAATCAAAAGCTGAGATCTGCATAGCTCCTGAGGTTTGATGAGAATAGAAACCAAATTGATGTGGCTGCATTGTTTAACAAGACGCCTTGTCTCTGTGCCCCAATCCTACCCAGTTCAGATGAGCCACTGAACTGCAGTTCAATGTTTTACATTAACACTGCAAGGCTTATATCTGATAGAATCCTTCTTGAGTCCCCATTAGGATGTTCTCCTTATCCCGAGGCCTTTGGCCTTCTGCTGGAAGAGCCTGCTAACAGAACTTGCTCTGAGTTTGCCTACAGCCAGTGACTGGCAGCCTCACTGGTCTGTGGACTGCTTTAGAGAGTTCTTTATTATCTCCAGCAGGAGGGTGAATGTCCCAGCTGACAGGGCTACAGTGGAGGCACATGTACAGACCGCGTGCGTACACCCTGACAATTCTAGCTATGTGTTGAGAACCACTCATCAGATTGCAACAAAACTTGGTGTGAGTGGCTTCTAATCGATAGGGATAACGAAGGCTAAGTTTCGCATTGATTTTATTTAAAATGTCAAGTTACAGGGATGCAATTTTTAAAGCTACTATTTTGTGAATCATTTGTCTGGTTCTGGTGAAACGTTGTATAATTATTAATAAAGATTTTCCTCATTCTCTCAATCAAACACAAGCAACTCTGGGTCAGGAGGGCCATGCTGCACCAGTATAATAAAGTAGGTAACTGCTTGGTTATACTTACTAACCTGGATGGAGTTTTCATTGGTTCAATTAAACACATGAGAACATGTACAAGAAGGGTTGTTGGTGCCCATCCAGGCTCTTTATATACTGTGATCTACTTTCCTCTGATAGACATACAGGCCATGTGAAATGGTGTTTAGATTCTAGAGGAGGATAGACATAGTACCAACATATTTGTTAAGGCAAATCAGCTTTGGTCCATTTCATTAACAGAGGGTCTAAAAAGATGCTTATTGACCAAGGCAGGTGCTGTTTCCAAACTGGGTTGTAATCCTGGCATTTTGAAATGATGTTCAGTGAATGTGTTCCTCCAATCAGACAGCAGATTATGCCAATTGAATGGTGGTAAAAAAAGACAATTCTTGTGCAGTAGCCGAAATAGGAGTCATAGAATAATAGGCAAGTGAACAGAGGAAGTCCCTGGTTGACACCAGTTTGTTCAGTAATGGGGAGCATTTAAAAGGTTAGTGAAAGAGCAGAGCAAGACATTAAAAAAAGCGAGAATGAGAAAGGCATTTATCGCCTGAAGACCACGGCAGCTGAAAAATTGTTTAATTATATTTTAGTGGACTTATCTGTTAATCAGTTACGCTGCTTTAATGAATTCCAGCACACGGTTTAGCCTGTTAATTAACATGCGTCCTCTCTTGAGCTCTGTAGAAGTTTGCAGGGGTAGGGAATGTGTTGCAGGAAATATAGATCATTGAGCTGTTGAGTGTTCTTTGTCGCAAATGAAAAGATTAAATCTTAAATGTTGGTTGAAAAACAAATCTAGATGGGTCTTTAGATAATGAATTCAGTGGCATTGCAGCGGTGCTTCAGCACGAGGTCCATGGAGCTATCAAATCTATTGTGTTCTCAAGTTTTCTTCAGTTTGATATACTGGTATTGTAATGATGTGCCAGTAGTATGAACGCAGCACTGATGCAGAGTCTGGCGTGAAGTAGAATGTAAACATTTCATGTGATCAGAGTAAAATTGCAATTATTTAGATACTCTGAGTCATATTTTTGAAGAGTTTACTCTAGTGGTTAATTAACTCCAATGTCTTTAAAGGAAAAAATTCCATGTAAATGATATAGAACCGAGAAGCAAACGGCTATTAGATGTATAAAGGGCCATGAATAGCAGTACTTAAAGTTGTTTGGTTCTAATTTTGTAAATTCAGCAGCTTTTCTCTCCTCCAAAAAAAATTGCAGTTAATGAAAGACTGGAATAAACTCAGAAAATATAACCCTCTGGATGATAAAGAAATGATTTGTTATAACCTAGTTAATCTGAAGAGACGTGTTTAAACCAGCAGTAAACGTGTGTCATTAAAAAAAATAAACACTGAAAAAGAAGGTCTCTCTATTTAACACTAAAAAAAAAAAAAAGAAAAAAACATTCACTGCAGTTCAGGTGCAGTCGTTTTTTACTGTCTTAGGTTTGTTGTCACACTTAGCACTACTGAACTGCTCAATTATGACTGTGTCCCAGGAGGATCGCCCCGTGAAATTAAATTTCAAGGATATGATCATTTAAGAAACATCACCCAGCGAATCCTACAGCTAACATGGGTACGTGAGTCATAATATCGCTGGTTTTGATCAGTTATATAGAACTGTATTAAATGAATACAGATTACAGGGTGCAGATATTGGAAGATATGAAGGGAATATAATTCTAGGCTTGTTTTAAAATGTTAGTGGTCAGGATTGGGAACTCACATGAGCCCTGCACCCAGTCATGGGTTCCAGAACTTGAGGTACTGAAAGGACCAGGTGCCAGGAATTCCAGCAATCAATTTTGAAACCATCAATAGGTGCAGGTGAGTCTTCAGCCCTGAGTGGTATATTACAGTGAGTTGTAATAGGAAGCTGCCGGTTATGCAGAAGAGGAGAAAGAGCTGCACAGCCCCACATGCATGTTAAACTTCACAGTGAAATTGAACTCCTTGCTGTTGCAAAGGAAGATTGCGTGCACCAGTTTGTTGACTATTCCCTACAGGTAGATTTACAGTCCTCTTGAAAATGTCTGGTCCACAGCCTTCAAATCACACCGCACCAGGAATCGTGTATATCCCTAGTGGACACAGGGAAAAGTGTGTTTGCCTTCCTTATGCTAGTTTCTAGCTCTAATTACAGTTGTTTTTATCAGAGACTGTATTTAAATTGTTTCTAAATGACACATTTAAAAAAATTGACACCAAAACCCTAGTTTTGAAATATAATCTATGGTACGTAAGCTCTTACAAATCCAATACTCCTGATACAGCTCTTTGTAGTTGGTGCTGTATGACAGATTTTTTTTTTTTTTTTTTTTTTTTTAATCATCTTTGTTGTTTTAATCTCTGGGAGACAGTAAAGTAAAACTGTTCTAAGGGTCCAGAGCATTAAAAAAGTGTTCTGATTGACTTGGAACACGGGCTGAATCGTTTGAGTAGTGAGTTTGATATTTGAAATGTGACTGCTTTTCAAAAGCTCTTTGGATTTCTATTGTAGCCAGCAACCAAAGCCCTGAAGACCAGCATTCCTTGAGGGTATCAGAATCTGGGCCAGAGTGACCTACTTCCGATGAATACTTTGAGTGAACAATTGTTAATCTGTTTACTCTCAATGTGCACAGCACTGACACCTGCATGTAATATTGATATGCCTGTTTGCATTCGTTTTACAATGTAATCATACAATACATAAACAATTGTTACAATTACAGAGCTGCCTGTAACAAAATAAATTGTACCTTGTATGTATTATCATTATAAACATGTTATAAACATGCACATGTTATAGTATTTGATTTTTGTAATATTTTTTTTAGAAGCTATTTTACTTTTTTTTTTTTTTAAACTATTTTAAATCTGATCTCTTGCCTTTTTTAGATGTGGTAATTTCAATTTCACACATGATTTCTTTAAGTTTTTGATAGTCTGTGGCTGGTTTCATAGATCCTGATCAGCACATATCTAGGACTACTTTACCTGAAGTTGTCTTGGGTAGTGCCAGGTTAGTGTTAATCCAGATTAGTGTTAATCTGGGTCTGTGAAACCAGCCATATGAGTTTAACAGCTCCTCTTAAGATTGAAATATGTAATGCAGGCTGGATCAGCCCACAAAAAGGAGTCTTGATCCAAACTGGCAGATCACTAGATTGCCCCTAACATGAAACAAAAAAAAAAAAATCCATTAAGAACGATTCAGAATGATGGAAAATAGCATCTTTTTTTTAAGCCAGTAAAACAATAAAAAATGAAGTTACTTGCTCTTTTAAGTAAAAGCTTAGTAGATCCATCTCACTGCTCTCGCTTTCATTGAAGAGCGCCTCGGCGAAAGGTCAGAGTCAGCGCGTACTCAAACCGTTCCATTCCACTCATACCAGCAGCAGTTAATAACATTAACATGCACTGCCGGCTCTGGTAACACATGAGGAAAGTTGTACACTACCTGAGGCGACTGGATGACTTCATGTTTGCAGATAATTCATTCGCACCAGAGGGAGGAAGTTAATTTACTGAAGTAGGCTGTGCTAGCTGGCATATTTGTTTGGTTTTTTTTTGACAGCCAAATTTGAATACGCAATCTTAAGATGTCGAAGCAAGCTGAGAGCATAGAAACTAGAAAGTGGTTTGTTGTTTAAAAATCTGAAAGTCAAGGTAAACCAAGAGAATGCCAAACTGTCAGGGCAGAACAAAGCTTAACGAGCCTCCAAAGTGAATTACAGAGAACGTGTATCATGTTAGATAAGGGACTGTGCAGGGCAATCTTTTGCTGATTGGATGAAGGCTTTAATGTTTAAGCAGTTTAGTCCCCAGATGTTTATCAGGGAAATACTGTGATAATTCTGTAATGGCAAAGTAATGCTTCATCAGTAATTCTTTGATTTTAATATTAGTACTTTGTCTAGGAAACTGACCTGGAAGGTATAACGAAATGGTTCTAGTTGGAATAAAAAAAAAAAAAAAAAGAATTAAAACTAATTTTCTAAAAATATTATTGAAATGCCTCCACTGGTATATTATACTACCACTTAGGATATTTGGTAATTCAGATTTCCACCAAAATTTCAATAGATCGTCATAAGTGTGTGCGGTTTCAGGTGGACGGAAGCGTGGTTGTAATCCATTGAATATAAATGAATAGAATGTGCATACTTTTTAAATTACAAAGCAGTTTTAAATTATAGTGCACAAACAGCACATTTGGTCAACTATTTATAGCTCAGCTATTTAACTCTTGTCAAATTCACTGTACCCCTACTGCCTAATGCAGCTGGATAACCCATGAAAAATAGCACCTAATTTCCATAACTTATTAAAAGAACTGTAATTGGCAAGGTGATTGATATACAGTTGGAAATGAGCCACAGGTATAGCCATAACAACCTTGTCTCTATTCCACTTACCATTCTGGATTTTGTTTCACACATACCTGGCTTTTTTTGTGAGAGATTATTCATTATTTCATGGTAGTATCACTTTAAAGCTGAAGGCAGATAAATAAATAAATAAAATAATTGTAATCGGTTTCTATTACATCATCTTGCAAGTCGTCTTGCATGTTACATGTGTGAGAGAAGGGATGTAAAATGAGATTTTAGGTATGTGAAACTATCACATTCCCATTATTGGTTATAAGGTGCCTGATTTCAGGTGGAAAGAGGACCACAGGACTGGACGGGATGGTTTGAAAGCTAGTATGAATACTCACAATTGTAATTCCTTTATCTCTGGTCTCCCCACAGCCACAGGGACTTGAAGCCTGAAAACTTGTTGCTCGATGAGAAGAACAACATCAGGATAGCAGACTTCGGCATGGCTTCCCTTCAGGTTGGAGACAGCTTGTTGGAAACCAGCTGTGGGTGAGTGCTGCCAAACCCATCCAGTCCTGTAGAGGGTGACGTGGAGCAGTGGGGTTAATACACAAGCCATTACTATTGAAATGAATAGTAGAGACATCCAAAAGTCTTGCATGCATAGAACCGAGATTTCAACTTGGTAGGTACACACCAGAGTCGAAGTTTTTCTTTATATTTTTATTGTGATGAGGCTCACAGGATAAGCAATGCCCTGTGATGTAAGTTGTAAAATAAAACCAGCAGCAACTCCAAATAGAAATCTGATTCGTACCTATTGCTTTGTCTTTTGAGCCCCTTCCTTTGTGTAAACATAAGTGGTGCAGGCTGTAGCACAGCCAGCTTGCCCTTCCCTCACTCAAAGCATTACATGCAATAAAAGAAAAAGAACAAACTCTCATAATTCACCAAACGCCACAGACCTCCATGACTTTTGAAAGTCTTTCACAGGAGGATGATAAGCCTTGAATGGTGCCATGGTCTATTACACTTTCGGTTACCACGCTGAAGGTAGAAGGGGGTAATTGTGGTGCTTGAACGGCTCTCGCTCTGCAGCCTCGGGTCATGAATGAAGAATACAGGGAAGGCAACAGGGAAGCGGCGAGTAGTGGCTGGTTGCACTGTATCTGTTTCTGTACACTGCATTCATCACTAAAGACTGTCACAAGAATACATGTTTCTTGCCTTCACTGCACCATAGGAATTTTTTCCCACCTTCTGTACATACAGTACATTTCTCTGACATAAGAGAAAACCCCTTGCAGGATCCCTGGAATGTGGGACCTGTGTGATTATAGCGTCCCTACACCCTGTTGATGGTGTTACGGTGGTTGTTTTGTGTTCTTTATTTATTTTATTTATATAGAAATTGATAAGATGATCTGCATATGCTTCCTGATGTATTACTGGTTATATAAATAGTTTTCCATCTGTGGGTGGTTTGGAAAGTTGGCATACAACACAAAGTGACAAAAAAAAAGATAAGTGAGTGAAGGAGGCTGTTGCTAATAGGCATGCAGATTGCTAAACAGCTCCCATCCATTACGCTGAAGGAGGCCTGCACTGCCTGAACAGAGGCCCATCTCAGCACACAGGGTGTCATTTCAAGCACCCGGCAGGCAGCATCCATCTTTATTAGGGCTGAGGTGCTATATCTACTGGATGATATTAAATGGGTAATTCCAAAGCTTTAAAAAACATTTCAGGGCCTCGCATTTGCATAACAACATTGCCACGGGTGCTTTATTGTTCTGCTGTGTATTCTTTTGTTTTTCAGACTGTATTTTCACTTATTTGCAGTTGATGCCGTTTTTTTTTTTTTTACCCCAGCCACAATGCTGTAAGTTCACTTCCTGCGTTAAAGGAACTAGGACCCTACCTGAGCCTTTTACTCTTGTGAAGTGGGTTCCTATGGGGAGAGAAAAACTGCAGTACTCAAACCTTAGTGTTGTGGCAGGAAACAGTTTCAAAGTGAGCTAACAAGGGATAACAAGACATGTATTATAAAAGCTCTACTCATTTTCAAGCCATTTTAAAATGAGAGTACTGGCATATTTTTGGCCTGTGGTTTGTGTAATCATGGAGAACCAAGCTGGTTCTTAGTTCTCAAATAGCAGATGTCTGATTATCAAATGCTAAAGCCAGATTGCTGTGCCAGGTTACAGGCACATGTTGTTGAGAAGCATGCAATGACTTGTATAAAGGTTACTATCAACTGATGCAGATATATAGCAATGTTCACAACTTTGTTAACCAATTATCCATGCAACAAATAACAGGCCTAATCATACTGTACCCACCTATGTTCCAGTCAATGTTTTCTTCCCTTTCCTGCAGATCTCATTAATTTCCTGGATTCATGCTGAGGCAGTGGCATCTGCAGGCAGTGTGTCTGCTTCAATATATGAGGCTGTTTTGGGACTGGAGAGGCAGTAGTTTTCAATACCTTGAATGTTTCTTAACCATAATACTTGACTCTACTGTCCTGTTGCCTTCTGTGCCAATTCACTTACTGCAGGGCAGACACAATGAAAAACACCACGTGCTGTTTATCCTTCACATGTACTCTGTACTATATAAAAGCTGCACCTCCCAGGCAGTTTTAGGTTAGTCTTTTGTTTTTGTGTTTTTAATTTTTTAATTTATTAACCCCATTGCCTTTGATACACTAACTGAGAAATTAAATATCCAGGTTCATTTAGTTAGTGTGATTATATAGCTTGACAGTAAATGGTAAGGGGTAAAGCTAATACCACTAAATCAATTTGAATTCCTTGATTCCTACAGTACAAACACACGACAAGTAATACATTCAATTCCCTTTGGACTACGCCTCATTACATAATGTTAACGTTCAGTATTAGTATTTATATTAAACCATTGCAAGAAGTAATATATTCGTACATCACGTGCAGTCATTGTACTGTGCAGTAATTATAACTAATTCACAAAACCAACATTAAAGGGAAGGAGGCATTCTTTTCCTGTTCACCAGTGCATGGCTGCCTCTTAAAATAATTACTGAATTATTTGACTAAAGGCTAAGCAAGCTGTGGACGTGGAATGTTATTACTGAATGTTGTAAACAAGTGCCCAAGGTTTACATTGAAAATCAAAAATGTAATTAAATAAATTCTCTCATTTATATTGGGCTTGTGGAAGTAGAACAAATGAAGCGCCTCCCTTTCTGACTGCTGACAACACTGTTAATGCAAGTATTTGTCTGCTTCTGAAGAGACTCTTTAAAGCTAAATCACAAGGTAATATAGCATGGGAGTGACAACCGTTACATTACAATACATTTACAAAAATGAACTTTTTCCCATGTGTATCGAATCTTTTGTAAGCCTATTAGCATTTTTTCTCTTTTAAGGTAATTTTTAATCCTTTGCATCCATTTTTAATGTGAGGGCCATCTTTACACATTTAGTATGTTTACCTTTATGAAATGTGATAAATATTAAAATGATATTAAACATGAAAATGAACAACAACAAAAATGGGCCTAGACATGGACAACATTAAGAATGTGACAACTACAATATTTCATCACTTGTAGAAAAAAATCCCATCTTATACATCTTTGTCTTTTATGAATGTGATGATTTTTTAAATTTAAAAAAAAAAAAATAATAATAATAATTTCTGCCCTACACCCTATTGACAATGCTTGGCAGGTTTCAAATTTTTGGTCCAAACACTGAGTCTCACACCCATCGCTTCACTGTGCTGAGCTATTAGCCTGCTCATGTAGAATATGTTTTTGAGGAAACCATGTACAGTTATTGATTGTCCCTCATGCTCTGCTGCCTGGTCCCTAAGCACAAATATGACAGTTTTTAATTAAACGCATTAATCTCTTCCCCTTAGACACAAAGATATACAGTTTACTGCCTGCTCCACCTACAAGTCAAGTTGAAGTTAGAAAGTGCTTTGCTTTCCAACACACTTATTATTTTTTTGTTTTTCTTTAGAAAGTATTTACCCAGAACAATCCAGTATTTCTGCCTGCACAGAATATATTCTGCCTGCATGGAATAGTCCAGTATTTCTACACAGAATAGTCCAGTGTTTCTGCATAGTCAAGTGGGATAAAGCTGAAGAGCATCTTCATTTACCTTCTACAAGACTTGGGCAAAGCATTGGAAACAGCAGTGATCCTAATGTAGCCCATGTATTATTCATGTTTTCTACAAATGGACTCCCTGGCTGGCATTCTAATATATAACAGCTGCATCTCCCTGTTGCAAGTCAGTTTTTAATCATGATGGACAATACAGCAGGTCCATTTTCTATACTATGTAAGATTTGTGAGGCCATCGTTGTGAACTGATTTCCACCCCCTCAGCTTCCTTAAAGGAACCAGAGGCCCTTTAGATCCTGCACCTTAAAAATTGGCCAATTCTGGAGTCCCCATGTGGCTCGCTCGGTATAGACACGACCATGTGGTCTGCAGAGTGAGTTGTACAGTAAGGGAAGCGCAGGTTTGCATCCTGGCTACGCAGAGTTGCCGGTCTTCCCTGAGGATGCCACATGGAGTGTTGCATTGGCTGTGGTGCTCCCACAGATTTGGGAGACAAAATTGTCATGTTTCTCCTCACTATAGCGAACCCTACCCTGTAGAGCTGTCTTTTGTCCTCCAAAGCCTGTAGTACTAAAGAAGCAATGATCTGGGTCAGGGATTCAGGAGGTGTCCACTGACCTCCAGGTCTCCTGAGCTGTGGGGATTGCTGCAGTGAGGGAACATAACTGGGCTTTCTAAGCTAGGGGGAACACTTAGGCGCAACACTAAAATGATTTCAGTGTCTCTGTATTGACTCAATTGCATCTTGCACCCTTCTCCTCCACCAACGAACTCATCAATTCGACTGTGCTTGCAAGATATATTGTGTTTGTTTTTGTTTGTGAAAAGTCTTAGATGTTTTTTCTCACAGGGACATCTGTCAGATATTAAAAATACTGTGTGTGTGTGTGTGTGTGTGTGTGTGTGTGTGTGTATATATATATATATATATATATATATATATATATATATATATATATATATATATTTTTTTTTTTTTTTTTTTTTTTTTTTTTTAAAGACACAAAGACACAAAGTGCAGTGCCCAGGGAGCAGATAAGACATTACATTTAATGATAATTGCAGAACGGGAAGCACAGAGACACACTGGTTTTAATATATGTACTGGTATTAAAAATCGTTTAGGCATTGCTCTCTCCTTTTTTAACAGCTTCATTGACTTGATCCTATAAAATGGCACTGTACAAATGTAATGAGGTTTAGCAAATGGCATTTGGGGATTGATGTTCTAAATAAAAAATAAATAAACAGTTGGTTTCATGCTGAGAAGAGCATCTCTTTTTTGTTGTTGTTGTTTAATAATTTGTTAATGTACTTTCTGTTGAGTTTTTTTTGGTTTAATTTAGTTTTTTGTACTTTTTTAAAAATGTAAGTCATAAAATGTAATAAATAAATGGTAAGTGGGTGTTTTGCAGAGGTTGAGAATAGCAAATCAGCCTTACACTTTAATATAGTTTTAATGATATTTTCATGATACCAGTTTTAAAGAGAACAGATTTAAAAAAAATGTTTAATATAAACTATTTCAAAATAATAATAATTTTCTACACCACAATTCAATGACAAAAAAACAAACAACCTAATATTTCATTTCTTACTGTACTGTACCTCTTATGTTTGTATGAGGTTTAGGAACCTTTGCCTGGATGGGTTACAAATTGGTATACCCGAAGTATTCTGATTATATTGGAGGGGTGGGCCACCCCCCCACCCCCTAACCTCACACGAAGATGTGTGTCTTTTCGTTCACATAAAGTCAGAAAAAAACAACATATGAATCCAAATTAACATGTATTTATACTAAAGTAATACAAAGATGACTACAAAAGATTTAGAAGTGGGTAGTTTTTTGAGATTTACAATTATACTGTAAATACAGTATAATTGTAAATCTCGAAAAACTACTCACTTCTAAATCTTATGTGAACGAAAAGACACACATTTGCCCATTTTCCCACTGGAAATAGTGATATTTTGAAATATCACTGTCCTGGTCACAAAAGCAAAGTTTGTGGGGAATAATGGCCATTTTCTATACTTTTGAGGCATAAGCAATTAGGAAATAACACTTACTACCCAGGAACAAAAATGATGTTACATAGTGTAATATAAGGTCATGTTACTTAAGTAGAATTAATAGGATATTAAAGGCAAGGATTCATTTGTCTAAAAAAAAAAAAAAAAAAAAGCTACCGGACCTTATAAGTAAGGAAGGAGGATAGCAGTTTTTGTTTCTATATCTAATGTAGTGACCATGATTTGCAGTAGCTTCTACATATCCTTCAAGTTCTCATCTGCTTGTGGGTTTTGTGCTTTATTGTTAAGAACATAAGAAAGTTTACAAATGAGTGGAGGCCATTCAGCCCATCTTGCATGTTTGGTTGTTAGTAGCTTATTGATCCCAGAATCTCATCAAGCAGCTTCTTGAAGGATCCCAGGGTGTCAGCTTCAACAACATTACTGGGGAGTTGGTTCCAGATCCTCACGATTCTCTGTGTAAAAAAGTGCCTCCTATTTTCTGTTCTGAATGCCCCTTTGTCTAATTTCCATTTTTTGACTCCGGGTCCTTGTTTCTTTTTTCAGCTCAAAAAAAGTCCCTTGGGTCGACATTGTCAATACCTTTTAGAATCTTGAATGCTTGAATTAGGTCGCAGCGTAGTCTTCTTTGTTCAAGACTGAATAGATTCAATTCTTTTAGCCTGTCTGCACATGACATGCCATTTAAACCCGGAATAATTCTGGTCGCTCTTCTTTGCACTCTTTCTAGAGCAGCAATATCCTTTTTGTAGTGAGGTGACCAGATGGGGTCGGTAGCTCCATGCATTTCGACGTTTGGGGTATACAACTAGTACGTTTTCTTTCTCGTAGGTGTCGCATCCTAAAATAGATCATTACAGTAGACTTTTGTCATTCAATTCCTAGAACAGGAAAGCTGCTTTTTTATTGTACATGTTTTGTTTGTTTTTCATACAGTTTGTCATTTGAAAACTGTATAATCCTTGCATGTCAGAAACAATAGGTACAGGATCTGCGAACGGGCCCAAATTAACCCTTGATTTAAAGCCAACAAAAATTCAGTGTCGAGAACCCAGTACATGGAATACAATCTGTACTGAGCAATAGACAAAGTCATTTATCGTTCGCTCTCTCTTGATGGTTGGGACCTAGTGTTACAGTCAAAGACCTGAAAGACAGCAGTGAAATGGCAATGCGTGTAAGCATGTTTGAAGAGGGACAAATTCATAGCAGTGGCTAAATTCATAAGGTATTGCTGCACAGTGCTGTTGAACATTTTCAAGTACAGTTCATAATTTAATGTAATTAGCGCTTATCTACTAGCTTGCAGGCTGCCTATACTCGCAGCTCTATTAATATTTAAATCGTCCCATGTGTTTTAATTAAACGTCAGGCATTTTTCACAGGCAAAAAGTCCCCCTTTCTTATTCCTTTTCATTGCAGCTCTCAAGACATTAAAGGACACAACCAGACAACACTCTGACTTTGATAAAAAGGAGATGGTTTGCTGGCAAGTGGCGCAATCAAAGACAATGATTTTGTTCTCAAGTTTAGTCCACTAATAGCATTGTGTTCAATGACATAACTTCTTCTAAAAATATATATCAGTAAAAAAAAATAAAGAAAAGTTTTGAACATTCAGTATATCTAGATTTAGTTTGACCTCCTTTGGGAGTTTTAACACATTTTGCTTCAAAGTCAAATGAAACCTGCTAAATAAAGTTACGTTAACATATGGAATTACGTACCGCTTTGTAGTTTTCTATATACTTAACAAAAAACTGACACCAAAAACCTTGATGTTTCATTACGTGCTACACAGGGGACTGCTATTTATATATAAATCTTAACTTTTTGTCTGGCCATTCAGTGAAAGTCCAGTTATAGGTTCCAAACCATATTGGATGGCCTTGTCATGGCACAGCCTGGAGGAACATTACCAATATTAGTATTCTAGCCTATTGGTTGCAGGGACTTGATTTCCTCTCTCTTATCTCTGCAGGTCCCCTCACTATGCTTGTCCAGAAGTAATTCGGGTAAGTATGGTATCCTGAACTAAAAAGCATGTCTGTACACAAGTCATTATATCCCAATATATTTTATTATTTTCTCAGTCATTATTACAATACAATGCATACTGAAACTTGAATAAACTTTATTAGAAATGCATCATTGTGTATTGTTCTCTACCAAGTAATTCACATTGATACTTGTCTCAGTACTTATAATACAGTTATAATTCACTATCTGCTATCTATTTTTCTCTATCTATTAAAAGTGGGGAGATGCTCTTGTTCAACATGTGTACTCTACTGTGTATTTAACATGTAACAGGGGAGTCTGTATTACAAGAATTTAAATAGCTGTCATACAGTATGAGTTTGAACTAATTCGATTTTGTAGAGAATTGAGGGAGACATCATGTAGGAGGGTAATTCTGAAAGGCAATACTATTCTCACAGCTTTTTATTATCTCTGCAGGGGGAGAAGTATGACGGACGAAAAGCAGATGTCTGGAGCTGTGGGGTCATTCTGTTTGCACTTTTGGTGGTAGGTTTGATGTTAACAACACTAGTTCTCTCTTCAACAGTATTAGGAAGTGAATGAAAAGATATATAAATTATTAAAACCACATCCCCGTAAGTGAAAGCCTGTGTGCACCCTTTCGAAACTCTGCTCCACTGCAACTTCAAGCTGATGAATCTATTATCCCATTGCTATTGACATGTAAACCTCACTTCCACTGCACTCTGCCATTCCCAGTTCAAATAGCAGCAGATCTGTGTTTGATCTGCTAATAGCATCCTGTAGCCTGACACGCACAGAGATCTCCCAGTGGCTTTCCTTTCAATTACTAAACGGGCTCACCACTATCTCACCCCATCAAATATTCAGGGGGAGAACAGAGCCATAGCCAAATAAAGGCTGTGTGACTAAAAATAAACAAGCCAATATGAAAATAAATAAATATCAAGAGGGAGGGGCGGCTATTTATAGGCAAGAGGGGAGTGCTCAGGGTGGTGCAGTCATGATTTAGTGCTGCATTGGATAAAATGAATTGAAGAGCTGGGAGCTCGGACTGCTTTCTGACGCAAAATGAATGTTTTCCAGGGAGAATAGCAGTAACATGTTTCTTCATTAAAAAGTATTAAAGTAAACCCCCACCCCTACACAGACACCTTCTCCAATACAAAGTTATTATTAATGTAGAGAGACACCAGAACACAAACAGGAATACAGCATGATAAATCTTGGGGTTAGTCATATTGTTATTACATATTCATATTATAATATGAAAATATCAGTATAGGTGTTTCCTGTAAAATGTTACCAGCGTAAAATATATATTTCTGCTAAGCACTAAGACTAAAGTCTCAAAGCCACCTTTGTGATTTTTTATTTTATTTTATTTATTTAGTTTTTTTGCAAGCAGTATTTATTTTAACTACCAAGATTTGTTTCAAAGTAGATTGTTTTTCTTTTTCAGCAAGCCAAAGTTCATGAAATATTTTCATTTATAAACTCACCTGGTAAATGACAGTAGAAATAAACGGTCCTTGATTTAAACTTCCATTCAGAATGGTTTGCTCGCCGTCTTGTTTCCTCTTGGATTGAATGAATGGTTTTTGAATCTCAATGAAGCTGACAGGTTTTCTTTCACATTTTAACACTTAAACACTTAACCCCCCCCCCCCCATCTCTCTAACTCTCTCAAGGGTGCCTTGCCTTTCGATGATGACAATTTGAGAAATTTGTTGGAAAAGGTGAAGCTGGGGGTGTTCCATATGCCGCATTTCATCCCGCCAGACTGCCAGAACCTCTTGCGTGGCATGATAGAGGTGGACGCCACGAAACGATTGACGGTCAGCCACTTCTCCATTATTTTGGAAAAATAATGTGCACCCTAAAAAACATTTTCTGACCTCTTTCCCACAAGACATTATCTTGCTGTAGTCCATTTTAGTTTTCCAGACTTTTAGACTTTGCTACCTCACTATGAATTTGCTTCCTGTGCAGCAAGTATTAGGACCCCCACTGCAGCCGCAGTAATGTTGCTGTACTTATCAGACTGAATATGGAGGCAAGTGGGCTCCTAATACCTGCTGCACAGGAAATTTATTCATAGTGGGATCTGTTCAAACAACACTATAACCACTCAATCATAAGATACCCCAATTTATGGACTTTTGTCTTTTGTTTATTGAACTTAATAATGGTTCCTTATTTCTCTATGAAGTAAAATTTTTATATCTGAAGTTTCTGATGACCCATGGTGTTTCTTCTTCCTGCCCTGCTCACTCAACCTGAATAAATCTGCTTTCAGAGGAAGGGCAGGGCAATCATCATCATTTTCTTCAGGAATGCTGTTCAGAACAGGGTTTAGGAGGTGGCAACTTAGAATTGGAGACCAGAAGACGGCCAGCTGGAGCTGGAGCTCAGTGCTGAAGTGTGATCTGCAGCCTGGCGCCCCCCTGCCCTGCCTGCTGTGAGCGGTGCTGGGGCCTGTGCCCTTCAATGATGTTAATATGGGACAACTGCATCCCAGCCCCATATATCACCCTGTCAGCCTGGAGCAGGAATAATTCATGGGCATCCCATCTGTGCTGATTAGAGTGCGGGGGGGTGGTCGAAGAAAATCAGGGGAAGAACACAGCGATTGCAGTGCTGGTTCAACTGGAGCTGTTAACCATGGCTTGTCCTGTAGGTCCTGTTTAGTAGCTGTGTTGTCTAATTGAAGCTAAAACCCAAACTAACAACCATTCCAAAAACAGCTTCAACCAGATACTTTTATTTTCACTGCATGTCAGCACTCTAGCTGGGAGTGGCACCAGTAGCCTTTACATTGCATTCTAATGAACACTTAGCACTGAACACTGTAGCCCAGTGAATGAATTGCTGATCCATCCAACTTAAAGCGTTCGTCTGCTAGTTTTTCACTGATTATTGATTTTAGAGTTTCTTAATTTTATTTTTCAGTTTCATGTAATAGGTCAGTTTGCAAAAATATCAGTTTTGCATTTGTTATTCTATCAGGAGGGGATGAATTACTTCCTTTAGAAACTTTTGACGAGATCTTGATATCATCACTCTGTGATGGAACTTGATTTTTTTCTCACTATTTCTTGATGGCTTGGGAATCTTTTTCATGACTTCTGGCCTCTGGTTATCTTCTTCAGAACTGCTTGCTCAAATGTAATACAACCTTGAACAGTTGTTCAACGTGCTGTGACTGGTGCGTCTAAACCTGGGTGACAATGTGGAGCTGCACTTCCAACCCTCGCCTTTGTTCTGGAGTTTTGTCATCATTAGCCACGAAATGAAGAGGAAAGCCACGTGAGAGACAGCTTGGATCGGGAGGCTTTGTCTCGTGTGTCGAGTTAATGCCCCCCTTTGGATTTCATGTTCCAGCACTCTTTGAAAATTCCCTTCCACAAGATGTTCTCCCAACGCTCCACGGGCATCTGCGGACAGTTCATCAAAATTACAAGATTGTCGAAGCAGTTTTGATAAGCTTACCGAGTAATTGTGCTAACAGATATCCCCTCTACTTCGTAAGTTCTTTAAGACGGCTTCCTGACCATTTCTTTTTTGCTTGAAAAGTGAGCACCAGTTGTGGCTTTTAACCCATCTTTTTTTGTTATACATCTAATTTTCTTGGTTGTTTTTATAGTATTTTGTGTATAAATTTGAGAAGAAAATGTACCTAATTTGTACATAGAAGAACATAAATAAAAGATACTGATCCCATCAAGAGCCGAATGTATTTAGTAATTGAATTAATGAAAGCACAAGAAAAAAGTGACTGGAACCATATGGCTACTTGCTTTGGGTAGAGTTAGGGCATTTGGAAGACTCTGATTGGCTGAGTGGCTGAGACATTGAGACCTGTCCAATGAAGGTACATCAGAATGCCTTTATGCTCTTAATCTGTCAATCACAAAAAAAATGCACAATTTTTAACACTGCAAAGTTTAAAAAACTTAAGTTTTAAATCATGAAGAAAACACCATAACTATTAATTTAAAAAATGTTTTTCAAAATCATCTGTATTGTAAACAAGCACACTACCCCACAGTGCTGCAGAGGAGTGCTGGAAACAACAGCAGTAGCGTATGAGAAGCTGAAGATAAATTGGACAGTTCTTTAATGAAAAGGTTTGCCAAGAAGTCTTTATCAATGTCCTCAAAAAAGACTGTTAGTCGAGGTGCTCGTCTGAGAATTAGTTTATTTGAGCATTTCTGCTTATGATTGAGTGTTTTTATAGTTATGAAAAACTGAAAAATTAGCTGGTGTATCTGGTCTATTTTTTGTTCAAAAGTGTCAAATAAGGATATTTTGTCTTTTTTTTCTTCTTTTTATTCATATACTGTATAGAACAAAAATCGGAAGGCTGGCTAATTTAACATCCTCTCATTATGGCTATTGTGCTTTTTAAAAAAGACATTAAAAAATACACAATACTGCAAAAAAAAAAAAGCACAAAAAAACCGACCGATTTTTTTGTAGGTCAAAGTCGACGTCTGTAAATTGAGAAGACTTTCGTGGTGTAACACAGAAAACAAGATACTGATGGAATAATTCACGGCCACCCCCCCCCCCCCAAGGTCCCAAATTTTGTTTTTTTAATAGTGCACTTTCCTTCAGCAATATAGGACTGTCTGTTGAACGTTAATGTTTCTTCCAACACAGAATAACCAGTTTCGTTGGAATCTGATTTGGTCAACACAGCAGAACAATCCAAAGCATTTGTATTTTAAAAACATCATCTACTGCTTCACTAACCCTTTCCCCTATACAGTTCACTGCCAGGGACATAGCCATTGAATAAATCCCCATTAGACTTCCATTAGAAACCTATTTCCTGACATCTCTCCGTAATGTGTGTTTTATTTAAAATGACTTTTCTTTCTTCCTTGCAGCTAGAACAAATTCAGAAACACACGTGGTACATGTAAGTGTATTTATCTCACTGTATTTTTTATTTTATTTCAAATACCTGTCTTTGTCTTCCTACCTGTCGGGTCGTGACCTCGCTGGCTATTCTTGGGTCAGCAGGGAACGTGTGATTTATCAGTTTGAGCTGAGCAATGGACGGCTGTATTTGAGCAATCGCATGCTTTGTTCCCTCTGACAGGATGATAAATAGCAATTGGTCAGATCCACATATTAACATCATCCAAGGGCACAGACTGTAGAAGATGGGTTGGTGGATTCCCTTTCGTACTGTCCATCCTTGTACATGATTGTGCCAAAGAAAATACAGGGGTTATAACTGATGCCCCACCCGGTGCTATATTTACTGTACGACAGATTACTGAATGATCTACATTAAGAATGATCTACATTAAGTCTAACTTAGGCTGTCAAATAGAAACATAAAAAAGAGGATGAAGTTCCTTATTAATGTATTTTATGTACAAACACATTGTCCACATTTATAAGATGTGGATCCCAAAATTCTGCAACAGTAACAGCTTATATATATATTTTACAGAGGGGTTGAACAAGAAGTAGAAATAGCTGACATAACTCTGTCACTGCAGGCAGCCTTAACACAGTGATTGGAAGTGTTTTTTTTTTTTTTTAAATTGTCCTATGACCGATTACCTCTTCTGAATCCAGAATGGCTTCTGAGGCTGTACCTCCTTAACACTAGAACTATCACGATTTTTAAATGCGTTTTTCTCTACTGATTGGGCAGCTAGGCAGCTGTGCTTTTTTGACATTTCCTAAATAATAATAATAATAATAATAATAATAATAATAATAATAATATATTAAACATCTCAAACCATCAGTAGACCCAGGGTTGCAGAAACTTATGTAGATATGATACGTTATACCAAGAACTACCGCAGCTGTCATTTTGACTGTCATATTAAAAACAGTAAGTTTGTAACATTTTTCCCTCACGTGTAACAAGCACGCTGCAAAAACTGTCACAGACAATGTCCTGAAGGAAAACAAACAATAACATCAGAAAGTCTGCTTTACAAGAAATTGTGAGAATCCACAAGTGAGGAAATCGGAATTAAAGACAAGCACTGTGTTTGGTATTTTAAAATAAACACGCTGTTTTGACTACATTTAACAAAGAGCAGTTTCGTAGTGTGCGGCGCTGCAGTGGTTTTACACGCATTTTAAGACAACGTAAAAAAAGACAGCTGTGGTAGTTCTATTCGTAGGGCATTAAATAAGTAAGGAGTCTGAATGAGGAAAAGATGGGAAATGCAATGCCCACCCCAAGTCTTGCTGTAAATAATTTCCCATAATTTGTGCCGATACTGTATATCGGGGATTACGTTTGCATAACAGATTAATCAGCACGTTTACACAAGTGTGTGTGTGTGTTTCTAATTCCCACCCCTGTACTGTTCTTGGTTTTTGTGTTTGAAGGTTCGTTCGCTAGCCAGGAATTCGAAGGTAGTTTTAAACCTTCAAAGGTTTGTCAGGTAGCATTCACACACTATGTTTCTTTTTTTCCCCCCCTCAGTTAACAGAAACCGTTTGACAATGTGAGAATGCTATAATAAAATAATTAAATCTTTGAATTTGTATAATGCACATTACGTAAACAAAAGTTGTTGTATTAAAATCCGCTACCAAATCTTTATAGGTAGCAACTCTACTTGGCGCTGCTGCCGTGTATGGAGCAGGGTATAGTATCCAAAGCACTGGGGCGGTACCTATAGCGGTTTTAGTGCTTCAGTAAAATATGTACTGAATACCTAGTGTACAAGACATTGTAAGAGAAGTGATATGGTAGAATATGTTTGAAACATACAAAATATACGCTCACACTAATCATTTTAATTAAGAACACTGAGTACCACCCGCCCTCCGCCCCTTCCAGCTCACGTTATCCTGAGGCAAACCTTTAATTTTTTCATTCGCCATCTCGACAACAAAGCGCTGTATAGCTTAAGCTGTATTGAAAGAAATATCTTTAAACCCCTCTGCTGATTGGGATTTGTTTGTTAAATGCCCAGGCGACCAAAAAAAATTAAAAAATATTTTAATACAAACAGTGTAAGCGACTGTTGATGTATCATGGAGGCACAACCAATCTCTGGGATCACTTGACAAGCATAAGTTCATGTTATTATGTTATTATTAGAACTGTGTTATTATTATATTTTAGTAGAAGTAAAAAGTGACTGTGATTGATAACCTGCTTGGAACGGTGATTAAGTAAAGCTTTATTTTGCCTAAGTCCGCTGCACTTGGTGCTGCTGCAATGCAAGCTTACCGTATATATCTCAAGCAGCATCAGTTACGTGTAAATAACAATGTGTATTTTTATTTAAATTATAAAAACATGATTGAATGTTGAATATTGTATTCCATTTATATGGATTACCTGTAAAATAATACGGTTTTCAATCAAATATAAACCAGTAGCTATGGTGACATCACCAGTAAATTATGCAAGTTAGTACCATTGAAGATTTGAACCTTCAAAGGTCAAAATGTACCCCTTGTTGCAACCTTAGTTTTTGTAATGCTACCCCTGTATGTGTCCCACTCCCTGACCTGAGCCGCCTCCTCTACTAACAGCTAGTGTTTTGTGTGTCCCCCCCCAGAGGGGGTAAGAACGAGCCGGAGCCTGAGCAGCCCATCCCACGCAAGGTGTCTATCCGCTCGCTGCCCTCTGCGGACGACATCGACCCCGACGTGCTGGAGAGCATGCACTCGCTCGGCTGCTTCCGTGACAAGAACAAGCTCATGAAGGACCTGCTGTCCGAGGAGTGAGTCTGGGGCTGGGGAAGGGGGTGGGGCCGCACTGTACTGTACCTTGAGACAGGGAGAGGCAACATTGGCTCTTCCATTCCATTGCACACTTTTTGCAGCAATCTGATCTGGATACTCATCCCATACGGTACAGTTTTCTGTCTCAGCCTGCCAGCAGATTTATTTGATCTCACTGACTGTGTCTTACCTTTGCATAATGCTAACAAACAATGAAACAGGGCCATACAGAAGGCACATTCATCATCTCATCAATAGCGTACTTACCGTCCACACACACTCACCTGCAGTGCCTATTGCTGTACTTGATTAATGGGCTATAATTTCTTCCTAAAGTGTTTGAACTTGGGAAGGAATCTTCTCCGTTCCCTCGTCCACCCCACATGCACTTCACTTTAAAAATAAATTCAACCCTAAACCTCTTTGTTAGATTAGCAGATGGGCTGCCAAAAGCTATATGTGTTGATTGGGTTGTTGAAGCTTCTTTAGGTTCTCTGTTTGTAGCTACTAGTAAGCTACTACTAGCTTACTAACATATCAACAGATGTGTTGTACATGTTTTTTTCAATTATATATCATAGTAATCTTTTTAGAAACTAAAAGTTCATTTTCACCCATAGTTATCACTATACATTAATTAACCATTTTACTAACATATCAACAGATGTGTTTTGGTGTTAGTGAACTTGCTGTTAACAACATAAAGCGTTTTTGAGGTTTGATGTCTGGGCCACATAGGTCTTCACTGTAATTTGTCGGGCAAATATTCTGCATACAAAACTTTTAAGGAATATTTTAAAATATTCTCTTAGGTTAAACTGCTTTATAAAAATGAGAATAAACTGATAAACCCTCTCTAAAATAGTTTAAAATTATTTCATTAATTAAAGTTGACTTTAAAAAACAATTAACAAAATATTCCTTAAAACAGTTTTGTGAATGGAGCCCATACTTATTGAAAATATTGAATGCCACTTTAACAACTATTTCATGATATTTTGATGCATTAGTTAGATAGCATAATGCCAAGGGCTCCCTGTAATGATAATATTCGATGGATCAGAACAGCCCCCTGCCCTTACTCTGCTGTAACTGTCCTGTTTCTCCCATTCAGAGACAACCAGGAGAAGATGATCTACTTCCTCCTTCTTGACCGGAAGGAAAGGTATCCGAGCCACGAGGATGAGAATCTACCGCCTCGCAATGAAATCGGTGCGTCCCAGCATGCATCAGTCCAATAATCTCAATGAAATCGGTCCATCCCAGCATGCATCAATCCAGTAATCTCAATGAAATCGGTCCATCCCAGCATGCATCAGTCCAGTAATCTCAATGAAATCGGTCCGTCCCAGTATTCATCAGTCCAGTAATCTCAACGAAATCTGTCCATCCCAGCATGCATCAGTCCAGTAATCTCATGAAATCTGTAACCCAGCATGCATCAGTCCAGTAATCTCAATGAAATCGGTCCATCCCAGCATGCATCAATCCAGTAATCTCATGAAATCGGTGTCCCAGCATGCATCAGTCCAGTAATCTCAATGAAATCTGTCCATCCCAGCATGCATCAGTCCAGTAATCTCAATGAAATCGGTCCATCCCAGCATGCATCAGTCCAGTAATCTCAATGAAATCGGTCCGTCCCAGTATTCATCAGTCCAGTAATCTCAACGAAATCTGTCCATCCCAGCATGCATCAGTCCAGTAATCTCATGAAATCGGTGTCCCAGCATGCATCAGTCCAGTAATCTCAATGAAATCGGTCTGTCCCAGCATGCATCAGTCCAGTAATCTCAATGAAATCTGTCCATCCCAGCATGCATCAGTCCAGTAATCTCAATGAAATCTGGCCATCCCAGCATGCATCAGTCCAGTAATCTCAATGAAATCGGTCTGTCCCAGTATGCATCAGTCCAGTAATCTCAACGAAATCTGTCCATCCCAGCATGCATCAGTCCAGTAATCTCATGAAATCGGTCTGGCCCAGCTGCATCACTCCAGTAATCTCATGAAATCGGTGTGTCCCAGCATGCATCAGTCCAGTAATCTCAATGAAATCGGTCCGTCCCAGTATGCATCAGTCCAGTAATCTCAATGAAATCTGTCCATCCCAGCATTCATCAGTCCAGTAATCTCAATGAAATCGGTCCGTCCCAGCATGCATCAGTCCAATAATCTCAATGAGTCTACCACCACGCAGTGAAATCGATATGGCCCAGCATGCATCAGTCCAGTAATCTCAATGAGAATCTACCGCCACGCAATGAAATCGGTCCGTCCCAGCATGCATCAGTCCAGTAATCTCAATGAAATCGGTCAGTCCCAGCATGCATCAATCCAGTAATCTTAATGAGAATCTATCACCTCTCAATGAAATGGGTGCGTCCCAGCATGCATCAGTCCAGTTAATCTCAATTAAATCGGTCATCCCAGTATGCATCAGCCCAGTAATCTCAATGAGAGTCCGCTACCAGTACTATTTTAATGAAAGTTAATGCATCTTCGTCTAACTCCAGATGAAATCTGAGCAATTGCTCCTAGTTTATCAAGGGCTTTAAACCAAAATGCAAGTATGTATATTTTTCTATGTCGTGTCACATACTTTTTTTTATTTCTAGAGTGGAGATGTGATTTTACATGTTAGCATTTTAGAAAGACTTCCACCCTTGTGGCTGTGAAACATTTCTCCTTGCCTCTAAACGCATTGGTGAGTCACAAGCTGCAGTTACAGAGAAGCCACCTGCCTACCTTGTTTGCAGATCCCCCCCGGAAGCGAGTAGACTCTCCGATGCTGAACAGACATGGCAAGAGGAGGCCGGAGCGGAAGTCTATGGAGGTGCTTAGCGTGACGGACGGAGGCTCCCCTGTGCCAGCGCGGCGAGCCATTGAGATGGCACAGCATGGGCAGAGGTACAGCATGTCTCTCCTCCAAGCACCCAGCCCAGTGGAGCAGAAAAGTGCAGGCGTTACATTAACAGTAGCAGGCAGTACACCGTATTAGCCCAGATGAATATGCAAACTGTAAAACAGTATTAGAGAAGAAATGGTTTATTTGTTTTCTATATGAAAAACTCCACGCATAACCTACTCCTAATCCCGGAAAATTTCTTGAAAGCCAAAATATTTTAAGTCACAATAGGAATGAAGCTGGTGCTTTTGGATTTCAAATGTTTCTTGTTCTTTGACAATTGGCTTGTTCAGGACTCAATTTGACAGCAGGATAAAGCACACTTCATTCACAGTAGTCTACAGAGTGCACCAAGCTCAGGCTATATGTTTAGCAACATTAGGGGGATTTATTGTTAATTACACTGTATTTGGCTCCTTTGACTTCTTGGCTCAATGGAAAGGACAAAAATGTTAACCAAGTAGTATTGCACAGGTTTAAGATACACTGTGATAAAAAAATAAAAAATACCTGAGCAATTCATCCATGCTGTACCTTATTGGGAAAGAGTATTTGGTCATTAAATACTTGGGATCCCATAATTCGAGTCATCTGAAATATTCAGTATGCCCGCTATGTGCAATATACACTGAGTGTACAAAACATTAGGAACACCATCCTAATATTGAGTTGCACCTCTTGTTGACTCTAATGCTTCCCACAGTTGTGTCAAGTTGGCTGGTAGTGGATCTCTACTCCAAATAGCTCATTACATCTCATCCCATAGATGCTGAATTGGATTAAGATCTGGTGACTGGGCAGGCCACTGCAGTAAGCTGAATTCACTGTCATGTTCGTGGAACCATTCCTGGACAATCCTAGCCTTGTGGCATGGGGCATTATCTTGCTGATAAAATCCATGAGCAGATGGATACACTGCTGCCATGAAGGAAATCTGTCAGATATCCTGTGGCATTCAAACGTTGCTCCACTTTTATCAAGGGGCCCAATGTGTGTCATGAAAACACACCCCACACCATCACCCCACCACCAGCCTGCAATATTGACACGCGGCATGATGGATGCATGTACTCGTGGTTTTCTCCATACCCTAGTCCTCCCATCAGCGTGAACCAGCAGGAACCAGGATTCATCAGACCAGCCAGGTTTTTCCAATCCTCCAGTGTCCAGTGTTTTCGTTCCTTAGCTCACTGCAACCACAGTTTTTTGCTGAAAGAAGTGGAATTCTGTTAGGTCGTCGGCTGCCAAACCCCATTCGTGTCAAGGTACGACGAGTTATGCATTCTTTTCTGGGTCTTTCAGCACCAATGTTGTATTGGACTGTCAGTTGACTAACTGTAGCCTGTCTGTTGTGCTGCACAATTCATGTCAGCCTCCTTTGGCCTCTTTCATCAATGAGCCGTTTTTGACCACTGGCCTGCCGTTGGCTGAAAGTCCTTTGCGTGGTGGACCATCCTTGATACACTCGGGAAACTGCTGAGCGTGAAAAACCCAGCAGCATGGAAGTTCTTCACACACTCAAACCGGCGCCTGGCACCTACTGCCATACCCCGTTCAAAGGCACTTAAATCTTTTGTCTTGCCCATTTACCCTCTGAATGGCTCAATTGTGTCGATGCTTAAAAATCCTCCTTTAACCTGTCTCCCCTTCATCTACATTGATTGAAGTGGATTTAACAGGTTACATCAATAAGGGATCATAGCTTTCACCTGTGTTCACCTCGTCAGTCTATTTCATGGAAAGAGCAGGTGTTCCTAATGCTTTGTACACTCGGTGTATCACTTTTTAAGAAGGGTATTCCTATTTAAAGATACATTCCAAGAAGAAACAAAAAACAAACAGGAGATCCTGCAAATTATAAGCAAGCTGAATTGAGGGTTTAAGGGGAAAAGGTGTGTGTGTGGGGGGGGGGGGGGGGGACAAGACAAACAAATCCAGTTGATTTAGCATTCATGTCACGTACGCATGATTTAACAAGAATGACTGGATAAAGCGTAGAATCTTCGATAAGCCTTAAAGCTACACATCTCTGCACTGTATAGCTAAACATATGTGAATGTAGTTTACTAGTAAAGGAGTTTTCAATAGTTTCCTTTAGCAGTCTGTGCCAGGCTAGCTGGTACTGTATCTGAGATGTGTTAAATACAATATATGAAGGCCTGAGCACATACAGTATCAGCAGTTACTGTTGCTATGAATTTTCAAAAGCATTTTCCATTTCTGCATGGTGAAATGGGCTTTTTTCCTAAAGGTTAGGAATTTAATATAAGAAAAGATACAGAGACTGATTACCACATGTGGTGCAAAAGCTTAGTACATTTTGATTATGAATGTGCCTGTATGATTTATTGAACACACACCCACACAGAAGCATGCGTGTACATGCTCCATACCTCATTGTATAAACCAAGATTCATTTAAATAAGTATAACTGTTTTGTTTTTTGTTGTTGTTTTTTAATATATATATAAGTGTAAGGTTTCATTCTCTTGATGTCTTGCCCATATTCAGATTTTTTTTGTACTGTTCTCAGAACGTATCTGTGGTTTATATTGGGTAAACCCAGAGTAGACAGAGTGAAAACTCACAACTTCCATGACTCTTTTGTGTGTGTTCTCAACAGTGGCATGGTATTCATCATTCTCACGGTTTCAAAGCAGGATTTCTAAAAGTACGAAGTGGTGTACCATAGGAAATCCACAGGGAAGGTGCTTACGTTTACTATACAGCTAATATCATACAAAAATAGTAAAATGTTGTATCCAAAACCTTGAAAAATGTATTCTTTTACATTTAAAAAAAAAATAAAAAATGGTGCACAACTTCGAACTTGCATTGTATAATTGTACTCGGGTAGGTAAATTAGCCACGTCATTAGGTAGCCCAGCATGAGTTCAGGGGAACCAGACTAATGGCTCATTTTTTCAAATTGCTGCACTTTGAATCTCAGTTGCATGGAGCTGATTACAAGCAGGGTCTGCAGTGTTTCCCTTTCTTGCAGTTTAGCGGCCTCTCCAGTCCCAGAGCAAAGCCTGCAAAGTGGAAATGTAAAAGATCTTTGGGATAAGCAGTCCCTGTGCATCAAAGTGCAAGCAGCCTGGTCTGGTTTAATACCTAAGGTTCTAAAATCAATGTTCACAGCTCCCAGTAGCATTGTGTAACTCAATGTTTCATTTCCAGCACCTTTTCTTAGCTTTGAACTGCAAGTCAAGCGCAGTAAAGGTACAAGAAACAAGTATCTGCATTGGGCTCGCTTGTTCCTTACTCCCTATATAAACAACCATGAGTGTGCTGCTTGATTTCTGGTATTTGTACTCATGAGCCAATCAAATTGAATTTAATTAGTGTGGTTAGTTTTGTACTGCGCTGCAAGTTCGGACTAGTTCCTTTATTGGAAATTACAAAAGTATAAGAGGGGTATGGCTCTTTACTGCGTCAGCTCACATTATGGAACCATTTGATAGGGATGTGCTGTCCTGTACAGGACTTCAAGTACTTGTGGATCAACACGCAGCCGATTGACTGTTCTGAGTTCAGAAAAGGGCGCTGCTGCTGAAATTGGGAGTAATTGGTTTTAAAACCTCTCGCTATGCTGTGGAGAATGAGTAAGAGAGAGGTCTGTTCTAGCGGCAGGTGAAATGGGATAGCATGGGTAGGAAATAACTGATTTTCTCTGTTCACTTTGTTTTCCCCCACTATAGTAAGGCTGTGTTCAGTAAAAGCTTGGATATCTCTGATGCCAATCCCAAATACAGCAAAGAAGAAAGGTATTAAGTATTTCTGTCCTCTCCCTCACTACTTATACTGCAGCTTAAAGATGCAGTGTGGCTTTTCTTTCAAGAATGTGGATTCACAAGCATGATTTATTTATTTATTTTTGGGTAAAGTTTCTAGTACAGTCTTTTTTAATATAATAACTGCCCAGAATCAGGGGGCTAGATAGTACAGCAGGCTATTCACTAGCCATTTGTGGATTTTGAGTCCTCCAGGTTCTTGTTTATATATATATAATCTCGGAATAAAAGATAAATAAACCCTAGGTTCACTGTACTAACTGACTACAGTACAATCTGAATTAACCAATCTACGAGTAAGATTTGCTTAAAAATCCTACAGTGCACTAGTATAAAAGGAAGGACTGTACTGTACATGTTATACAGTAAGTACTGTAGTATGTGATTGGTTTGGGGGAAATCGTTTATTATAGGGGTGGTTATTGGCCCATTCCCCAGGTATTCAATTTCCAAGATGGAAAAAAATGTCAGCATCATATTATTTTGCAGTGCTTCATTGTATTACCCTAGCGCACACTGCTGCAAAGAACATAACTGAATAAAAGAAAATTAAACAAAGATAACATTTTAAAAAAAGTACAGACAACGAAGACAGATAATGTATTTGGCCATGACTTCTTGTGTTAATTCCAGAAAGGCTGTCCGCTGTTAAATGAGTTGTTACTGTTTTACACTTGTGTTCTCCAGAATGGGTCACCTGAACTAGAATCTGAACCCAGTGTTTCAGGGATTAAGTCCTTTGCTGTAACCACTAAGCCAAAGTGTCTCCCATTCAACTATGAGTTTAAATATAGCTTAAAGCTTTTTCAAGCTGAGCCCTTTACATTCATAATCCTAATGCAGTTCAACAGCAAAGCTTACAGCTAATCTAGGCCACAACCCTCACCATCCCCACCCCAACCCAGCGCTGACAGATTTTTTTGTGCAATGCCCCGCCAAATTTTAGAAGTAACCAGTCAAAAACTAGCCAAAAACAGCCAAAAACCTGTACTTATATTTAAGACTTAAAAATATTTCAAAAGCATACATACATGCTACATATTTATTTAAATAAAGAATAACACAGGTAAATAGTGTTATAAATTATTTATTTACTTATAAATGGGCTTTGCTTGTTTTTTTCTCAAAGTTTACAGTACAAGCACTGCTGTTTCTTATGTGATGAGATCAAATGTGATACATGATTTTTATTTTATTCAGAGTAAAATTAAATTATCCTGAACTGTCTGGGTATAGTCTGTAAAACAATAAATAAAATAACTTCTAATTATATTTGTACTGATATAGTTCTTGTTACAAATTTAACAAAAAAAAAAAAAAAACTTTATTTCTCCCTAATTTACAATTAAACAAGATCCTCGGTCAAATTAGTACGAGTGTCAATCATCTGTAAGAGTCGCCATATTAACCAGTCCTGAGGAAAGAAGTAAGCAGGTTCACCATTTTCTTCAGCCGGATTTGTTGAATGCAAGTGTGGGCATTTGTGTGATGTGTCATTTTATTGGATGCTGAGCTTCAGAACAAAGTCACGCCCCAGGAGGAGGGCGTGGTAGAGTATGCAGGGCATTGTGGTGATTGAAGTCCTGCACTGGTGATGATCTCATAATCAAATGTAATAGAAAAAAATGTCAAATTTGGCTGGAAAACCACCAGTCTGGCAGCCCTGCCCCCCCCCCCCCCTTGGTTTAGGCCTCTAGTCAGATATGTGTTACCTGTCCCTTGAAGGCTTCTCTTCACAGGAACTGAAGCCTCCCTTTCAGACAAAACCTACTACTAGGGAGGTGTCCTCAACACATCTCCAGGGCATCTCCGATGTTAGCGGAGTCACTGTAACCAAAACCAATAACAGTCTGTATCCCTTGATTTGAGGGTAAATTGAATGTTTTCTGAACTTTTTGATGTGTGAAAGTAAAAAATTGGTACTTGGGTAAATATGTATTTATTTATTTTTATTATTGTATAGTTATAAAAATAGAAAAGTCCAGATTAAAGACTGTACTAGACTTTGTTTTTTTTTTTTAAAGCTGTGCTGATGTCTTCTTTAGGAATTCTGATTAATACCAAGTCCTCTGAAAAGCAATACTGCATCTTTATCTAGCGGCCCTCGAGTGCACAAAACAATGTCTTGATGGCTGAGGTGTGTTTCTCCCCCCTTTTTCTCACAATTTCCTCTCTTATTTGGACTGCTATTTGGACTATTTTTTCCTAATTATTTTTTAAACTCTTTTTTCCCCTCTCTCGGACTTGCTTTACTACTGTGAGATTTGCACCTTTTTTTTTCTTGTGGTGTTGAATGCCTGTGGTATGGTGGGTCTCTTCTTTTTTAAACTTCCCACGCTAACACCTCCAACCCACACAACCCCAGTCCCTCACTGTCTCCTCCCACCTTCGCACGACTTCTTTAGAATACTGAGTGCTCTTGGGAAAAGTTGCTCCAGGGTTACTCATGGAGTTGAACTTCATTGAGATTGTACATATCAAAGACTATCCCTAGGATTACGTTATAATTATGGCATCCCTATCCTTATCGAAGCTTTTAAAAAGCACAGAATAACGAGAACTATGGTAATTGCAATTGTTTAATGCTAACACTGTATACAATGTCCAAAGCCAACATATGTTTTGTTGTCACATGTTTTGTTTTTTGGTACTTTACAAAAGCTGCTAGACACCATAATTCAAATATATTCCTAAGGTAGGGGGAGGCTCACAACTAAAGCCAGCACCAGCCATAAAAGCGAAGGTATGTCAGTGATCATATTTGAGCAGCAGTGCTTGAAGCTGGGTCTGAATGCTGTGAAGGAAATCTACCAGGAGAGCTAGGAATGCACTAATCCACATTATATTAACAGCACTGAACTTCGTACACATAACCGCCCACTAACTTCAGCTCAATGCCTCAAAGCGCACCTATTAGACAACCTCAAAGGTGACTTGGGTTATGAGTGCCAGCTTGTCAGTAGTGCTAGTCCTTTTAATGCATAAAGAGTAGAGGTATGCTACAGGTATGCTGTAGGCATAGATTGCAGGTATTTCTGTGGTGATAACTTATATATGTGGGGGTTTGCTTATAGTGCAGGGATGGAAATAAGACTCCTATTGCATAGCAGTTTCACCCATTCCTGGTTTTACTAAAATTGATTAGGCACAGTGTATAGCTAACATGCTCAGGTGTGCATCAAACTGCAATGTAATAAGAGTCGAATTTCCAGCCCTGAAGTGTTGAGACTGAAGGTATTACATCTTTGATGTACACAAGGGGATGCCAAGCAATGTCAAGGTTTTAAGTTTTTATTAATATGGTGACCCTCATATTTTACTACACCCTTTAAAGTTGATACTGACACAGTCTGCAAGGAATCATTGAACTATAAAGACTTGTATTTCAATGTGTTTTCTGTAGGGGGAAATAACCCTTAACTTCAGTAGGCCTCAAAAGTGCAGTTCTGTTTGAAACACATGTCATAGCACACATGTATTTTACATGGTAGCTGGTAGTACATAAAGTCAGTAAACTTCTTGGTTTCCATGCCTTGCTTTCCAGGAAATCTGTTAGACTTGTACTTACCGTGTCATTTCACCAGAACAGTGACTTCTGGGTCTAGAAGAAAGCATGTCAGTCATGAGAGAAAGCAGCTGGTTGGTTGATGACAGGAAAAAAGGCCCTGAAGGGTGGGGACAATGTCATTCTCCAGGTGACTGGGAAAGTGCAAGATCTGCTGCTTTTTAAAAAAAAAAAAAAAGTTTTAAAGTGAAAATGCGTGTATTTCAAAACTGAACCTTTGAGACCTATATAGTGAATGAATGTGCATGGTGTAAAAAATAGATGGAATTATTTTGTTAGCTACAATCACTTTAAGTGCAAGTGAAACCTGTTTCCCCAGAACCACCAAACCTCTATAGAACAAACTTAAGGGAACTCGGTGGACCTTGAACCTGCCCAATAAAGTCAAAGCTTGTTAGCAGCCTGCATTCAATGCACAGCAAAGATAGAAGTCTCACAGGCTTGTGCCAAATGGGGCTTGACATTCTACAGTATGTAAGGGCGACATCATAAAACAAGTATTTCACACATATTCCCAAAAGTAATTACAAATGCATTTGCACAATGCTCTCAATTATAAAAAAGGGAAGTAAGCAGCAGGTAGGTGTGTAACTAATCTCAAAGAGCTACATGCTCCATTTATTTGAGATTGTTAAGTGTAAAGGTTTGAAATACAGACGAATAAACTAATCGCTAAAGCCTAAAACTTGTAAATATATTCAACGGATTTAATTACGCTTTTCTGTTTAATTGATTTTTTAACAAAAGCAAATGAAGTTACGGGCAATTAAAACAGCAGACCTCATTGCATTAATCTACTACTTAGCTGAGTATGTGTATCCACTGTGTAAGGATATGGGTCAAAGCTCCAGCCACTTTCCTCTTTTAGCAGACGTGGTTATTTAGAAAATTGCTGGCGGACAGCAAATAACATTGACAGATGAGAATTTAAAGTTTTATTATGAAAACATAAATCAGTCATTAGGTGTCGCTTCATTGTTTAGAATTCTGTTCAGCCAGGATTCAAAACCATAAAACAATGAAAAAGCTATATGCATTCTGATCTAGAACTTTTGTTCCTGATACTGTACTTGGAACATGTGAAAAAAAGTCTATCACAATTCATCCGAACAATACAAACCGTGAAGTTGAAACTGTTTTTTTTTTTTGTTTGTTTGTTTCTTTGTGTGCCGTTCACCTGCAGGAAATATCCTGCAGTCATAGCTAACTAACTTTAGTGCTGCTTCCAGGTCTCCCTTGAAGAATGTCCATCAGCTGAAACATCCTTTATCACACTTCATTATTTTCCACATGTCTGCCGGCTCCCCAGCCTGATTCAGCACCCCACATTTCTCACGACTCCCTTACTACCAGGATTGTAGGTTATCGTAAGCCTGTCTCTCAGCAGCACGCTCAAGCTCATTATATAACTCCAGCATTTATCCTTATTACACTTGGAGAGGCTTCAGGCCTCTGCCTCCCCAAGAGGGACAGCATTTCTCATAAATGCCAGGCTCTCTGGTCCTTATTACATCATTTGATCCAGGGGGACCCTCACCACCAGCCTACAAATTCAATTTTCAAAATTGAAGGAAAAAAGTTAACCATGGAATGAAGGCGCACAAAAAAATGATCTATATAAACGGTTTCCACGTTTAAGACGCACTTTTCTAGTTATGAATACTGTAGTAATACTCTGTGACTCACTAGTCCAGGAGGTTTGTTGCGTTGTTCAAAGCAAGCCGAACCAGAAGACCACGTTACTTACAGAAAAGGTACCAGGATGCAGGTGTTTATCTGTAGTGTTGTAATTGAACCATCTGAAAACAAGTGAATAACCAAATGATTCTCTGCACATTAAAATAGTTAATTTTTTTGTATCTTTCAAAGTGGTGCAATTCTTACCCTGTTAAACAAACTTGTAAAAATGGTATCTACTTTTCAGAGAATCATTTTAAGCTGAGGCAGAATGAGATCGAGATGCCACGTCAGCTACAGTGCAGTTCGATTATAGAGCATTTACAGTGCAACTAACAGGTGTTGTAAGACCTGGAGTAGCCTTGGGATCTTTAGAACGCAACCCTGTAGCACAACAGGATGGGTACAATTGTCCAAATCTCCCTGAAGACCAGGATGTATATTTGGGGCACATAATATAACTGCATTGCCGATATGATCTATTCATGATTGGCTGTATGGTACTCTGCAGTGTGATGGTATAGATAGGTAAGAATAGTATACTTTTAAAGACTGATGCACACTCCTCCCCCCCCCCCCCCCCCCCCCCCCTAAAAAAAAAAAAAAAAACTAGCATGCTGTTTTCCCTTGAGTGATATTCACAGGTATTGATCTCTTCTCTGAGCATGGAAAAAATAACAGTTGAGAGAAGAGTAGGAATGACTGTTTTGCCATAGTTTCATGAACTTAGCAGGAATTGTTCCTTCTTAATGGCAAAGTACAGTACAGCACCACCACTGCAATTCAACAGGCCAATCACTGTTCTAGAGTATGATCTCCCCGCCAGCCTTCCTTCTAACATGGCTGGGTCTCTCTCTCTCTCTCTCTCTCTCTCTCTCTCTCTCTCTCTCTCTCTCTCTCTCTCTCTCTCTCTCTCTCTCAATCCTTGTTCTGACAGGTCACGATCAATCAGCGGGGCATCCTCCGGCCTCTCCACCAGCCCACTCAGCAGCCCCAGGGTGAGTTTGTGCCACTGCTTTGAACACTGCTGCTTAACTAATCATGATCAAGTATACCTTTTTATGTCACTGTCATGTTAGTCGCATCTGTTGTTGTATTAGTGCCTGAATCAGATAGGCGCCGGACTCGTGATAAAATAAATCAGATCTGTTTGCTGAACAGTCAGCGCCTTAGTGGACATGATGTAAACAGTGCACTTTGGGTACCACGTAATGCTGAAAGGGGAGAAGGTGTTTAAATGGTCAGAGCTCCTCATCAGTCATTGTCAATGGATCTGCTGCAGCGGCCATGCATGTTGATAGTGGGCACTGAAGCTGCAGCTGGAACTAAATATGGTGCCTTGTTTTCTTATGTTATATGTTTTTTTTTTTCATTCAGTAGTAGCCTGGGACATCATTCTTAATGCTTCTGGTTTCTGTTCCTCCAATAATGAGTTATCGTGTTTCTCTAAATTTGCCTTGCCATGGCTTTCAGCTCTTTTGAGCTTGTCTACAGAATCCTACAGTAGTGATTTGAATCCCATTCAAATAAAGTGACAGTCTGCCCTTTCGACTCTGCCAACCACACTAACTCGACATTTATATAGAAAGAGTAGACGGAGCATTGTTGCATGATTCAAATTGAATGAGGAAGGCTGTTCAGTTCTGGCAATTAGGATTCTCTCTACAAGCTCAAAGCCAAGTTTAAAGGCAGACTTAGGGAATAATAATAACTCAACTGGAACAACAGAATCTAACAACACATTTTATTCTCTTTGAAAATAAAGAGATCAGAGATCATTGGAGGACTCATATCTGCAGAGCAACATGTGGAGGCTGTTCTTTAGTGTTGTACTTTTTTGTAGATTCTAAATTTAAACATGTTTGAAATGAAAGGTTAAACTAAACAATAAAGGGAGGAAGGCAGTAAAAAGTCAAAAGGTGGGAAAATGTAATTTAAATCATTTTTAACCCATTTAAAGAAGTGGTCATTTTAGCAATATGGTTAACATTCTTTGCATAGCCCTCGATGAATCAATAGATAAGCTTGGTTTGAATAAATTTAGATCAGATTCCCTGATAGGTGAGACCACAGCTCTTGGACTCTGACGATAAAAAGGGATACCAAGCCAGTGTCCACTTAAACACTTCCATTTCATACTCAAACCGGCATTCTCGCATTCGCTATTTGCCGATTCTGTTGTCTTTGCTTACGCTTTGCTTGCTTTGTTCCAGCTGGTGAATTTTGTTTTCAAAAAAAGAAAGAAAAAAAGATGTATATGTAATTTATTTTTATATTATCAGAATGCTTGTAATTTTGTTTTACGCTTTTTCTGTGTCTGTTGCCTCTTGACGTGTCGCTGAATGGGCTAACCGCATGTTTTTCTTTTTTTTCTGCACTCCCATTTTCCTGGTTTGTATTCCATCTGTTTAATGTCTCCATTTATTTCTACCTCCCCCTCAAAAAAATACTGCGCTTGTATTTCACAATGTCGTATGTCCATTGCTCTCTCTCTTGGCGTCTCTGTGGTGCATGCTCTATGCCCGTGTCATAGCCTATCAGAAAGTTTTTTATTCCTCCCCAGACTCCCAACCTTTCCTTCTCCCCCCGCTCCTGCCCCACCTCATCCTTGGACCCCAATCCCAGTAGGACTGTCTCCTGTACCCCCAATTCGCTGCAACCAAAGATAGGGCCTCCTCAGCCCAACCCAAAGACTCAAACCCTTCCTGCAAAAAACAAACTGTCCGAAAAGCCTTTGCAGTCCACCAAATCCAACCCACTCCCTGCTGCCACTTCCACTCCTATTCCCGCCAACTCTGAACCCACCACCCCTTCCCAGCATCCCCCTGCCCCCAGTGGCCAAGTGCGCCACCCTCCCCTGACGGCCCCTCCACAACTCTCCATCCCCTCGGTCCAGGTGACCCCCCTGTCTCCTCTCAGGCTGCACCACCACCACCACAACCACCACTCTGCTTCCGGTACTGATCCGAACACCAAATCTATCCCCGTCATACAGGTGACCCCTCACCCCTCCCCTAGGGGGAGTCCTCTCCCTACCCCCAAGGGAACACCAGTCCACACACCCAAGGAGAGCCCGGCCAGCACACCCAACCCCACGCCGCCCTCCAGCCCTTCCATTGGCGGGATGCCATGGCGAACACGCCTCAACTCCATCAAGAACAGCTTTCTGGGATCGCCCCGCTTCCACCGCAGGAAACTGCAAGGTAGGGGGGCGCTGTTTTTGAACTACGCCAAACTGGAAAACACCAGCTAGCAACTTTTTTTCCAATAGCTTTTCAAGCAACAATGGAACCTGTAGTCATATGGGGCATCTTACATTCCCCCAAAAATCTCATTGTCACATTCAAGTAAATGCTTTCACAGTTGCCTTGTGTTTCATGGACTAAAAGGTTGACATGTACATTTGGTAAAATAATGACAGAATATCAAGTGCTGCCTTGCCCCAGTAAGGTAAAAGTTGGCCATTTACAAAAATATAAGACCATTTGTGCTGAAACATACATGAGTTACAAGTGCAAATAAATATTAATCTTAAGGATAGAAAACAGTATGTAGGTTTTTATGAAAATGAACAAATGGTCACACCATATTAGTTTTTGCCAGTTTCCCTGAAGCTATAGACCTGAACTAGAAATAAATATAAGCCTATATCTTGTCTTATAAACAGTACCTACACAAGAGGAGATGTCCAGCCTCACTCCAGAATCTTCCCCTGAGTAAGTTTCGTCTTGTGGTCTTTTCATGAGTTGAGTCCTTGAACAAATTTCCAGTGGTTTTACCTTTGACTCGAGGGGACGTTGTGGAGTTATAACACTTAAGTGGAACACATAAAAAGTGTAATATTTTAGTTCCACTTTACTAAACGGGTGTTTGGGAGTAAGAAGAAGCAATGTTGTCACCGATAACAGGGTCATGCTCTGCTCTAAAGCTGGTAGTGATGTTGTCCAGCTAAGACGTATGCAAGTTTGTGACAGACTTGTTAAATGTATACCTTTTAAGCTCTTTTCTTCTCTCTTTTTCTCCTCTTACAGGCTTGCCAAGAAATCCTGGTTTGGTAACTTTATCAACCTGGAGAAAGAGGAGCAGATTTTTGTGGTCATCAAGGACAAGCCATTGAGTTCCATCAAAGCAGACATTGTACAGGCCTTTCTTTCAGTAAGGAGCTCTGGTTTTAGGGTAGGGATATTGGGTGTCAAAAATGCTTTTTAAAGCTGCGTTTGCTTAATTGAGCAACTAGTTGTGCGGTAAGATGCTGGCAGTTGCACTATCCACATATCCACCACCACATTGAGCATTGTGGGCACTTGGAAGAGGACACTATCTGAAAAATCACTAATGAAAAAGGATCTTGAGTAATATTAAGAACATTCATTTATGTTTCATATCAATTTAAACAGGTTTGATTAAGCAATTTAACAATAAAATTGGACCGGTTAAAGCTAACCTGTGCGATAATTGATTAAAACTCCTCCATGTATATCCTTGTTGGGCATGGAGCACAGACCTGACATTCCTTGTTTGTTTTCTCTCAGATTCCCAGTCTCAGTCACAGTGTCATATCACAAACAAGTTTTCGGGCAGAGTACAAGTCAACCGGAGGCCCCACGGTGTTCCAGAAGCCTGTCAAATTCCAGGTTGACATCACCTACACAGAGGGCAACGAAGTGCAAAAGGAGAACGGAATCTACTCAGTCACCTTCACACTGCTGTCAGGTAACCATGGAGACCAGTTTGAGGGAGGGGGTGAGACACAGAGTACAGATCCAGGGCAACAGTTTGTGTTACACTGCTGGTGACCTGAGCTACAATCCTACCAGACAGAAAGAGCAATGTCATAAATTGCTTAGCTTCTCTTTAATAAAATCCCTGTGTTTGTTTAAACTCATGAGGCCATCAGCATTGGAAGGATTGAGTGGGACCTTTATTTAGACCAAACCCTGCATCAGTATGTTTAGGTAAGAGTCTGTAGGTGTTGTGTAGATGGGGACAGTGGTGGGGTAGTGATATTGTTTAAAGATTGTTTAAAAACTGGACAGAAAGTTTGAAAAATGACCTTAAAATGAGAACAATTGCCCAAGTTAGACTGCATGGGATTTCAGAAATTGTTCTTGGTTCTTGAATTGGTTCATCTGTACTCCTCCAGGAGTCGCGGTCTCAGCACTATACTGTATCTGACACTCTGTGCCTCTGATTTCTTGGCAGGGCCCAGCCGTCGTTTCAAGCGAGTGGTAGAAACGATCCAGGCCCAGTTATTAAGCACACATGACCAGCCTTCAGTCCAGCAGCTGTCCGGTGAGTAACCTCTCCACTGCTTTCAAATTAGCTGCTGCCATTCTCCACATGACTGAACCCATGACACTGCACCAGTCAACATGGAGAGAGTTCTAGAGTCATCACTGTTGTGGGACAGCAAAGTGAAGGCTGAGTTCGATTAAATGCTTATTGGGAAACATAATATGCCATGCACTTCATATTTGTGTGTGTCTGTGTGTGTGTTTATATCTACTGCAGGTAAGAGTAAAACAAGTTTTTAGCACACTAGAGATTTTTAAAAATCTGTTTCACAGGCCTGTTTATCCACCACACAGTACCAATATACAGTGCCTATAGAAAGTCTACACCTCCTTGAACTGTTTGCACATTTTGTTGTGTCAGTGCCTCAGAGTTTCATGCATTTAAATGATGATTTTTTTTAACTTATCTACACACCGTACTCCATACTGTTATAGGGAAAAATATTACATATTAAAAATACAAAACTGAAAGATCATAATTGGATAAGTCTCCATCCCCACCCCCCACACCCTCATGTTAATACTTGGTAGAAGCACTTTTGGCAACAATTACTACCAAGTTTGCACACCTAGATTTGGCAATATTTGACAATTTTTCTTTACAAAACTGTTCAAGCTCTGTCAAGTGTATTGGGGAGTGTTGATGGACAGCAATCTTCAAGTCATGCCAGTTGGATTTAGGTCGAGGCTCTGACTGGGCCATTCAAGGACATTTACCTTTTTGTTCCTTAGCCACTTAGTGTAGCTTTGGCTGTGAGCTTTGGTTCGTTGTCATGCTGAAAGGTGAATTCCGTCCCAGATTCAATTTTCTTGCAGAGGGCAGCAGGTTTTCCTCAAGGACTTCTCTGTATTTTGCTCCATTCATTTTCCCTTCTATCCTGATAAGTTCACCAGTCCCTGCCGATAGGAAACATCCCCATAACATGATGCTGCCACCACCGTGCTTCACAGTAGGGATGGTGATTTTTGGGTGATCAGCTGTGTTGGGTTTGCGCCAAACATAACTCTTTGCATTTAGGCCAAAAAGTTCCATTTTAATTTCGTCAGACCACAAAACTTTTACCACATGTCTACAGAATCTCCTGAGTTTTTTTGCATACTTCAAAACGGGATTCAAGGTGGGCTTTCTTGAGTAATGGCTTCCTTCTTGCCACCCTACCATAAACGCCAGATTTGTGGAGTGCTTGGAATATTGTTGTCACATGCACACTTTGACCAGTCTTGGCCATAAAAGCCTGTAGCTCTTGCAAAGTTGCTGTTGGCCTCTTGGTATCCTCTCTGATAAGTCTCCTTCTTGCTAGGTCATCCAGTTTGGAGGGACGGCCTGATCTAGGCAGGGTCTTGGTGGTGCCATACACCTTCCACTTCTTAATAATCGTCTTGATTGTGCTCCAAGAGATATTCAAGGCCTTTGATATTTTTTTTATACCCATCCCCTGATCTGTGCCTTTCAAGAAATTTGTCCCGTTCTTTTGAAAGCACCTTGATGCTCATGGTTGAGTCTTTGCTTTGAAATACACTACCCAGTAGAGGGAACCTACAGGAACTGATGAATTTATCCTGAAATCATGTGAATCACTACAGTTTAACACAGGTGGAAGGGACTTAACTTGGTATGTGATTTTGAAGGCGATTGGTTACACCTGAGCTAATTTAGGATTGCTATTACAAGCGGGTGGACACTTATCCAACCAAGCTATTTCAGTTTTTAATTTTAATTAGTTTTCTACAAATTTCTAGAATATTGTTTTCACTTGGAAGTTGTGGGGTAGGATGTGTAAATAATTTTTTATTTTTTTTTAAATCTATTTTAATGCATTTTAATTCCAGGCTATAAGGCAACAAAAGGTGAACATTTTGAAAGGGGGTGTAGACTTTTTTATATATATATATATATATATATATATATATATATATATATATATATATATATATATATATATATATATACACACACACACACACACACACACACACACACACACACACACACACACACACACGCACAAGTCTGCATATCTGTGTTGGTAGTTACATTAATATTGCTATAAAAATGTATTATAACTTGTATAAGACATGTGATCATAGATATACAGGAAATATTCAGGTATTATATATTAAAACATGGTATCTGCCCTAGAGTGCATTGGCTCAGGAAGGACTTCAGAGAATCTTCAGTATGTTTCTGGCACATATAGTTAGTGAAAAAAAAAAAAAATTGGTCAAAAGGTTGTGGAGTAAAGCTATCTTAAAAGAACGGAAACACTGGAGCTTTTATACAGGACCAAATATTTTTTTGACCTGTTTTATTCACTGTGTAGCCCCCCAATCACCTTCACTGCACCTATTTAAATATCCCACCATGTGAGGTGGAAGGGAGTCCTGAACCTACATGCGTCTGCAGCGTGTCCTGGTAGTTTTACACTCAGTTACTATACCAAAGTCCCATTCTCTTTACTTCCATTTTCACGCAGGCCAAGCTTGTGTGATTACCGGCAGGTAGTTGCAGGCAGGCTGCCCACTGCCAAGGGTCTATTTCATAAATTAAATAAAAAGCATTATATAAATACATAGAATAAAGCCTTCACAATGTTCTGGTACTGCCTCTGTACTCAGGTGGGGCATGTCCTTGTATGATTAGCTCTGCTTTTGTACGAGCGTTTCTCGGCCTGGAGCAAAGTCTCTAGAAAGTTCTTATTTTCACCATGTAGGGGTCAGTCCATACTTTCCTTTTAAAAGCCTTTTCCTAGTATTGGCTGTCCCACCCAAACAACAGGGCTGGGGAATCCAGCTGTCCTGCGCCTCGCAACCTTGTTGAGATGGGTTACTTAAATGATGTCTTTTCAAGCTGAGCAAGCAGGCACCAGTTCAATCTGGTTTGAACAGATCAAACTTTCATCCAGACAGTAACATGTATCCCCTCTAAGTCACAGATTTAAAAAAACCTTTTTACCTGTTCAGAATAGTTTCAGCATGGGCCTAATTGCATGCACTCATTTTAGTACACTAACACATCTTGACAAAGTAGTGGGAAAAAAAGGAGTAGATTTCCCTATCCTTGACCCAAGCATCACACAACACAGCTATGATTCCTCACTTCTATAGTCTGTCAGCTGTAGAATAGAAGACTTTCAAATGAATATTTTACAAATGCAACAATTTGAGTGGTACTTCTATTATGAGTGTTCTCGTTAGGCTGACCTATTCATATCCACTACTCCACTTCGTTCCATGAAGATCTTGCATCTCTTTCAAGGCAGTTCACATCATTTGTTCTTCCATCACTGACTGTTACTTGCTGTGTGACTTGGCAGCCCAATTGTAAATAAGCAATGGCAGTTAGATAGACTTTGTATCAATGTCAAAATACAATGATTTAAATCCAGAAGCTTTAAGAAGAATGCATAATAAAAAATTAGTCAACTTCATTGCGATAGATTTGAGTTTAAACATGTGACATGTGGTCGCCATAATGAGGTAATTTTATTTTTACAGGAATGATTATTTTTTATGTTTTGTTTTTGATTAATTCAATTTGTAGTACATAGTTACTGCAAGTATTTAAATTTACTGCAAATAGGCATTGCAAATTCATTTATGCAGCACTAAGTTAAATGCAAACAACTTCAGTCAAAATGCATTCGTCAATAAATCAATTTGCAGGGTGACAGAGTGGGAGATAGTCTTGTTGGAACAGTGTGCGCGACATTGTTTTTTTAATGTTTGGTTGCAGTTTTTCAGATTTTCTTTTCTTTTAGATGTACAGTATTTGGAGAAAAAAAAATCACAAATGTTTCTAATTTTGTAACAACTGAATTATTGGATTGACATTGAATCAAATAGCAGTGTACATCTTCAATTAAGAATTATCTTTAAAACCTATATGCAATAAAGAGAAAACATTTTCAACCAAAGGAGATAATGAAAGATATAGTTGTGAACACATTTTCATCCCTTACCTGCAAATAGGGCGAAACTGCATTTTATTTTCAAAATGAAAAAGTGAATGCCCAAATTGGAATGCATAACATGCTAAAAGAGCAAACCTGAATCTCTGATAGTCAGGGAGTCATGAAGAGGATAATGAATCTCTGATAATCGGGGAGTTTTGAAGAGGCTAATGAATGTCTGATAATCAGGGAGCTATGAAAAGGCTGACGGTCACTTTCGTCTCCGAAACAGTAACACTTGTAAAGCAAAAATGACAAAACTGGTCCTTCCCAACACCCTCTGTCAGGAGTATTCTATTACTTGTTATACAATAAGAGTGTGTAGTTGTATTGCCCTGTTTTACTTCAAGTATTAACGTTACAAACATACTATATCATAGCAGAGCAAAGCTACACCAATGTTGTTTTCAGTTGCATGGAAACAATCCTTTACAGACCAGGAAAAGTCCTTTGTGATCATTAACCTCATGAAAAAGTCTATTTTTTTTTGTTGTTTTCTATTTTATAATAACATTGCAGTTTCACCCTTTTGGTAGCAAAAAGCAAGATAAAATAAAACTGAACCACAAATGCAAAAAGGGCAGAACAGAATTAAAACTTTTTTTTTTTTTTTTTTTTTTTTTAATGGGTGTGTTGATTGTAAAAAGAACGTTGTCTTCCTCACATTGCACTATAATGCCCTGTAAAGTGTGTAAATAATTAAATTATTTATGTAATTTATAAAATGTTCTTTCAGTTTTTCGAAAGTAGCAGTTTAGCAGTTTCGCCCTATTAGCAGGTATGGAACTGTTAGACAGATGCATACATAAATATGTGTCTTGGGATTTTCAGTAACTGCGGTATCTCTTACACAAACGCGACAGAAGCATATTGTTTTTCAGAATGCGGTATTATGTTGTTAGGTTTTATTACTGAAGGGCCTCTGTTTAAAGTTGAGTGTAATTATTTGACAGCCCCTGCTGTTGCCCCCTGTGGGTGGAGCAGATCTGGTAAAATGGAAGGCCACCTGTGAGCAGCGGGTGTCGGAGACCTCCCATTCCCTTTACTTAGGGGCTCCTTGAGGGGTAACGGTGCCAGTGAATGACATTTTTCATCTTGCCCAAGTAGAGGGCCCTACCTGAGTTAACCACTCAGCCTCCTGAAACCAGGGTTTATGTGTGTGATCAGGATCCTTTCTGTAAAAACAAGTAAAAGTATTTCCTTCCTTTAATAGTTAAGAGTTTGATAAAAATAGGGCCTATACTGTGTATCTCCAGAACGAAATAAATAGGAGTTGTATTCTCACTATTGTTCATTCTTAGAAAGTAGTACCTGTAACAATTCCTGTCAAATATAATATGATGTAATGTGTTTGTGCATAAATACACGTGTACTGCAGCACCATAAAAAGAGGTTAACCATTTACACAAATACGTTTTTCTGACATAATCACGTATGGGATAAAACCGTCCACTTCTAAGAGAATGGCTGGGGGTCGTGTACACAGTACATGGTTTTTTGTTTGAATATTGGAAGGAGAGCTGTGTAAGCACTTCCCATGAAGCTGATTTAACTTGGTGCTGTTTAATTACTAAAGAACTGAGGCGGCATGTCTTAACATTTCCCCCCCTGTAATCCAGACACCATCCACTGTATGGAGCTGCTGACTGGCAGGCTTTCCACATGTGGTAAGAGCCCTTCTTCCTCTTTACCCCCTCCCTCCACACTCTCTGCTCTCCCACTTCCTCATAACCCCCCCACGTCCTGCGCACACCCCTCTGCACCGGAGTCACACTGCAGAGCACTGTGGTTTATTGGCAGGATAGACTGATGAGAGAGCTTAGCCAACATGAACAACACCATCACGCAACACATTGCAAGTGCCGTGAACGCATGAAGTAGTGGACAGGGCTTCTTCTGGAATTATCTGCTGATAGATTGCCATGCCCATCCATGTCCTATTTTTTAATTATAGGTTAATTGGACTACCGGGGTACAGATTCTATTACACACGGTTATGTCTAAACAAAATGGAAACAAAAAAGTCATCACAGTCAGTTGCAGTGGCTCTGTGTTTTTTTTTTTTTTTTTTTTTTACATGTGTCTTATTAGCATGGTCTGTGGATCCAGCTGGCTGCTCATCAGTTTCTTTCACAGTTGTGTGATTAAAGCTGTGCCCAGTTATTGATGAAATTAAAAAATATATATGTATAAAAAATATCCACAGTTAATGCATGCTCTTCCATACTAAGTGTGTAATTTAATCTCAGTTGACCTATCCTGGTGAAATAAATCTGCACATGTAAATGCCCTGTACCAGGGTGATACAATGTGATTACAAGATGTTGTGTTTACAAGGCTTTTACCATGTTGTTACAAAATAGTTACCATGGAAAAGCAGCACAAATCTGTTATTACAATGTAACTACAGTACATGGTTATTCATGCTATATAAACTGAATTCTAGAGGGGAATGCAGTTAGGAAAGTGGTAAAATATAAGAAATATTCACCTCTCCCCCCGAAAAAAAGTAATACAGAATATAGAACTATTCATAATCACCTTCTTAATGCACTAAAGTGTCTTTCATGTTGGGATTCTAATGGTCTGTCGACACATGTTTCCAGAGGAAAGCTCCTGGTCTGCAGTGTGGGTTATTTATATATTGTGTATTTGTGTTTGTTACATTTCACATCTGCACTGCCTGGCATGTCCACTCCTATGATACAGAACATTCTTTATTTGCTTTTTTTATAATCCACTCATGCTGCACTATTGTCATTTTTCAGATTGGTGGATGTTTGTTTGGATATAGCAATATCTTGGGGCAGATGCAGATTTTGCTGAGGATTTCTTCAAGGTATCTTGGAGACAAGTATACCTCATCATAGCAACACATTGTTCAGGGTCCTGTCTTAGATCAGGCAACAGAACCACACATGTTCTGCTAAACTGTACATGCATGCATGGAGGTTATTGAAAAGGGAATGAACTGACATTTTAGAAACCTGGTGTCCAAAGCCACAATAAACCCTTAATAAAATCAGCCCTGTCTTTTGCTGCTGTACTCCAACTGTATATAGCCATCATTGTTACTTTAATAAATATAAATCTGTATCGATAAAGAAGACAGCTCAGCAGTAGTAGATTTAGGCAGCAACAGTAAGTATATGGTTAGCAGAGAATGTGTACTTTAGCCTCGGTTAACAAACCTGTTTCTGAGTAACTTCTGTACATTCGCCCGCATATCATCAGTTACTGTGAAACAGAAAGGGTTTCGAGAATAGGGCCCACTGCTAAACACTTAACAAGAAACTAGCTTTTCAGAATGAACAGTTGAGAGTAATGAGTGAACTGAAGAGCGACAATGTTCTGCACCACTAGGCTGTGAAGTGAGGCCCCTTTGAGATCTCTGTTGGACTGTGCTCGTCCTGGACCCAGAGTGGGGGGAATACAGACTTGTTAAATCAACTTGCTGGTTCTTGGCAGCTGAAAGCAACCCTCTTCCAAGGGGCATGCGAGGCTAAATGAATCGCTGGCCCTCTCTGCTGGCACCTATAGGGCAGAGAGGAGCTGTACTAGTCCAGGAAATGATACACTAGGGCTAAACAATCTGTCTACTTATCCATCTGTCTAATGATCACCTATATTTTTATGTGTCTGCATTTTAAATATGTATATATATATATATATATATATATATATATATATATATATATATATATATATATATATTATATATGATATATAATATACTCCTTATTAGTAGCATCGTAGTCAGAGAGCGATATATATGTCATCAGTAGTATATTGTTTGCATTTGTGTGTGTGTGTGTGTGTGTGTGTATATATATATATATATATATATATATATACACACACACACACACACACTGTATATTCTGCTCTATGTATAAGGTGTGTGTGTGTATAGCAGTAGAAAAGTAGAATCTGTAACAGTTCTGTGTTTAAATATTAAAACCTGTGTGAGTTCAAACATTGGTACTGCATCGTTCTGTCTCTGTTTTACAGTTGTCAACATCCCAATATAATGTGCATTATGTATACCGGTAAAGTATACACTTGAGCAGATAGAGACCTGGCAGACTGCTGTATTTAGTGCCAGCCATCACTCTGGGGGCTGTTTGGCTGGTAAGAATTCAACACATTAAACAGCAGTTCACAGTCACTGCTGTGTGATATGGACACAGGTCAGTGCCAGGCATGTACTGTGTAGCATAAGTGGATTGTGTCACTTGGGGGTCAAAGAACCTGAATTCAAAATATATGAAGCGCATGTCATAGAAACTTCTTCTTAAATAGCATTGGCTTTAGCATCATTATCACTGGTTTCCGTATTGTTTTTTTGTGTTGAATACCTCCTCGTTCTTTGTTGGTTTATTTTTTTTTGGGGGGGTTGTGTTGTACACGCTTGCATAATTTGGGATATGCAGATATTTATAAAAACAAGAACTGCAGTTTTCTATATAGCAAAGAAGCCTGCTAGACATGCGCTAACAGCACCCTCTAAACCCAGATTAAGTTGGTTGAGTGGAAATTCCTCCTTGCTTCATTCTGGTGATCCCTGGCGAGCGGTACGTGATTTTGCATTACAATAGCTGAGCAGACAAAAGACTCAATTACAGCAGATCATAGTTTCAGTTAAGCATTAGTAATCCAAATTTGCAGATTTGCTTACCTCCAGCACACTAAGTGCAGGAAAAACTCAAGACCGCAATCATCACTGGCACTTACTAGAAAATACAGAAAGGACTGTTTTGATGTATGGCAGCTCACAGTGGTCGTGATGCATTTCCAGGACCTGCAGTCTTGACTTGTCATCATATTGCCAGAAACAGAGAGATTACAGTTTTTCTTTTTTTTTTTTAGTTCATTTCCACTTAATGCTTTATAACACCTTGTGCAGTGAAACCAGAGATCTACAGTAATTATCTTGTTCTTTAAGAGATTAGACCTAACACAGTAGGAATTGCTCAGGATTACAGTCTGGTTTGGGAAGTAATTATATCGGACCGGTCCATAATCCTTAGCAATTTCCAGTGTTAAGGTTGTCATTGTGTGGAGGTGAAGACAAGGAAAATTATTTTATTTCATTATTATTTCATGAAGGTTTATTAAGGTTACAGATCTTTTGTGTCCCGAGGGTTGGCCTAAAATGTATAATCTATTTTACATTAAAAGTATTATGGATATTACACTTTCTGTTTCCTAAGCATTAAAGTGCTTGTTCATTGATGGTTAAAGATCAATTTTGGATGTGTACCTAGAAAGCTGCTGTGCAAAACAAGGCATAGAAAATCATTATTGTTTCAGGGTACCACCATTCTCTATATAGCCAAATGTCTGTCTGTTAGTTCTTTCTATTTTTTATTATAATTTTTCAATAATTATTTTTCAAACCTCCCAAACACTCTGCTGCCCTAAAATAATTGCAAAAACTGATTTTTTTCTTTCCTCCCGTCTTCCCTTGGAAACCAGGCAATTTGTCAACATCAGAGGTGTCATAAAATTAAGATGTCGTTGCAGAATTCTTTATTCATAAAGAAGCAACTCCCACGGTTAAGCATTCTCCTCTATTATTTACTGCGTTGGCTGTTTAGAGGCTCGGGTCCCTTTTAGATCTAAATCCCCCCCCTCCTCCGTGCTGAACTCATCCCTGGGGTAATTTGCGTCTGATTCTGAGCATGCCCAGTGTGCCTATGTTTCGCAGTGCTTGGTCTAATTATCCTGATCTATAAACTCCTTGTTTACCACCATGGCCTGTTCTGACAGGTGGGAGAGTTTTGTTTTGTGCATAATGGGATATTCTGTTGGTAGTGTTGTTCTAAGGCTTTCCTGTCAGAGTTAAGCTGTTGAAAGAGCACACACTGATACACCTCCTTACTCCCTCGGCATTCACTGTTCTGCATAGTAAAGAGTTGGAAATAGTATTGTTGTGCTATGTGCATAACGCAGGTTAACCCATTTCAAAGCACAAACAACATTTCAGGCTTTTCCAAGCTCAATTAGTCCCATATGAGCCTGTTTCTACATAATATAAAGGCTGCAGGGTCAGGTGTAAATAACCAAGCTAAGATAGTACAATCTAAAAAGCCTGAATCTGCTTCGCAAGGCTACCTGGTTGTAATGCATCAGTAACTGGTCTCTTTTCTTGAGGTTACTTTGCAGATTGTGTCCCTTGAGGTAATTTCCTTTGCACAGCTGCAGATCATCTCCATTCCCCTTGTTACTGCTGTTCAGCCCTAGGCTCCTGTGATCATTTCCTCCAGTTGAAATACCCTTAGAAATATCAAATACCAAAGAAAAATGATTGCAGAACCCTTGGTCAGTTTGAAAGAAACGCCTGTTTGTCAAGTAAAACTGCATTCCTGGAATTTAAAATAGAAAAATATTTGAATGATTTAACAGACTTTTTGGTTGAATTGACATATTTACCTTTATTGACTTTGTAGTAACTTTCTTTCTCATGCTTAACCATTATAGTTACCCATTGCAAGTCTTGAATTATTGACTATAAAGCTTCCAGGGACATTACGATGCTGTTTTAGGGAGCCACTGTATATAGTGCAGTTAATGTTGGGTGATTTTATACTCGATCTAGGCATAGTGCAGAATTCCCATTTTTTATTTGTCTCATCATGATTCCAGTGACAGTCAGCCCACAACTGATACACTTCAGTGACCGGATACTCATGGGAGGCATTTGCTTGCAGTTTGTCAAAAGGCTTTTGAGATTTAAATCAGCTTTTTTAATCGCACTGAGAAAAGGCTCTGTACTAGAGCTTAGTCTTTGTGACACCTGGGGAAGGTAAATTGAGCAGCTGTGGATTTCATATTCCGGTACAGCAAGGTTCCTGCAGCCAGCCAATTATCACAACGGGGTGCTGGCAGTCAGTAGAATATTTAGTACTGCAGAAGGGATGGAATGAGAGTGTTTGATTTATCATATTCTGTATTGTTTAAGACATGTTTGCAGATTACGTGGTGATTTATGTATGAGGGACATACCTAAATGCAGCAACGCATACAAACTGCTATTTGATACATTATAACATTCAAGTTAAAAAAAAAAAAAAAAAAAAAAAAAAGGAATGTGTATTTAATTTTTGTCAAAAGCACATTATCGACCCTGTAAAAAAGCTCCAAGAACATACACTCCCTCAGGATTATCTACGGAGAAACGTAACATCACTAACATACAGACAGACTGTTTCATTATTGCTGTAAGCCTCTGAATAGTATATCAACTCAGATATACTGGACACAAAGAAAGCATATCAATAGGGAGAGTGCTAATTAGCAGACCCCTTCAAAATGTATTGAACACCCAGAATTTAGTAGAGTCTTATTGGGTAAGGTGTATACTGCACTGTGCTGTTGTGAGATTGAAACCCCTATTCAGTAAGGCCAGTTTTGGTAACTGGGTTTCATTAGTCTAAAAGGTTTGCATGCCCAGTTAATCTGTGCCAAACCCTTCTATGTCACTTTAGCTTAATCTTTTCTCGTAACCCTTTGTTAATGCAATAGAATGAATGTTGTTTCTGTCGGCAGTCAGTCTGTGACTAGTGTGACATAATGAAGCATTAGTCTGTGCAGTGAAAATGCCAGAATGTCAAGCATATGGTGGCGTTTTACGCATATTGCAACAAAACACAATAGTTTTTACTTGGAAGAATCTGTCACCACTTAAAGCTTGTGAGAGTTCAGGAAGGCAAGTATGTACACAAACCAATTCTCTAACTGTGCTGAAGAAAGCGTCTCCTCTGTCCATTGTCAGGGGTGTGCTAAAGATACCTGCTTTCATTAGGACGCTGGCAAAAACCATTCAAACCAGGGCATCTGTTACCAAGAGAAGCCTCACTCTATTGTTCTGTTGTTTTTTTAACCATATTTTCTTGAGTAATTTAACCACTGGTTCAAAAATAAAAACATTTATTAAACAACACGTTTCTTCCCACATGCATTTATTTAAATTTAGCCTGGTATGTGGCTGGCATTTATGTATTTACCTTAGCAAACATTAAGAATTTAGAAGGGGGGTGTTCAGTTTTGGTAGATACTTTTTAAAATCTTATTCCAAGTCTTAACATGCTTTTGCTAAGGGGGCTTTCTTCAGTTCTGCCTTCGAATCTATTAAAGACACTGCACACATTTGGTAAGACAACAGGAGGTGAAAACTTCTTAAAATAACACTAGTTTTCCTTCATGCATGCATCCAACAATTTAATTAAAGGGCTGGAGTTGAATCCTGGTGGATGGTAGGTCAGGAAAAGTTATTTTCCTTTTTTCCTGTTTTTTTTTTTTTGTTTGTTTTTTGTTTTTAAATATACTCCAGCAGGGTTTTTTAACAGCAGCAGAGATGTATCAGACAAGATGCAATTTACTTTATTTTCCCAGTTTAGATGTAAGCTTACGTGCTCTGTTGGGTTTCAACAGCAACCTGTTAAATATCCCTTGAATCTAAACAGGCTTTAAAGAAACATTATACTGTGTAACAAATTTTTTTTTTTTTTTTTTTTTTTTTTTTTTTTTGTTCCTGGGGTAAATTTACAGTATAATCGTAAATCTCAAAACTACTCACTTCTAAATCTTTTGTAGTCATTTTTGTATTACTTTAGTATAAATACATGTTAATTTGGATTCATGTGTTGTTTTTTTCTGACTTTATGTGAACGAAAAGACACAAAAGCTCCCGTTTTCTCATTGAAAATAGTGATATTTCAAAATATCACTGTCCTGGTCACAAAAGCAAAGTTTGTGGGGAATAATAGCCATTTTCTATACTTTTGAGGCATAAGCGATTAGGAAATAACACTTACTACCCAGGAACAAAAATTGTGTTACAGTGTTATCCAGCTGGAAGGCAGCCTCTTAACAGTCTGAAAGGGTTAAGAAAGCAATTCCAACTTCCCAATAAAATGTTCTTGTAGAGCAGATTGTTCAGTTGTGTTGGAGATGCCTGTTTGCACACAGACGGTCAAATGTTAAATTAGTATAAATCTGGACATTCTGTCAGATATGTTGTATTTATTTTAGTGCAGTTGACAGCATCTTTCTTGTTGAGGTTCTTTGCCATTCTAATCACATGATTGGCGATTACTTGTTCATGGAATCCTTGGAGTTCTATCACCTAGTTACACAGACAGGCTTACCTACGATAACACTTGGTTTGAAGACAAATTTTTGCAAGGCGCTAGAACAGGAAACTTGCACACGTACGGCTATAAATAACAGTTGCCTGGTTTTACGAGAGAAGCTGATCGTTATGCAGTGTTTGAGAACTGAAGCATGTTGGCAAAGTCTCCAGCTTCGCCATGCATAAATGCACATCTGCTTATTTGATGTTACAGGAATTAACAGAGACAGGCACATGTATTTTCTTGGAAAACATCTGTGCATCAATTTGTGATTTACTGTCTATGGAAATCCGTTCTGCAGAGCTGGATTTCAGGTTATCGCTCCTGAATTTTAATAGGTCTGAATTCATCAGACTGGCCTGGGTGACTGGGCGGACAGTGCTGGTAAAATGCCAAGGATTTTAAAACTTAACGATCTTGTATTTGGGAAGCAGTATGCTCCAATTTACTTCTTTTTGGTTCAGATGGAACAGGCATAATAAAACGTAGGGCAATCTATCAAATGTTGTGCTCTTATCTGTATAGAAGTAAGTAATGTAAAAGTGCTGGAAATGATTAAGTGAAGTACATTTTAAACACTTCTTTTTCTTGTACTTCAATGCATTAGCTTTTTTTGATGACTAAAATCCACTGAAACAAAAGTATCTGTGGAAGCCCCTCCATAATTTCTGACAGTAAGGGTATACAGTATACATGATACTGTTGTCATAAAGCACTGATTACAATTCCTGCGCATGTAGATAGTTCTTTGCCTGGGCTCCATTCTAGGCTACTTGTCATCTGTTGTGTTCTGGTAATTCTTGATGCTTGTTGCTAAAGTGTGAGGTAAATAACAAACTATTAAGAATAGTAAAAGGCTTATAAATACTGTATAACAGGCCACAAAGCATAAAAGTTAATTGAACTGAAAGTTAAGTAAGGAATATATTAGGAAACCTGTAATTTAGTTTCTGCATGTCTTCTAAATTTGCGCTTTGTTTACTGTTGATGCATGAAATTCATCCAGGCATGGACCACGATGCCGACTGGCTGGTTTTACAAGATTTCAATGATTTAATTCATAAAGCATAATATAGGCTTCCTTTCAGGGGGCTTGCAGGAGAAGGTTTCTAATGTGTTCATCTCCTTGTCTTGTAAGGGAGAGGAGGTTATCCCTCCTCGCTGCCTCTTGAAAATAAGGCACATTTTAACGCATGTCTAAAACTCTTAACCCACGATCTACCAGAAACTGACACAACAGAAGAGACTAGCCATTATTGTTTTTACCTTCTGAAGGAGGGGATCTAGGATTTATGCAGGTAGCCGTTAGCTATAGTTTGTTTCAGGGTACAGTACAGTGCAGATAATTATTTACTTTTAAAATATGGACATTTTGTGAGGCTGGTTTCAAAATATTAAGAAGATTTTTTTTTTGTATTGCTATTATCTTTACGTTCACACAGATACAGTAGTAATGTTTTTATGTTATCTTGTCTCATTAAACCTTTTCAAGATTTTTTTTTGTTTTGAATTTGTCATCAACTGAACTCTTGCCTTCCCAAACAGCATTTTTACCCTAGTATTTTTTTCATTATTTGTTCTGTTCTCCTTTTATGATGACTTGACTTGCTTCCACTGCCAGGAATTGTCCAGAAAAGTTGTTAAATTCCAACCCGAGTGTTTTGATGCTTTTGAGTGTTTTGTATGTAATCTTTTTTTGATAATCGCAGCCAGAAGTCTGGGGTTCTGTGTTCTTTTTATTGTCTTGCTCTTGGTTCATTTAGACACATAATGAGAAGCTGATTCAAGATTGTACTGATTTTGCTTTTAGTGCCTTTCAGGTCTTCCCCGGCTTTAACAGCTGGTTATCACGGTATCTTTCTCAAAAAACTATTTATCCTCATTGACAGCATGAAGCAACTAGCAGGGTTTTCAAGCCGTGTTTACCTGGACTGATTTGACCAAGGTTACTGAAGTCACTCCAGTGGTCTGGAGTGAATAATCACTATTGAAAAGACAGATCTGTATACCAGAACATAACAGGCATTATTATTATTATTATTATTATTATTATTATTATTATTTATTACCTACCACTGTTTTTTTGAGAGTTAGAAAAGCTTTTAAATATTTCCTTTTAATAGCGTTTCTTCTATGATGTATGCCCAATTTGACTGATATTCTCACACACACATTTTAGTGTTTTCTTTTAAATTATTAACATAGCTATTTAAATTGTAAACACAATTAACCTTGCATACCTTGACAAGTGCATATTGGCTGTCTATATCCTTGCTAGTAGTGGATAACGCCTTTTATTAAACTGAACGCTGTTGAGGATTATTATTTTTTTTTTTTTAACGTGCAGCAATAAGACACAACAGGATGTTGCTTGTTAAATTGTGATTACTCCAGCACAGCCAACACCTTGAAGTGTCTTATTGCGCTTATAAAATGGGTTACTAGTTTTTAGAAATAAAGATATAGACACATCTTTATTTAAAAATGAATATAGGTTTATATTCCAATAAATGTAAGAATGTAACAGATAAACAAATAATTTAATATTAAATTAAATAAATCCAAATAAATTTAATAAAAGATGAAAATAGTTTCAGTATTTGTCTCATGAAGTTGACAGTACCAGGCAATGTACAGTTTTCTAAATTAATTGATGGGTTACACACTTGGGCAGATTGTGCAGTAGGTGGCGCTGTTTGGTGAGTAGCAGAGTTTGTTTACATGCTGACAGTAGACAAGTGGCTAGAAGCAAAACCTCGGTTTAAAAAAAAGCAAGAGACACAAAGATCTAACAAGTCAACAACTTAATGAAATCGAAGAAAACAAAATTGCTTGGCAGCTGGTGTTTTTATTGATTGGAGGAAACATAAAGAAATGGTAACAGACTTAAAGACAGTAAACGGTCTGTTAGGAGAATTCTCTGCTTCAGTTTGTAATTCCGCTGGTCAAGAGTGCTCAGTTTGGCTTTGTTACGTTAGCCTCAGTGCTGGTCTCAATCACTCTGTAAACAGTGCTGACACAAACTGCAATGACAGTCTGTTAATGACCAAGCATTTAAAAATGTACAATAATTTATTTTTGTATCGGCTTCTCCACGTCAGCGGTAGAAAGGTGTGGATAGTGAACTTTGCCTTTGCCTCCTTTTCTGTATCTTTTCATTAGCAACAAAAATGCATGACTGGCATTTTTAAATGCTTGGTCACTAAGAAGGCTAACATTGTCAGCTCTGTTTACAGAGCAATTGAGACTGGCACAGAGGCTTCATTCATTTTAATGAATTACAATAAATAGAAATGTTGAAAACCTCTAGTTAATGTTTACAACACAATATAACCTTGTTTTGAGGGGCTAAAGCTGACCTTAGCAATCCATTTTGTGAGAGATACACAGAAGGATATTCTGGTGCAATGCAGAGTTTTGATTTGAGACATGATGTTCCCAAAGCCACATTTTCTCAGAGGGGAGTCTGTTCTAAGGCTGTTAAACAGTAAAGAACGGAAGGTGTAGTTATAATTTACTTGTGGTTCCTGGGTGTTAACACAGCTCTGTTATACCTATGCTTGCACTACAACGACGTAGTTGTATTAGAAAGTGCTGGCTGCATCAACTCAGAGATTACCTACCATTTGTGCTATACTATATTTGTTTCCCCAGTAGATACACGCAATGTGTAGCTGCGCAAGTGTCTGTTGCAAGCTGTTACCAATGCTGATGTATGCAAGAAAGCTTGAAAGATGCAAGAGAGTCCAAATTAGACTCCATGCTGAAATGTGTGTGGCATGACTTTCTATTAAAATCCATTCAAGATGATTAATAAACAAATAAAACCAAGATTTTCCAACATCATCTACCGTAAGGAAGGGAGAACCAAGGACAACCTTCAGTTACTCAGCTGTAGAAAAGATCACATCAGACTCTCAAGACCAGACTGTGCCCCCCAGAGTTCAGGAGATTGACTGCTATCAGTCAGTTAAGCTGATGTTAAGAAAGGGAAAAAACTATTCTAGTGGTTTTCCTATGTTAAATAAAGTTGTTTAATTATCCCCTCAACTGCTGGACCAGTGTAAAAAAAACAATGTTTAAATGCAAAGTGGTCTTTATTGACAGATGATTTGACCTTGTAAAATACGTTTATTCTCCACTTTAGGAATATAAAAATAAGTCTGTCCAATGTAACATTCAGACATAGTCTATTTCTTTGGCGAATGAAACGGTCTTTAAATCAAGTTAAGAGAAGATAAATTACAACAAGCACACTGAGAAGAATTAGTATCTTTTAAAAAACTTTATTTTGTCAAATGTGCATTTTTATGGTGTGCAATGCATTCATAACTAGTAGGCATATTAAAAGTGAAAGAATTCTGACCATTGTAAGCATTGGTTTTCTTACTGTCCATGGTATATTGTAATCTAAAATGTTATTTCCTCAATTAACACTGTTGGCATGTTACTTTGGACAGACATTTTGTCACTCTTTTGGTACCTCTATAGTAGAGAATGACTGGTTTTGCATCAATTCTGCAGCTCCAGATTGAACAAACAGATATCTAATACAGGACCACTAGATTTGTCTTTAATACAAATGTATCAATTCCAGGCCACAAGATCACGGCAAAAACTAGGTTCCATGCTTAACCTGTGTAGTTTGTGTAGTAACAGCAGTCGAGGGGTTAAAGGAAGCAGAACTATATTTCTCATGATCCCTGCCAACTCTTTTCCAGTCCTCCTTCCTTTGGGTGGGTCTAGTCAACCAAGTAATGCTTAGGCAAAAAAAACTGCTGAATAACTGAAAGGCTCTGAGATTTCACCCTACCAACATTTTTCAGCACTCTCTTCCATTCTTTCTGTCTACAAATTCCATTCAAGTAGAAAAAGAGACTGCAAAGCCACTCCAAATTATAGCACTATTTCTGCTATTTGGCTTCCAAGGGTTAAGGCATCACCATGAAAATGAGTGCTTTTAGCTTTCTTTCTGATTTCACTAACAATTTGGTATCCCTAAGCCAGTTAAAGAACATCTACTCATTATATTTGAGTCTTTGAAACCTTTTAAGGACTTGATGAATTTGACCCTCTGCCATTTAAAAGATTTATGCTTATATAATTGGCATTATTGTTCATTTTTGGTAATTTCAGACTAATTTGATTAGCTAACTACTAATATAAAGATCACTTTTGCTGTTACCAACTTCAACAGCCCACCAAAAAACTAGGAAATTAGGAAAACTAATTTACTTAGACAAAGCTTTTAAAGACACCATTTGGCTTTTAATAATAATGCTCTCCTGTTGTGTTGCTAACACCAGGGTTTAAAGTTAAACACACAAGTTTATGGTGATTCTTTAAAAGTCACCCTCCCCCTTCTTTTCGTTCCCAAAATCAACCCAAACACTCCATCCCCCTCACGTCTCCAACGCTGTCCTCATCTGGTTCACTCCATGGCTCTGGTTCTCGTGTGCCACTTCTCTTCTCGTGAACCCCATTGTTCATTTGTTTGTTTGTTCTCTCTCTCCTTTCTTTTTTCTGTTTGTGTACCTAGGCAGCCCATTGAGTAACTTCTTTGATGTAATTAAACAACTTTTTTCAGACGAGAACAACGGGCAGGTTGCCCACCAGCCTGGTACACCCACCAAGCATGGCCCTAACAGCAAGAGACATGAACCCGATGCTAATGACTTTGGTTCTAGAGGCGACTCTAAATGCCCGACAGGCAAAGACAAGGCAAAGATGGTGGCATCTATTGGAACACAGGATTCACCATAAAAAAACAAACAAAAACAAATCAATAAAAACAATTTAATTATATTGAAAGCTAGTCGCTTGTACTAGTAGATGTAAATAAGAGTACTTCGTTACAAAACCAATAAAAATGTCTATAGACAAAATTTTTGTATGACGGAATGACTGTGTATGTGTATATAACTAAATCAAAGATTTAAAAATAGAAGTAGCATGTGGAGACACACACCTTTTTACCCCACCCCTTCACAAACAGCATTTTTGCCCCAGTATTTTTTCATTATAATTTTTTTGTATCTTCTGTTCTCCTTTTATGATGACTTGACTTGTTTCCACTGCCAGGAATTGTCCAGAAAAGTTATTAAGTTCCAACCCTGGTCGAGGTGCTGTGTGCTGTGGATATTTGTTGACGGAAGGCCCTTTTCAAGGCAAGTAAGCAAACCAAGGAACCAGTGACCTTTGACCCCACCTTAGGAAAACCCCAACTGCCCCCCCCCTTCCCCTCCCCTACTCTTTACACTGACCAATCAGTGCTTTGACGTGGGGGTGGCCACTGGCAACAAAGAGCCTTAAGACAACATTTGTCCACGACGACACAGAGAACTGTGGGGTTTACAAAAACAAAATGGACAGAGGAATCGGTAACAAAGCACCAACTTGGATGTCTGCTCGATTGGATTGTTTCATTTTTAAATGTAGGACTTCATGAACTTCTGGGTTTAAACACTTTATCAGACTTTAAATGTAATTGCTGCAGAGAACTGAACTTTGGGGGGGGGGGGGGGGGGGGTGATCCACCTTGTTGTACAGATCTGTCTCTAGTAGTGACATTTTGTTTAGTTGTAGGGGAAGGTTTAAACATTGTGTTGCCAGATATTGTGTCCCACCTGTATTCTTTTTATTTATTTATTTATTTATTTCACCTTTTTATGGTATTCTATAATATATATGTTTGGGTTTATTATGTTTGATTTATTTCTTTTTTTCATTTTGATCAAGATAATCTTTTTTACCTGTGCTGTGTTGCATCTTTTGGCTGGAAGTTTACCACAAATACTGATGTATACATTTAGCTATAATTGTGGATATTTTTGTATCTTCCTTTTTTTTGTTTCTTAATTTATCAAGTCTTGATAATTTATATAAAATAAATGTGTTGGCAGAGATTGTACATTATAAAATATTATGTTTGGTCAACGCAGGTTTATTTAAAAAAAAAAAAAAAATACTTTTAAGTTAATTGATCAGAGCTAAGTGAACAACGATGGATTTCTTTCTTTCCTGGCTTCAAGAAAACATGTAGTATATGTTTACAGTAATAATTTACCAGTACTTTAAGAATGTAGACTAGCCTCTGTGTCTGGAATTGATTACCTTCTATTGATATTTGTTAGTTTCATATCATTATTCGTGTACAATACTACAGGTTAATAAAATAATAATTTTCTTGTAAATAGATTCATTCGGACAATGACCTTTGACTTTTCAGAATAAAAGGGGATTCCTGTTCTCTGACTTATCTTGTATTACCTTGTGCATGTTGGACATGAGCTTTTCTTTGCATGATGTTGCTGTAATTGTTCCATAATGCTCTGTCTCCTTTTCTTTGTCTTCCTCCCCCCTTTCTTTTTCTGTATCACTCTTCCTGTATCTTTTCTCTTGTGCACAAATTTTAAAATGCTTCCTTTACACTGTACCTCTAAAAGTAAGGCTTGGATTAAAAAAAAAAATAAAAAGAAGATTGTTTATATATATATATATATATATATATATATATATATATATATATATATAATACAAACCCAGGTGGAACATGAAAGGAAGGAGAGAATTAAATAAAAAAGAAATAAAGCAATACCATTGTTATCCTTCCTATTTTGTACTTTGAAAAAAAAAAAGATCAAACAATTAATTGTTATTTAACAGGAACAAAATACAATGTATCCCCTTGTAATATAACTGTGAGCAACTTCAGTGCAAAACAAATAAATTCATTCCGTTACAAGGTGTGGTGTTCTTTATTCCATCTCCTGGCAACGAGAAGATGATGTACCAGCACACAGTGGATGGGAGACAGTAAGTACGGTCACTTCTTTGTTTGCTTGTACAGCGTTGGGTTTCAGGGAAACATGCCCTGGCAGATTGATTGCACAGAAAATAACCATACGTAACTTCAAAACACTCCATTACAATAGTGCCTTCTTCACCGTACTAATTAAGCACTGGATTTGGTGGTATTTATAAATCAAACACCATAAAATAGTATTAAAGGGTTAATGGTCTGGGGGTGAACAGTCTGTTAATGGGGGGTGTGGTAAAGGTGGGGGTGATTTTCTAGAGGAAAAAAAAGTGAATGAAGAGAAAACCAAAATTAGATTAGGTAGGGGAGATTACTGTATACAATTCCCAATTGGTACACAGACTGCCTGAATTTGTTTGTTATAGTTTTACCTTAGAGAATTGCCATAAAACAATTCTTAATGTACCATCTGCGCACACCTGTCCAGAAGTCTGAAGCATAGATGTGTTTGGGTGCAGCCAGGTCAGGACATAGGCTTTCACACCCTCCTGCAGGTCTTGACAGGAGGGAGGTGAATGGAGAATATCATCAAAACACACTCCTACAGTTAAACAGGGTTGGGCTCAATTCCAATTCCTTTTTAAAATCAATTTTCCAATTCCATTTCTAATTCCAATTCCAAATCCTTCAAAGGAATCCTTTTGAAGGAGCTGGAATTGATAAGGTAATGGGCCTTGGAAGTGGCACACGTGCATACAGGTGGTAGGGGAGTGTATTGAGTAACAATAATCATATTCTCTGCGCTGAGCCTCGTAGCGTTTACAACATATACTCCACACATACAAGACACTGCTTTATAAAAACACCAGGGCTGGACATCAAATCTTTGCTCAAAGCTGTAAAAGTTAAACAGTAAATGAAAAGTAATTTGCTAAACGTTCAACTGCAAATGTATTGGGGATCTTATAGTGCCATCACCAAATGTACAGCACTGTAGTGGGTGAATGTTAAAATGAATGTACATTTTTATATAAAGAAAAAAACAACTACAAGTACAAAGCAAGTACTTTTGCACTGAAAGTACATGATTTTTTGGTGCATGACCCTTCATACAAATGTTTTAAACGATAAATATAGGATTTACAGCTCAAAACTGGTCATCTCAAGACAGCGCCATAGCTGTAAAAGCATTTAAGTCGTTTCCAAACTGAATTCTGAATCCACCAGATACAAAACCAATTGATTATTTTGCCTGGATACGGGGAGGGGGAACGCATCTTGACAATGGGCAGTTTAAAATAAACACTCATTCATTATTATTTTTTTTTTTTATCCAGGTGATTTTTTTATCCAGTACCATAGCCTCAACTATTTCCCCAGTATTGAAAGGCTGTGTCCCCATTCTCAGTAGAGTACCTGTCCGATGGTACTTTGCCCCTCACTACTGTAATAGCACAGTGAGGTTGCAATACGATATGTATCAGGAGAAATGTTATGGTCTCGATTGGCTACTTTGTATGATGTGTAATACGATTAAATGTTGTATGAGATTATAGGAAATGTATATGAGACTGTATTCATATGGGAGTATGTACTCATACCAACTGTAATTCACATATATGCACCATTCAAAACAAAGTAGTTGTTTAGTGATTTTGGTCATGTATTAGGATGTACAATCTCTATTAGTGTACGATACAAATTAATGTACGATATAAAGTATCATGATACATGACACACAATGAATTGCTACAGTCACCAGTTGCTTTCAACCCAAGTCTGACCAATCACTACTTTACCAAAGACAGTGGTTCCAGTTGCAGCCGCAGCAGACTAGGACTCAAGACTAGTCATCCACCAGCTATTGTTGCCCTTTCAAACTACAGTACAGTACATTTTTTTCTTGCTCATTTCCTGAATGACTGGTCGAGATTTATTTTTTATAGCCCCCCAAAATTGGGAATTACCTTGGGATCTCTTTTGCCACGCTTCTAGACAGTCTTGTTTGCTACTTTACACCCACCCCAATCCAACCTCGCTCGACTGGATTAGATTTAAGAATATGAGGAACGTTACAATAAGTGGAGGCAGTTCATCCCGTTAATGCCTGCCTCGATTACTAGCGGCTGATTGATCCAAGAAGCACATCCTCACGTTTCTTTAAGGATCCCTGTGATTCAGCAGAAACGGCACAGTCACACATTCCAGACACTCACCACTCTTCCTATCCTCTGACCTCAACTGATGTCTCAATGTTTTACTGTGTCCTCTCGTCCTGATCTCTATTTAGGACTAGAAATAGTGACTATAATTAACTTTGTTGACTCCTTTTATGATTTGTAAGACTCTGAATACGTTTCCCCAAACCTTTCTATGTTCTAGGCGGAATTTGTATTTCTATCAGCACAAAATCAACGGTAAGTAGTTATACTCAGGGCAATACTATTGGAACAAATAGATGTTGTAAAGACGTATGGTAATAACCTTGAAATATGAATATAATGGAAAGAAACATACACAATGCTGATGAAAATAATGTAAATGTATCTTACAAACACTTTAAAAATAACACCATCAGTCATGTAGTTCTGTATACTGGGAGTAATGCAACATTGGGTTAAGCAAATAGTCTTTTCTTATTCAAAAAGCAGCCCATATAAAACCTCCCATTCTACACAGTCACAAACTGAATGACAGCCAGCAATAGCAGCTCCATAATCAAACCACTGTGACTGATGTAATTTGTTGACAATGAACTGCAATTTATAAAGCTTGCATACTTGAAAATAACACTATTGTATGTGCAAGACTTAAAAATGGGTCAAACTGACCTTTGTTACAGTATATTGTACTGGTCTATCTGCCCCTCCCCCACACTTTTTCAAAGACATTAGAAAGTCAACAGGGTTAGAAATAAGACTGCATAACGGTTTCACCAATTCTAGGTTTTAACAGAAGCTTAATTAGCCACAATGTGTATGTAACATGATCAGGTGTATCTTATTAAACTCACCAGGAATGGATCAAACTGCTATACAGTGAGAGTCTTATTTCTATCCCTGGTCAACATCAAATATTGATTTCTTAAGAATCTAACTTGTTAAGCTTTGACGGGGACCATTCACTATATTCAGCCCGCATGAGAGGAATTTGGTTTCTACACCTAATAGAGCACGTCAGGACTTCCATCAAAGTGAACAGAAGCATAAGGGGTTGATTTGATCAACACGTATCCTGCAGGGATAAAGCACTGGGAATCACCCTGGACTGCACCACAGACAGGTGGTTGATGAAATTCAGGGTAATTCCTTAGTGCTGTAAAACACTCTTATCCCAGCGCGGTAGAGATTGATCAAATCCACTCCAAGTGCTTCAACAAAAACGGGCTAAAGTGTCCCTCCCTGCAACCCAACACAACTGTAAAGTGCACGACACAAACACTGGCGCAACTAAGGTTTTGGAATTACTTCTGGTTTCCTTTTCTCATTGCTCAGTTTAAGTTTTTTAAACAATAAACCTAAATACTACAACAGATTGACACATTCAATGGAAGCCTGGCTGTGGTTCAGAGAGACTCAAGGACAACTCCTCCTTCTAATCCCCCTACCCTTGTCACCGAATTCCCCCAGTCTCCTTGTGCTATTTATACATGTAGCTCTTACGTTTCCTTTGTTTCTTATGACCTCCACCTCCCAAAGGAATGTTTCCACCACCCCTACTCTACCCAGTCAAGATGAGCTTCGCGCCTCAGCTTTAGAGGTGCAGACCAAATCTCCCAGGGAAGGAGGATCAAGGGCAAGACTCACATTTCAGTCTGGTATCCTTGATTACAACTGAGCTGGTGTTAAACAATAGACCTTAAACTAATTTCTTTGTCCCTGTACCTCTTTATTAAAAACAATAATGTTCCTTAATAAACAGATGTAGGAGGATGTTTCCTATTTGAAGAATTCAAGCAACAATATCATAATGACTTGTATCTGTTGAAACTTGCTTCAACTGACAGCTGGCAGACCATGCTGACTTGCATTTCCTGGCATTTATACCTCCAGTCCTGCTCTTGAACGTTTGTGTTGTTTAAAGTGGCCATTTGCCAGCTGTATGGCATTGCATAGGGTCATTGTGGAAAATAAACAACTTTCACCCACCTCAAATCTTATATTACATTTGCAAGATTTCCTCTGCAAAATTTGTAGGACATATCTATAATACACAAAAGACATGCAACTCATGGAATGGCAGGCAACAATGTTCCACTATGTATCTTACGATCAATGTGATTGATTTCTCTGAAGATCCCCGTAATTACCAGTAAAAGCAAACTTTCACCAGCCCACATTCACTACTGCACCACAACAGAGGGAAAAGCATCACATGGAGTGCCAAAAAAGTGCTGCTTTTCTGAGTCGCATAGACAGCCATTCACAGAGAGCCATGTGATCTGTTGAATAACAAAAACTCCAATATTTGTGTCAACAAAGAGAAAGTCCGTCATAATAAAGCATATTATTCATAATGGTCACATTTGCATTGCTCTCTTGGCCTTTTTAAAAGCAATTATGTTTAAACTATATGACCACACCACCACACTTCTCAAACTGCTTAGACTCCAACTGAATACAATCAAAAGGCTGTAAGATGTTGAGCAGCATCTCACAGGGCTAGATTAGGAAACAATCTAAAAATAAAATGCAAGGCAAACTGAAGCAACTGTTTTGCAGCTTGAATAAAGCTAATTAAAACTGTATTGTACTCAGTCTGCCATTCACTGCATGCACGTATAATTATGTATCATTACATTTGCAGAAATACAGTAATTGCTCCTGCTTCAAAACCCTGGGACCAAGCAGTGAAAAGCACGAACAAGCCTCTCTATTATAGATACATGTCATCAATTGAATTTCTTCAGAGGAATCCTGCCTTGGCAAAGTTGGCATGTGTATTTCCAGCATTCCACGTTCTGCTTTTAGTGCTTTTGGTTTATCTTAAGTTCCACTGCCATCTAGTGGTCATGTTGTCTTAAAAATTATACAGGGCCTGATGTTGATGCAACTGAAAAAGCAGCAACACATTTTTAGAGATTTAACATTATATATGTACCAAATAATAGAACTGTTATATATGACTTGTGTATATACCGTTGAAAAGCGGTTTAAACAATGAGCTATTTAGTCTATATTTAAAAATAAATATTCCCACTGTAGGTGTTAAACAGTATTAACGTTATAGTTCTGATCAGTTTAAAACTGTTACTATGATTTTATTCCCCTCGGGCACTTTGACATCTTGCAGGGAAACAAACCATACTCTGTAGGTTGTTTTAATGTTATTAGAGTGTTTTGTGGGTTTGTGTTTCTATAGAAGAGAGGAAGAATCCTGAAATAGTATCAGTGTGTTTCATGTCCTTGTGTCAAGGCTTTATAAGAGCAACAGAAAAGTGTCACACTAGATAGTAACTTTGACTCCTCTATCAGTCCGATAGTGACAGACAGAAGAGCAGTGCACACCCTTACAAAGTGTCTCATACTCTCGGACTATATTAATCTATAGGATATACTGTAAATATGTATGAAATGTACAGTTTAATGAATTATAAACAAATTCAATGCTGAAGATCTTGAGCAGGCTGGGAAAGGTTGGAGAAGATCATGAAAATGTGACAGACAGACAGATGCCCATCAAGCTCCTTCAGTATACTGCATTCACAGTACCATTACTGTCCAATTCTAAATTATCATTCACAGTACCGTTACTGTCTAATTCTAAATTATCACCACAAAAAAAATGAACTAATCAAATCAATCAATGCACACAGTAATGGCCACTTCATTAAAAACATCCCTGGACTGTGTACAATATTACAATAACATACAAAAATGGTGCCTACATTATACATTTGACAGATCCAGAAACACCCCCTTCTTTATAATCCAAACATTGGCTCCATGCACTGAATCACACTGTAGACCTGGGTTTTGAACCACAGCACGACTCTCACTGCAATTTAACACTCATTCTCCTTATAAATGCGTAAGAAAATGTAAAACACAGCATGGGCAAGTCTATTGTCTTTCTTAAGTAACTTCAAATACATTACAAATGAAAATGCAATTCCAAATAGAAAAAGGAGACAGTGAAAATGGTATGCAAGATGATTCATAGTAAGAAAATGTGCTTTTCAAACCTACCCTTAGTAGGTGACTACACATTTAACACTTCTACATCTATGTATGGTATGATTGAACATATGATTACTTCCAACGCAGTGTTTAACACTGTATTGTTTAAACAGGGTGATTCATTAACAACGCATCACAGGAAAAAAAACATTATGTGTCAGTAAATATTAGTCACTGTTTAACAGTGATGAATCGTGATTCACTGACACACAGTCAATTACGCATTAACAGTGTACATCAAAGATTAATCAAAGTCTCTCACAAGATATGGCCTGTATGGTCCACATGACATTCTAAGTGACTGCTGCAATCCAGGCTCATGAGCATCTCAGCAGTATCCAGAAAAGTCAAAGCCACGTATCGTGACTGTGTGTGTTCCTGTCCGCCAGCGCTGTCTATTCAGTTCCCTCATGTTCTATTTCAATAGGATTGTAAATGTTTACCTGCATGTGGGTCACTGTATAAAGTCCTTGCTTGTGTCCAGGTTGATGGCAGTTTTCCAAATTGCAGCTCTGCTGTCATTCCCTTAAAGGCAGTGATCTCAGCACCCTGTGTAGATTAACCCAGATACAGAGCAATAGACATTGGGAACTGGAATTCCATCACATATATGTGGGGACAGTGGATGTAGAAACAGAGAACTCTAAACTGATTCTGCAGGAATGAAAATAACTCCCATTGCATAGCAGTTTGAGTCACTTCAGGTTTTATTTATTGTGAGCTTAAAGTAATTGAAGTGGACAAAAGAAGTCCATACATTTTACAGTACTTGTTGTGCAGTTATATTGGTCTTGCAGTTTTGTCAAGAGTCTATAACATAATAACAAAGGTAAATGCCATGTTCAAGTACCACTCAAAGGCAAGAACACTATGAGGGTGTGCGTTACTACCAAAAAAATAGAGACAAAGTGTAATCATATAAGACTGTAAACTAAAGAAAAATTTGACAAAGTTTGATTTAATAGCATGTTTTGTGAATTTCATGAATAGAAATGTTTTACAATTGAGTCACAATGGCCCCTTGGTTGTTCAAGTGTTAATCTGTGTTTCTTTCAAAACTGCACAACTACAGGACAGGTTCTGAGCAAAAATGTTACTGTAATGGTCAAACTGCTATGCAATGGGAGGCTAATTTCAATCCCCTGATCTGAGTTACAGTACATACAGCAGGATCCACACCATTACAACACTGCCATGTAAAAATACAGTACTGTAATGCTGATGTTATTTTTAATGCTGTTTTATTTATTAAAAATATTATAAACGCTGTGATCAAAGCTAACTTCTTTTCACTTAGTTCCCTACAAATAAAGTATATACTTTAAATGTATTAACTTATATTGTACAAAATTATTGATACAAGGGGGTGTACTTAAAATTGGTTTGTTCCGTTAGTAATTGCCCATTTATCTTAAGTACACAGCAGGTCTTTAAGAAGGTCTGGGTTTTAATCAGTCTCGTGTCACAAATGATGTTTGATGATCTCATCGTACATTAGTCCATATTACACAACCACCACACAATGATGCAAGCACAACTGGCAGTCCAAGACTGGGTGACAGGGGGCGTTCAGGGCAGAATTAAGGTGCGCTCGTAGACCTACAGGGGGAAATTTATGTGTCCTTACCGTGGCTCACTATAGCAAGTGCCACTGTTACTCACCAAAATAAAATTATGAAAACATCACATTATTTATTATTTTATTGTACCACTTTCACAGCTAAATTTATAACTACCCCCCCCCCCCTCCTCCACCCTCCACACACACACACACACACACATTAAATAAATTAGCCTACTACTTTATATATAATTCAAAACACATGCATATTTACCAGATCATTGTGTATTTTACTTTTACATTCAACTATAACTATCATTGGGAATACATAATGAAAATATGAAGTCAACAGATTGAGAAATCCTTGAATGATTTACACTGAATAGACAAGCACAGTATGGCTCTTCATTCAAGAGTCTGTAACATAATAACAAAGGTAAATGCCATGTTCAAATACCATTAAAAGGCAAGAACACTATGAGGGTGTGCGTTACTACCAAAAAAAACAAGAGACAAAGTGTAATCATATAAGATTGTAAACTAAAGAAATATTTGACAAAGTTTGATTTAATAGCATGTTTTGTGAATTTCATGAACAGAAATGTTTTACAATTGAGTCACAATGGCCCAATGGTTGTTCACTTTTATACAGTACTAGCCACACCTGTGTGCACCTAACCCGTTTCAAACTTAAAATAAAATCTTAAGTTTGTTTGTTTGTTTGTTTGTTTGTTTTTTAAACATGCAAGGTTAGCAGATTTGGAAACGGATTTACTCTTTGTAACCGTATAAATCGGTAACATACACAATAACGCAGCATCCATCACACTTACACTTTTAGAGAAAAAATGATTTAATGGCAAAACGGGCCAAATGTAATGCGCATTTTCAAACTTTTAAAAAAATTGTTTTGTTAGAAAACGTATACTTGTAATAACTCACACTTTACGTTGGATGAAAAAGCTTTCATTATTTCATATTATTATATCATTTACGTATTTATTTACTTCCGATTTACAGTAATTTTTAAGAATTGTAAGACAAGTATACTACTGTGAGAGGGTATTGAAACCGCCAACACAAGAGTTGGCTGCGCCAAGCTCCCCGTTCAATGGATCCTTTATCTTATGTTTTATTTAACTGCGGCGTGCGCATGCAATATAAAATGATTGTTTGGCCGACATCATGGTGCATATATACTTACCAAATGCAGTATTAGCTGGTGTTTTTATTTTATTTACAACGTTTTTGTTGAGGCCTCGACCGCACTCCCCCGACACGTAGGAAAACACCGAGTCGACTGCTCCTGCAGTTAAACGAACACACCTGTGTAGGATAATGTCAAACGCGTAACACACCAGGATAGATAACATGTTTCCCGGTAATACTACTATGAAGGACATTAATAATTCGATTTATTTTAAGTTTGCTGCTTAGGCCACATTAGGCAATACATTTTTAATTTTTTTTTTAGAGAAAGTTTGTTTCAGATTGTAGCGGTAAAATATATACAAAAATGGGCACTGGACTCTGACCATTACGAGACAGAATTGCAACATTCTGAGCCAGGGAGTTTTAATTATTAGAACACTATGGGTACGTATTTTTTTTTAAATGACGTGGTAGTGTCAAACATAATTCACTACCATGTCATTTTCTTACCATTCAGTTAAAATTTCTTGTATGTGCTGTGGACTGCAGCACACTTCAGTTAATCTGTGATGTACAATAGGACAGGTTATTGCTTCCTTAATATATTGTGTGTGTCTGTGAATCTGGATTGTAAAACATGAATCACTGCCCTAAAGAACTCGTTGTTTTTTGCTAAAAAAAAAAATGAAAGATTATATTTCTTCTTTTTCCAATTTGTGGAGTCTTACAAGCACAATTCACAACAGGTAGCAGACCTACTTAATAACACATATATACTACATCATAATAATAATTAATTGCTTACTGTAAGTACTGTGACTAGGATGAAGGTGTTTCTGGCAGTATCTGTTACTGGTTACGGTGTTGCATTAATCTTGCACTCGTAGCAGTACAGGTTATGTGTCAAATTTCACACTGCATGAGAACAGGTGCGATTTCACCATGCTAGTACAGTGGACTATCCTCTTAGAAAAAAAGGTGTTCCTGGACATTCTATACAGAGTAGAATTATAAGGTCTTTCTATAGAACCCTTGTTTAGTTTCTATAAAGAACCAGTCTTATAGACAAAAAACGTGAGGAGTCTATAGAATTCACATTGTAATAAATAAGGCTATAAAGGTTTGAAAATCCTAATCAGCAAACTATACTAAAGGTTGGATTTGGATTTTGCATTGATTATCACATTTTTTCCAACAAGTTTAATATTTGGTATTATCTAGAAGACACATGGCAAATCATATCAATTTAATACCGTTTGTGTAAATTATTGTAAAAAAAAAAAAAAAAAAAAGAGGACTATACATATTGTGTAAGATAGTGTAAATGATACACATCCATTGCTATAGAAGGCTATAAATATGAAGCATCAGATTTGTAACCCTTAGCCAGAATCTTCTGTCATAACAATGGATCTTTATAGAACCCATGCCGACAGGATAAAGGGTTCCATAGGAACAGCAAAAGGGCCATGTGGTTCTAAGGGCCCTTTTAACTACTAGCCAGCCACATGACTCTTCATAGTTTCAACTTCATATGTAATGCATGGATTAAACACATTTCCTAAGTGGAAATAATGCCATCATGTATTGGCATATTTTGCACTGGAAACATAAGAGGATGTCACTTGTGGGCAGTGTTGGCTGAGACTGTAACAGGGCTGGTTGTAGAAGCTAGTTGGCAGGTACTTCTGGATCAAAGACAAAGAAAGGTTTCCATTGCCCATTTTGAAAGGGTCACATGGCACTTTAATCGATGTTGTCCTAGCTGCCGGTGATAAACCTGCATCCTAATGTCAAAGAGAGAGCCGTCATGTTTTCTGCCACTGGGTGGATGAGGGTGCACTTTTGTAGGACAGAAAATCAAAGACAAGACATTGAGTCTATATCCCTTTGTTTTTGTTTTTTTTAAATACATTTTTTATATTATTGAAGCCAAAAAAATGACCTCAAAAACCAAACAATAAAATAAAAATAAAACATTGCAGAAAAAGTTGACTCTAACCCAAAGGTCAAGTGTAATGTGTTTTTATGCAATAGAGAAAGAAAGGTCTAAGGAACAAAAAAAATCCACTCTTCTAAAGAAAATAATAATAATAATAATAATTAAAACACCACAAAAGAAGAAAATAAAAACATCAATGACATATCATTTTTGCCTGGCTTTAAAATACCCATTGAAACAAGTTTTGACTCCAGACCCAACCATGCTATTATTAGCTGCATTGTGTGGCATTTCCTTCTAGAATTTGGTCTGGTAAAAAAGGATGGGACAGCTATCAGTACTTAATAAAATAACAAACTGAAGGAAATAAATCAAAAGAAATGATCAAAATTCTGTTTAACCATTATTTTAATGAAACATTTCCTAACCTCTTATTAGCTTAACAAGATTCTCAACACATCCCTTGTTTCACTCTGGAGTTTTTTTTTTTTTTTTTTAATTCCAGGTTTTATTTTTACTTTCATTCACTTGAAGCCTGTTTGTCCTGTCACAACATTGTATGTAAGTCTGATGGTTCTCAATTGACTTAATACCCCCCTCCTTACATTTCCTAAGAGCAGTGAATGTATGCATTTGAGAATGCTGTTAATATTTCAATGAGACAGGTGCAATATAGTCCTGCTTATTACATCTTAACATGACATTTTCTAAGCCTCCCCTCCCACTCATGAACCAAAGCTTCAGGTTAAAGCTAGTTTTCTTATTGGAGGGGAAATCAAATAGCAAGCTGGCTTGAGAGCACCTTTGAGACCCTGGGCTGCTGCTCTACCACAACTCGTAAGCTTACAGTGCAGTAGTTCAATTTAATGAATGAGTCATAAAGAGCTGGTTGTGGACCCAGTGAAGGAAATGGACTGACATTTTCAAGATTCATTTTGAACCTCCCATCCAGCCATATGATCAAAGAATAGATACTGTGTCCGGATTAGACTCAGCTCATATAAAATATAGGCTAAACTGTACAGGGTTCTAGTATGAACACCCTTCCATAGCCTATGTGCACATAGCACAAGATTCCCCAACAGATTGCCACTTGATCTGAATGCACAGAAACTTTCCCACTCCCCCCTTTCACATGACTGCCTAATAGGGAAATGTCATAAAAATCGGAAGGGTGCAATATTGTTTTCATCTCACAAGGGGGTGATTATGCCCCAGTCAGATACAAAACCCCAAAGCAGGTGATTTGCACATTTCTAGGTGGTGGAAGACAAGGCACAGCCTCTTTTGTAGAATATGGTTTAAGAAAAAAAAAAAAATGAGAAGGGGTTTACTAAAGTATGCAATAACTACTGCATACATTTTCAATGCAATTACTTGGATAACATTTTTAATTGTATAGAATTGCAAGGATCTGTTGCAGAACTCTACTGAACGACTTGATCAGACCCCACCACAAGAGCATTTGGGAGATGCACTACACTATACATAACTTGGGCCTTTGATTTTTACCCACTATGTACCACTGATATAAACCTGATAAAAACTTTTTTGTTTTTCAATTCAAGAGAGAAATCTGAAGTCTGAATGGTTGTTCCTTGTATTCAGCTACAACACACCAATCTCCACTTTGTTCCTTTTTACACAGTACTTACAATGTATAATAATTCAACCTTCAAACACACACACACACACAAACTGAACCAGTCTGAAACGATCAGTTGTTGAAGACCTTGCATTCAATCTCTCCTGCCAACAAAGATGATAGAAGGGTGAGCCAAGGCTTAAAAGAAATGGACAGTAGCAGCATGATGAGCCATAGTGCGATACTTCCTTCCTTAATCTGCCTCACTCTATCAAACTACCCCTGTAACTAAGCAACAGCCTGTACTCTGATTTCATACATGGTTAAGTAAGACCTGTTCAACCCCACACATTCAATATTAAAAAAAGCTTTTTCTTTTTTTTTTAGTTTTAGTACAACTTGCAATATAATAATTCATATCGATTTCTATGCACTTGCTTTCCAAGAGTTGTTCAAACCTCAGCTGATGTAAGAGTTCCACAACTTTGTGTCAAACAAATAAGAGGCTTATTAAATTACCCCAGGTTTTACTGTGCTGTTGTCCTAACTAAAGTGATACAAACAGATCTACAGAAGCAGTTGTTCTGACAACAGCTATTCTGAATATTCAAGTCATTCATCTTCCACATTTAAACTGATATATAGGTCGATTTGATTTCTGGGGATAATGAAATGGTTGCAGAAGTTTACATCGCTTTGGTGTAAAGTGGATGCTTGGGGTCTTTACCGCTTCACATTCTGACCACATCCCAAAGCCAGGCTTCCATAAGCAGGCTGTCCACAAAACTGCAGTTCTAATTATGAAGATCCATAATGGCTTGTTGTCCAAGTCAATCCGCAGCTCGGTAGATGGTTTCGAGTTTAAATTAACAGAAGGACTTAGTTCTCATACTAAACCCCCTTGATGAGCATGGGAGTCTTTGACTGCTCTTGAAATTACATTCAAAACAAGCAGATTATTCATCACACAGTTTTAATATTAGTCTCATTTAAAGGTCTGCAGTAAACTTCAATCATGAGGTGTACAGAGTTTGAGACTCCTAGAGTGCTGCACTGTATAGAGTGTGTGTATACACACACACACACACACACACACACACACACACACACACACACAAATACCATCACTTGAATCCCAAGTAGTTAAACATCAACTGAAATATAATGAGAGACTGAAGGTTGCATTTATCTTTTATTAGATAGTAGATTATAATTCACAGAGCGTAAAATATTAAATTGCTTTTAACTTATAATTATTTAAATACATAAAACATAAAAGCTAGAACTGAAAACCCTGCAAAATGTCAAAATAATAATAATAATACAAAAATATTGAACTGCACCTTTTCAGAATTCTCACGTCAGGGCTCGGCAGGTAAGAACCAAGTGGTGAACCGCCACCACAGCACCTGTCACCTATCTTATTCACCCTGCTCTTTAAATAATCCACTTATTTTAAAAATAATTTACTATTATTATGTTTATTGTTATATAAAAAAAAAATCAATTTAAAAGTCCTAGGGAGGGGTCTCTTTTGCCAAACAAAATTCTGCATTAAATAAACCGGCACGGCAGCCATGACTCATGCTTTACTCATTTCCCCCTCTTATTTTTTCAGGTGTGGTCAGTTAAACGTGTTCCTCCAGAGACCAAACATACCAATCTGCACGTGCAGAGGTATTTAACTTATCCACAGTCTGCCACTCTAAACATAAAGCTAAGAATGGTCCTTAACCCTCCCTTTCAGTGAATCTCAACACTGGAACATGTACACATTTGCAGACAATGCTTTGTCTTTGTCCTATGTATGCTTCTTTTCTAAACAGGAGCTATGGTGAAGTAACATAAAAATAAAAAAAACAGCGCCCTTTCACTGCCAACTGTGCAGTCTTAAAAAGGGGCTTAACTTTTGAAATGGCTCTTCTATTTATTTATTTAACCCTGCCTCAACACACCATGTCCCTTACTGCTCATTGAAGCCAGGGCTCATCCACCTGCATTAAAAGGGGTTACCAGCTGATTTAACTGAATTACAAAAATAAAAACCTAACTGGGAGTCCTCTCTTTCAGACAGATGCATTCTTGAATATCGCAGTAGATGGGAGATAGTGTGAATCAACAGCAACATCCCAGAAGCCGTTAACTCACCCCCTCTCCATCTGTGGTATTAAGCAGAAGCCACTACAAATTAAAAGTTTTTTTTTTTTTTTTTTTTTTTTTTTTATAACATTACACAATAATACATTAAAAAGTGGCAGCACCACCATCCAAATCTGAGGCACAGAAAAGGGGTGAGAAAAGGAGAGTGAATTAATGTTCCAAAAAAAAAAAAAAAGAATAAAATAAAAAAAGCGTGGTTTGTTTTTAATGAAACGGCGGGCAGCAGGTTTGCCTTGGGAAAGCTCACTCGCATCTCCCTGCACGGGTCCTTTCTTACTCAGTCTAGATTTTTGTAATTTTTTTTCTTAAAGAGCTACTACTGTCCCATATTGTTCTTTTCATTTGTTTTGTTTTTTTATTCCTCGCCATAGCACCAGGAAGGCAGCGGGGAGAGTTCATCTCTCCTTCACGTGGTTCTGGGCGTCAGCCGAGATGCTACAGAGGACGTCACTCAGGTCGTCCATGATGGAGGTCTCCTTGGGGTCCACCAAGTTGAATTCCCTTATAAATACAATGAAATGTGCGTAGAGTGTGTTTAAGTGTCCCTGCAGGTCCAGCGCCACTGTCTCCTTAAAGTGTGCCCAGTAGATGTGTGCCAACACGTGGAACAGGTACCTACAGATCTTCTTCACTAGCGACTCGAACGAGTTGGGGAACTCTTTCCCTGCAAGAAAAAAAATAAAAATAATTACAATTGTGTGGAATAGCCAGCATCGCACAGAAATGAGAAAATCATGACTCTGATGCTTAACCGAAATACCATATTTGGCCAGCAGATGGCACTCATGCCACAAGTGTGTGACTTTGTATAGTTGGGCTTGAAAACTTCTCTGGTACCCTCAAATTAATTCAATTATACTATTAAATCTACACAAAACCAAAACAGGACGCTATGTGCAGCAGAAACTCCACCAGGTAATGTCTGTAAATACTAACGTCTCTAACACCTTGATCCTTTCAGAACCTGAAATAAAAGTTAGTTCTAGCGTCGACTCGGGCTGACTAATAGTTTAAATTTGCTGTCTGTGACATGTGTGAGTCAATCTGAAAAGGCTCTAACAGCATTAAAATGACTGTCAATGTGTCATGATTGGAAACTACATATACTGGTGAACTGCTCTTGTGATTACTGCATTATAGGGTCCAGGGTTAATATAGTTTAATAAAACAATTTTATATTGTAGCAAAGAAAGAATAGCAAGTGGTTTCTCCCAAGTTTTGTCCTTCATCAACCCTAATGTTTCAAAGTTCCTGAGCAGTAGGTAATGCCAGTCCCCCATTAAGAGCTTGGGTACACACCGTATTTTGTTGGAAAGATGTCGTCATCTGTTACCAGCTTCTGCACCAAACTCATGACGAAGTCGACGTACTGTGGGGCGGTGCACTTGGTTTTCTTTCCCCTCTCATCGTTCCAGTAGTATTGTCTGTGGGAAGAAAGGGAAGTGAACACAAATACTGTTTGGGGTAATCTGATGAGAAAGAGAATATCACAGAGAGCCAGCACTATCAAGTCTCCTTTAAATCGTACCCTTTTTATATTAAAGTTGCAGTGTTATTGTGCTTCTTAACAGGCTGCTAGTGTCATGGGAAGCAGACTGGGTCTGTTTTCCCTGAAACAAGAAACCATGACAAGGTGTTCATTATTAACGCCACACTCTGGGTGCAATGAGGCTACAAACTTTGTTGGCCTATGATGTCACTCCCCCTGGCCTGCAATACTGAAGATATAGTGAATTCCTTGGGAGTTTTTTTTTTTTTTAACAACAAAAGTATAAAGGATAAAGAATACATTATTTATCAGTACAAGTCCAACAATAAGACGTAGAAAGCAATGCATTTATTCACTCATGACTGGTTTTGTAGTCATAAGGTTAAGGCAGTAGAGGATTCCTGCTAACCTGACTAGATAGCAGGATTTATACCTGAAATTATTTCAAACCATTTTCAAAATTAGCCTTTTTATATTCAAAACCTATTGGACTAAACAGGAGAAGTGCTGTTGCCCCAGCAAATAACAAATCTGTTTGCACATGTTGACTGTGTTACAATAAGGATTTTGCTCCTTTCCCATAGTTATCTTTTCGCATCTAGTCTGTGAAGTTTTATTTGTCAGTCTTACTTTTACACATACCACTGTATCTCTGTATGCCAAGGTCAAGGAAGAAGAGTCCCTCTGCAGACAAAGAGTACACACAGTTCCAATGTCTTTCCCCATAACCCAGAACACACAATTCCCTCAGGAGACAGGTTCTCTATAACTCAGCTTTAAAAGGGCATTGCTCAAACAACAACCACTGTGCAAAAGGCAACAAGCCAATTTCTGAAATCATTAACTTGGTTAAACACACATCTCCAGACCTACTTCATCTCTCTAAGCAACCTGTCTGAATTCATGTTTTGGGTCACATCATCCTTTGTTTCAGGGTTGAGCAAGAGTAAAGAGAGTGCACACATTTCCAGTAAAACCTGTCATTTATGAGAGTTAATTTGTCAGTCTCTTTTTTTTTTGGTGAAATTTCTGATAAATGAAAAGTTCACTGGTGATGTGAGTTTTGTGGTCTCCACTTGCGTAAGAAAGAAATGTGACTATTACAAAAACACTGTGGCAGTCTAAAAGGCTAAAAAACACACCTATCCAGTGAATGAGATTTATAAATGTAATGTTCAGTATCACACTGGCATAACGTGTTCTTGACCCATCCATTTAAATGAGCATGGATTTAGCAATGTAGATTTTTTTTTTTTTTATCACTTCAAATTATCAGTTTTACTTTCAAATGCTTGAGTTAGGCCCTAGTTCATACTTGTTTGTGATGCTGGTACAATAAAACAATGTTCGAAGTTTATTCTATCAATTATTCAGTATTACACTGACTCTCCTGCAGCCATACATACAAAAACTGCTCATTGTATGACCTGTCTGGCTCTGATGTGTTTGTTCTCATACAAAGACTGGGTTATTAAAACTACACAGGAGTGCAGTACAATGTAGTTGGAGCCAATAATGTCTGATATTTAAAAGTAGCCTAGAGCTGTGTGTTAGTACCAGAGTGTGAGCCAATGATGCTGTGCTGGAGCTGTACAACAGCAGAGTTTGCTTTGGGAATCTTGTTATGGCAACAGCCTCAATGGTATCTTGTTTACAGTACTGTGCTTGGCTGCATAACTAGGATTTCACCTCTGTACTTTTAGGGAGAGAGGGAGATGGGTTGAGAGAGGTAGAGCGAGAGAGAGAGAGCGATCATATTAAAATGTTGCTGTTTTCCCCATGTGATGGTAGATTAGAGCTATACATAGTCATTGTGTGATGAATTCTGTAACTATCAGAATGGTCATGATGGAGCTCTAGATTGTGGATGATTGTCTTATTTCCTCTACCACAGGGCTTCAAACAAATCTCCCCGCTTGAGTCCTATAAAGTGGGAAGGGTTAATTATCTACAACTGAGTTAAGGAACCTCTCTAATCCCAAATAAAATAGACGCAGGTTCAATGTAACCAAGATACTCCAAGGTAAAGCAACAGGCGATTATACCCATTCCAGTAAAAATACACCCTACCCCTCAACACAGTCCTTATTATTGTACAGTTCCATTTTAAATCGATTTGTTGGCTCTTTCGATTCTAGTATTGTTTAAGGAACTTAAGATGCTGTGAAATCTCTCCCTATTGTTAGATTAACAGCAAACTAAATATCTCCAGGGAGACAGATGGTGCAGGGGACCAATAACTTTTAGCCTTTTTATCTCTGGGAGGGTTCAAAATTAGCTCATGTCACTTAACACCATCTCAGTCCACATATACATCTGGACCGCTGGCAGTCCAGTGTCTGCTTGAGAGACACCCTGGGCAGAATGACAGTGGGTATTCAGGTTACAGTAGAGGAAAAAAAAAAGTGATGGTAATGCATATTGAGTAAGATTTACTGGAATTTTCATATTAAATGACTAGGAAATTCAAGAACATATTATTCATGGCAGATCTATGTAAGCATCTTTTCTGACTAATTGCACATACTTTCTAAAGCCACAGCATACTGGCTCCTGCCTGCAGCTGATGTGATTATGAAACTTGTTATCAACTTGTATTTTTATTTTTTTTTTAAATCACACAAGCATTCTAGGAGACATTTGTTGCTGGATGCACACAGAGGCTGTTGTACAATAAAACCAATGGGTTCCCATGCCAGCTGGAATCCACACAAACTGATCCACTAGAAAGATAACCAACAGATTTGAACACACTGCCAGCTCACTATTGAAAGTCCTTTACTGTATACGATACCCAGTCAAACAGCAGAGACGGGTCTGAACAACAGGAAGGTATTTCATGATATACTACAACATACATTCTGTCCAATGCAAAGTGCACTCTGTACACTGTAGTGGGGGCAGTCACACTTGCACTGAAGACCACCTGTCTGCAATCAATCCCAGTCCACTGTATTTTCTGTATTTATTTTTAATAAAATCTCCCAGGACTTGATCCGGGTTTATTCAAATAAATACAGAAAGCGATGCAAATTATTATTTTTTGCCGGTTTACATATCAGGTGTAATACTGGCAGATGGGCAAATGTTTTATTTGGGATGTTGGTGGACCCTTATGACACGCATTGGTTAACACCACAAAATGCTTCTTTTTAATAGCGTGCCTGATTAGACCAGTGGCTGCCAGGAGATAAGACACCTGGTGGAACAAGGTTTGTGTTTTGCTGGAGTTCCACTCTGGCGGGCTGCATTCTCCTTTGCTCTATTCTGTATACAATACGCACAAGATATTTGTATCTAGCATAGGGGTTGTTTACATTTTTTTTTTTTTTTTTTTTTTTTTTTTTTTTTTTTTTGAGAAGCAATAAATCAGAAAATGTTCAGAAACATTCGGATGAAGCCTTTATCGCAGGGCAGCTCATGATGCACATCCAGATAATCCAGGGCTTGAAAGAAATGACATTCCCACTTGGACTGTATATACTGGCTGCTGCATTCCCAGACAGCGGTCACATTCCCAGACAAAGCTACATTAAAATGCCTATCAGCAACATAGTCGAAAAGCGTTTGGACCAGATAAGAGATAGCGTCACCAGAGAGTCTACTCAGTGATGATTTTAAACCTGGCTGACTGCTTACTACTAGGGAAATTGATGGGTTTGAATAACCATTATCAGGGCAGTATGAGGGCACAATAAATGCCCACTTCCCCTTCAAAAAGATGCTATTTCTCCAATAAACACACGGTTCTGGCAGTGAACAAAAAAATAGTCTGTGTACCCACCCATTTTGGAAGATACAGTCACCCCCAATCCTACCTGCATAGTGTCTTTCATTGCACTATTGTTAATGAACAAGGTTAATATTAAGGATATACTATTGCTTAGTATTCTGGTGACAATGGAATTACATCCCTATTATATAAAATGGCTGGGTCTGCATTACTCCTTATATTAATTGCACGTCAGTATTTAAAGAATAAGGCTGCAGATAGATGTAAAGGATTTTGTTTCCCCCTAGACTGGAGATAATAGATGCTTGGTGTTTGCATACTGTCACAATGCTACGCTGAGGTCTTCAAAAAGGGTCACTGTGCTTTTAAAATTACTAATTACAAGGCAAACAGAAGATTTATACAAACTGAGGGCTTCTTATTAAGTTCTAACAGGGTTTGCCAGCTAAACCAATAGGACATGCAAAGTTCCCCAACCAAGTTCGATAGTAAAAAACATGAGGTAAGTGCATTTGCATTGCGCCTGTCTCCAAGGTACTTATTTAAATCAGCTAGGATTGTAAAGGAATAAGTTTGGAGTTCCTTGTAAATATTAGCTTGGGTGGTGCAATGCTTGCCTAGGAATTAGATGAAGGTGGCTTTTTGATCCCCAATAAGAGGATGTGTATAAAACAGTATGTCAGGATTACATTAGGACTGCTATATACTGTAAATCATGGTACTCTATAGTGGTCCCAGACTGTTAAATAATATGCAAAATGTTTGCATGCATACCAATTTATTGACTAGTTGTAGCTAAATTCATTACTGGTTTCAAAGCCAATCTATAATGTTTTTTAGAAAAAACATTTAGTCACTGGGCAATCCCTGACATTTGCTAATGCCTGACACACATCTTGCTAGATCACAAGAAATGTATATCGCACGGTTCTTGAGTTTCAGAGAAGACTTGCTTGCAGGCAGACTGTTTTTTTGTTTCTTTGTGCTTGCCTTTGATGAATCCTCTTTTCTTTCCCTAAACATTTCTTCTAATACACACAGACGGGTGCGTGCACGTGCAGATCTCTGACATTACAAAGGCGCCGTTAGCTCTTCACAGCTGCACAAAGGAGAAGGCGACAGTACAAAATTGTGTATTTCTGGCACCTCAATAAAAAGCATATTTGTGGTTTATTTTATATTATTACACAAATAACCCTTTTTGTTTTGGCTGGTTGATCAAGACTTGAATCCCTACAGCAGTTTCCATGGTAGTCGGGGTTGAGGGCTGGATATCTGCAGCAACTCTGTACCAAACAGACTTTGGACGCATGCTCCAGTCCTCACTAGAAATGAGACGCATCTAACAGTTGAGCAATTTATAAAATGATGCCTGCTGGCCCATTAGAAATATATATTCTATCCTTGTTTTTATCTGAAACAGTAAGGTTCCTCTTTGTTGTTGTGTGCATGACACATCCCTGTTCATAGTTACAGTGATATCCTCTTGATAATACAGCTTCTTTTGATACTTCCAGTCTAACAGGAAGGGTTTTTTTTGTGTTCCGGTTCAGCTAGATGTGGATTTGGGCCACTGTTGTAGTTGGAGGTCTCTCATGTTTTCTAGGACTGTCACCGCTCCATGTTAATATCATTGAAAATGAGTACTTCTCCGTCTACATTTTGGGTGACAAAAAACAGAAAGCAGTTACTTACGTATTGCATGCCGACATGGCCTGACAGGTCTCCCCAGTACAAAACTCTGAGATTGTGCTATACTGTAGGTTTATGAGATTGAAGAAGGTTGTTGCTGTTAAATGAAAGAAAAACAAACAAGAGAAAAAATATTGGTAAGACCGGTGACAAGAGACAACCACAAACCTTCACTAACGAGCCCCACAGTTAAACCCTGCAGAATCTGTAAGAAAGAAAAAGCACTTTATCATGCAGTGCTCCACACACACACACACACGCATGTCGCTAAAAGTAAATACTAGGTTTTCAAAATAACAACTGCCATTTTCAATTATCATTTGTGACACAAATCAAACTATTCACTGAACCCGAATTGCAAGGCCCCACTTTGCTGTACTATCTCTTATAATGAGGTACAATTACCTTACAGCCTCTGTACAAAGACACTTTCAATAGCACTGCTTTTCATATGAAGTGCTATACACTAAACACTAATTATAAGGCTTAGTCATTATACTGTTCTGTGCATAGGTTCATATAAACACACACCCTTTATAATACAACGACTTCAAAACACTACTTTAGATGAAAAACAGGGCAGCTTTACAGTTCTGCCTAAAGTCAGCTTGCAGGTATGATACATTTAACACCACTGTAAAGCTCTTTCATGGCAGGCAATGCAAACCAAAAGGATACAGAGTTTGCCTGAAGACAAATCTTTGTCTTACGTATACAACTTATCTAACATCCCTTTGTTTCCCCATTGCTGATTGAAAACAGGCAACAGCGTGTTAATTTCTACTTTGACAGAGGTTTTATTCATTAGAGCACTATAAAACGGATGAAGGTGATATCTCATTATTCATAACACTCAAATAACACTGTATGACATACAAAAAGTAGGAAACAGAAACTTGGTAATAAAATTAGACAGGACAATTGGAGGAGAAGCCCTTGTATGACGCAACAACATTACTGTAAATGGCAAAAGACGACAACATTACTTTGCTCAAACACAAATTCAAAATGTACTGAATTATTAGGGCGGCAGCTGTAAGCTGACAGACATTTCATTGAGTACTACATGATCCACAGGACAATACAAGCACAGCAAACCTCTGCATATCAAAACCACTTGGGACCGGATCCTGTTCACATTGCTACTGATCGACATCTGTACCAAACTGAAAATGCCCACTCTATTGCCCAAGTTTGTTTTTCATGCTGACAAGCTTAACAAAAATAGGTAATAACAATAAAGAGACATGCTTATCACAGAATTACAGTTGGGCTTATGCAGCAGCTATCGGCATGCATTTCATGGTATAGGTTAGGATTTGCTAATACATCCAGTCCACCTAGCGACTTACTATTGCTTGCTAGCCATTCGTTGAGATCGATTTCTCGGGGTAGCACGACCAACTCCTTCAGGTCTATATCGGTGACCCTGACTTTAGTGTATTCGCTCTCTAGGTAGAGCTTCTTTTCCTCTGTAGGTGGCTTCTTACCATTGGGCTTCGTTTTAGACTTCCTGTGAGAAACAAAGAAATAGACAGGCGTTAACCTTCTCCAGCAGCTTGCACAGCTAAAGGATAGAGAAAGCAGAGTAGTCTAGTGTTAGATGCTATAAAGTAGGCAGGGATTGAGGCAATCTCTTTAAGTTTATCAGAGTAACTGCATAAAATTCAGCTGTCTGGAACCAAATTACCTCTTCAAAATAGAAAAAGCACTTCTAGACACAGTACCCCATGCTGGTTTAAAATATTTACAAAGATACTTGCTAAATAAACAAATATTATTATTATTATTACTACTACTATCAATTGTCAAAACATTTTGGGCCAGATTCAGTGTAAGGTTTTGTAAAAGGATTTAAACCAGCCATGTTAAATAAAACAAATTACAAAAACACTCTAGAAAGAAACAAGCAAGACAAACCCAAAAGGTGTTGTGCACAGTATTTACCTTTTCATAAACTATAAACTGGGTTATTTTATTACACAGCATTGTAACTTCTGACTTTGCTGATTAACAGCAGGTACATAAACACTGAGGCTATTGTTTTTACTTCCAATGCTATTTTTAAACACACAAACTCCACTTTTACAGCCAAACTGCAGATCTCAAAAAACCTTCAGAGGTCACGAGAGACAAAGCTGGGAACAGCAAATAAACCACACCAGGATGTAAACTGGGATTTAAAATATGCACACAGTACATACAATATAATAGAGACAATGCTGTTTACTTTACAATACACCATAGAGACCCAGACCTCCTCCTGATTAGTTATTTTTTTGCCTGGTATTTATGTTGCTATCTGACATAGCTTCCTTCAGATTTTCTGGAGGAGAGGTGCTCATTGGTAATGATCTTTAGTCAACCAGTCCCTTGAGATCAGGATCAGTGCTCACCATTATTCAGCTCTGCTTGACCTCGTGCTTTACCTTGATCTTGTGACCATGAACCTCCGGTTATTACTGTATTTTCATTTGCACCATAACAGCAGAACCAATCCACCTGCTCAGCAAATGAAACCTTATGAGCTGCTTATTCAGCTGATCTAAATACTCATACCAATGCCTTTCAAAAAGTTCAAGACAGAAAACAGAGGCCCATATTCATTTACAGATGTTGGCTTTCATCGCCATGGTAAACAAAGGGCCCAGTTTAAATGATGTAGGCTAAATGAAGACTGTATCAGCAGAATTATTTGAATAAACCCCCAGGTCAAATAGACCTACTAAACTCAAAATACTGGACAGTAGTTTTAAAAAGCACTGGTGTCAAATGATACAGCTCACATAAAAAAGGTATCAATGCACGCCTCTGTTTAGAAGCTGCTTCCTCTTGTGTACTGTACGTCAAAATGCCACAACTTCAGTGATATTTCGCCCCAAAATAACAAACCAGCCCCCTTGCTCTTCTACAGTGTATGGGGTGTAGAGAAAGAGGGCTCTGTGTGTCCTGCAGACAGGGAGACGCTCCTGACCTTTACACAGCTGGCCTGTGAGTGGCTCTGTGTCATTCCAGCACCAAGCCTGTGGTCTGCCTGCCCTTTCCACACAAACCCTTCCTTTGTGCGAGTCTGCTGCTGTGTACACTACCTGGGCTGAGCGCCTTTCAGTAGACACCTCATCTGTATAACCAGCTCACAAAATTAACAAGAGGGGCTCTCAGCTATTTATAAATGGGCAGTCGAGAACACTAGAGACATAAGAACTGCTAACCCATATTAGCTCATGCATTAACTGATCATAGAACCACTAAAATATCTAAAGACACTATCAATTAAATATCAATCACAACCAAAAGCAAAGTATTTGATAGTATTAACAATGTGCATGTTCCACCATATCTAAGCCTTTAATATCAAGCCTTTAATGAAGAACTTAAAAAAACACTCAAATCAGATTTTAAAAACTTCAAAGTAGACTTTCACAGTCCATGATTGACGATTATTTCAGCCAGCAGTATTAGACAAAGTATCATCCACATGATCCCTTGCAATACAGCTCATATTGTATTGTGACTGTCGTAAATGAGCAGAAATGCTACGTGTTGTGGTTTCACTGTTACATCGTTACACCAAGATATTTATAAAGCATAAAAGAACACAATTAAGTAGAATGTTAATATATGAATAAAGGCTTTTTCTTATTTCTTATTGATTGTGTGGGTGTTTTTGCGCTTGTGTAGAGCATACCTGAACATGGTGGCCCAGACAAACAGGTAAACACAAAAGAAGCTGAACCAGTAATAATTGTTTTTGTTGCCGCTTGCAAACACCTTGGAGGAGCAGTGAAATATCTCCTGGTTAAGCAGGTGTTCAAAATATTGCTGGATCTTTTGGCTGAAACCTAAAAGCATAAACTGCAAGTTTATTGTATAGCAGCCTGTCTGGTGGTCTTATGTAAACACTTTATTTATTGCACATCATTTTTTACTGCTAATGATTTTTTTTTCTTTGTTTAGGACACCAAATGGGGACTGCTGCTGCCTAAAGCAGAGAGGAATTTGTTAAACAGATATCATGTGTTATATTTCAGTTTAAAATCGCATATGTGCAATCTGAACAGTCGATTCCATTAATTCTTAATTTAGATTTGCTGAAGTATAAATGTTTTCTTAGCTGTTTCAAGGAAAAACTACAGGGTCAGGTCTCCAGCTTCTCTTATAGTAAGGAAACTACTATATGCTATATGCTATAAGGCCCTCCGAGGAGTTCAAGTCACAGAGCATAATATTGCCACATCTTTGCAAAGTAGCAAAGTCTGTACGAATTCATTCTCTTGGAGGTGAATGTAATTGGCTTGCGTAGACAATAAACTAATCAGTAGCCAATAACATAAAAATGCCTGTGGGTTGGCTGGTGCAATCATCCATTGCTTACAGTGTATGCATGTTCAGTTATTGGGAGAATGGCAAAGACAAAAGATGGCATCCACGTCAATCAGATAAATAACTGCATCCTCACATTGTACCAGCCTGGTTTACTGATTCATCAAACAGGAACAGCAATAAAAAAAAGACACAGCAGAGAGTTGTCAAATGTTTCTCCCTTTGTAATTGTTTTCTGGCATGTCGGTTTGTAGGCTCCCTAGAATCATATAAAATAGCTGATCTGTACAGGCGATGGGTAACAGCCAGGGATATAGAGTAGGTACAGTACAGTATGTGTTTGCATTTGCATTGAACTGACAATCTTGCAAAGCAATTTAACTGCCCAACATACGGATTACTTTACTACAGTAAATTATCTCCAATACAGCCCTTTTACAGAAAATGTAATTATCAACCAATAATTAAAACTAACACATTTTACATATTCATGAAGTCACTGAAACTGCCTTTTTTATTCAAATATCAGATAAGCTACCATTTCATATTATTGGTACAGTACTCTTAACATACTGGCCAAAGCTCTAGGAACCTACTTCGGACAATCTTTGGCACACCCACCCATTGGACTGAGTGTAGAACTGAAGAGAACAGGCCCTTTGGTTGTCAAAGGATAAAACTACACCTCCACTGCCAGAACCCTTATTTGCAGCTCCTGTCCCAGCTTTCCGGCCTATGCTTCCACACCCTCTATTAAAATAAAATTAATCTTTTAAAAGGGACTGTGTCTGATTCCTTGAACACTGCAGCCTGTAAGAAACCATTTCCAGGTGTAGAAAGACGGCAGGTTATATGGAGCATGATTTATTTTTCTTTATCAAGTCCTTGCCAAATCCACAAGCTCAAAGTCATTCACTATCGATGATGCTTTGATTTCAGGTACATAACTGGAGCAAGGAAATGCTAGTCAGTCTGGTTCCCCAACTGCAATGTTGAGGGACAGTTCTGGTTCAAAGAAGCAGTATCTAATCCAAGAATTGGTAGCGAGAAGACCTTGTTAACAAGATCTTCTTTGCCATGCCTCTCCAACCTTGGTTGCTACTTTGCCACATTCGACCCACCCAGCTGTTGAAGTTTATAGGAGAATAATTTCTGCCACCTGAGACATTTCGCCTAAACTGTACTGCTTGGGGTTATATCAGTTTCTAAATCAGTCCCACCCAGCTGTTGAGACAGTACATACTGCCCTGACGGAGCACCACTGCTGGGCAGCTCTGGGGAAGAAAATGCACATGGGTAAGGCTCAAACCACAAGGTGCTCAAGGCAATTCAGTGACCAAAATGTAGAATAAAAGAAAACTACTTTTCAACGACGTTTGTCATTGAAATTATTTTTGAAGACACTGAAAAAGACTTTGTCTAAATGTTTGTCATTTTAGTATTTCAAAATTTAGCACTATTTTGAGTTCAATAGTTACTGTATGGATTACTCCAGAAATCCCCCAGCTATAAATTATTATCCCAAAGGGGGCCAGAAGCCAGTGTTCATGTCCACTGAATAACTAGGCGGAACTCCGACTCACTGCTTCTCCTTTAATTGTCCACTGGCCCGTTCAATTATTACATAACCACACAAAGGATATCCTGCAGATTACTGAGGGTGAAGTCTGGCAGTGAAAATCCTCTATCCTGGGAGAGAAAGCTAAATAGCTGCCAGACAATCTAAATTGAAAAGGGGGTGGAGAGGGAGTGTTAGCTAAGGATTTGTAATCCCACCCCAGGACAGCGGACTCAATTCTCTTTGGTCCCCATAAACATAGAGCTGGTTGGGTGTGACAAAAATATGAGTTACCAAGGTTTAGGCAAACACAGTGCACTAACAGTCCTCTTGCGACGTTGTATTTTAAAACTTCTGGAATCTAACCATTTTGATAAGGTTTCAAATCCCATTATGAGGAAGTATTTAATTCTGTTATTCACCTGCCCTACTATAGCAGGCTGTGTGGGTTACGTGGAGTTCTACTGTAACTGGAAGGAAGCTTTTCATCAAACCTCTAAACAATTAAATCAAACCACACAGAAAACAAGTAGATCATCATATCTACAAAACAATATGCCCACAAAAAACACTGACACACATACAGTTCACATTCCTAGGAGAATTGGGCAGGTCATTCTCTGCATGCTCAGTCCTGTCTGTTTTTACACACCAATGGTTCTGGAATTCATACTGTAATTTCCTTTGTTTGGGTCAGGCCAGGACAGCATCACAGCGCACCCGTAGTTTGTGGGATAAACCGATGTTTGAAGATGCCGACCAAAAGTACTCTTGATCTGGTCCCACCACCCATCGCGGTGCACAAGATGAGGGTGATGTGCCTTGGGGATAACGGCAAAGAAAGTGTTTGTTCTAATGGTAACATAAAAGAACCAAGTGTAAGATCTCAGGCTTGACTCAAATGTGCAGATTAATCATTGTGTAGCCTTGGAGAAGAAGCCTGGCAGTCACAGCCAGGTTGCACTTAGTCTAATCAGATTTTAAACGACTGCAGTGCACCAGTAGTTCAGTTTTCACTTGAAAACAAATTAAATCAAATCAATCTGTGCCATCAGCATGCAGAATGCATTCATGCTCCAGTTTGCTGGCATTTGTCAGTATTAGTTTTAGTTGTATTAACACAAGCTTTCTCCTCCCTTGTAGCCACCAGCCACTTTTCACAAGGTTACTCTGCGAGTCAAATAGACGTGCATCATTCAAGCAAAACAGAAAATACTTGTGGAGACGATCATTACAATTTTAAAACATTTTTGAAAGCCATGCGATACACAACATTTTAAAGTTTCCAAATAGGGTATCTTTATTTTTATCATATTAAAAGATATACATTTAGAAAACACAATGAAAAAGAGCTGCAAAACAAATCAACCACCAGAGGTCTCCTTTTAGGTGCCAAAACATACAAAGTCTTAGAAATAAAGTAAAAGCAAACAAAAAAAACCTCAAACAAAAGACCAGCTAATGGCAACACACCAGTCAAAGGAATCCAGAGTTCAAAGACCAGCGCACCCCAGGACAGCTGGCTGAGCTTTGCTCAGGTGACTTTTACAAGCACCTGAACAACGACACTGCAGTGCTGTATCCCTATCCATTGCCTGCAGGGTTTCCTCTTGTGTATCATTGCCCCCACCTCCCTCCCACCTCAAGCGCATAGCTGCGACAGCTTGGCATTCATTATTTACAGCTCTGTGTCCGGTGCTGGAAGCATACAATACCTTTTATGGCAAAACTGCTCTGTAAGATAAAAAAAAGGAAAGAATAATATTAATGTTCCCTGGCAGAGAACACACTTTCTTTTCCCCCTCCTTGAATAAACTCAAATCTCGAAAAAAAGTTTCATACCACTATTAGACCTGAAGAGACTGGGAAAGTGTCACGTAGGAATGCATTGTATATCTATTACGTGAAAGACCAGAGTGCATTCACTTTCCCCGGGCTTGTTAATTTGAGCACCATGAAAAACACGTCACTTTATTGCATTTACATGTACTTTCATGTATCTATGATAAAAAGAAAACACATCATTTTAAAAAAGCCTCACTCAACAAGTTAAATGAACTGCAGTGTTTGTCAAGCCCTGTTAAACATTACACGTCAAGACAAGGGAAAGTGCTGGTAGGTACACAAGAACAGATGTAGCTGAATGAGCAGCCTTCATGATAATTATCAGGGAAGAAGCACTGTTGACACAGGTGAACTGGCTGCAGCAGGGGTAATGCTTTTTGTAATGTTTTTACCTCTTCATGTGATGACATTGACAGTACACAGCCCCCACTCCCCTTTGATTAGTTGTCGAAATTTGTGACAATAGCATGACTGGCACCGGATCCAAAGACCCCTCTCTTTTGTATGCACAGTGCAGTGAACCTAGACTGTGTCCTTCCCTACAAGCAGGTGGAACTGAGGGTACTACCAGCAAAGATGCTCATTTATTTCACAGCAGTGCCTAATGCTTTAAAAAATACTGTACCACATGGTATAATTTAAGATGGCATTTACCAAGTACTAGTCTGGAGTTTTTACATTAGTTATGCCTCTTGAGTTTTAACAAAACTTTGAATTTTGTATAACCTCCCTCTGCTGTAAGTGCCCCTCGCAGGCCAGAAGGTTGGGAAGTGAATTATGTAATCTTTTATGAAGGTGAATACAATCAATGAGAGATTCTGGCTGCGGTGGTGCAGAGATCTAGGCTTACTAAACCTGTGCTGGCCCATCAGTACAAGTATTGTGGGGGACTGCCCATGATGCAAATCACCTGCTCAAATAAAATGAAAAGGTGTAGGGTTTACCTATGGGCAAGGTAAAACTGGATATGGCACAAAAAGTCACAAAGACACTGTTGTTATAAACAATACAAGAGGAATGTATAGCAGCTGGACTACAGGAACTTCAATAGCTGCATCCAGAAAGGAACAGCTTTGTCAAATAAAAGGCTGCAAGATCCAGAGAGTTTGTTGAGCCATCTCAATATACAGTGAAAAACAATGCTGCCACCTCCTAGCTAGCCTTAACCCTTAAATAGTATTTTAACTTACAGCACAGCTGTAATTACCAGCGGTTACACGAGACCTATTTAAACAGACATAAGTGTGGACAGAAACCATGTTAAATATTATTAAACTCGCTGTCTACCACCACTCCTCAATTACAAAAGGTATTCAGACTTCAGCACAAAAAGTATACATGCTTCTCATTGTTAAACTAAATTCCTTATTTTATTGCTGTGTTATGCAACCTGTAGCATTTGGCCCCTCCAGCTATCCCTAATACCAACTCTGCAGATTCAAAAACTTTTAGAAAAGCAATTCCGAGAAAGATTTCGAAAATCTTATAATATGGACCTAATTAATTCAAACGGTTGCTTGAGGGACTAGATCCAAAAATACATAAGTGTCACAGACTTGCTTTAGTTGTGTCTGGGCATTAAATGCAGCACAGAGTAGAGGTTCTATTTCACTGATGCAGCCACTGCAGAATCCTACCATTAGCAACCAGGTGGTCAAGTATTGTAACGGAGTATCAATATAGCCTACAATATCGTACATTTTCGATTCATAATATTTACCATTGAAACATAAAATCCTTAACCAGTTAAACATGCAACAGAAACAAGGCACTAGAGAATGTTACATGTACAGTATGCTAATAAGGTTTTAAACTATCTAAGTAAGTCACACTCAAAATATGAATTTCAGAATGACAAAACAAGATTCCTACTTTACTATACCAATTTTCAGCAAATGTTGCCAGATTCTGTGTAGATTCCAGTACTCCCGGCTAATGAAACACAAGCCATAGCAACCGACTTAAATAACCTGGGCTACCCATGTGTGTAATTACTAACTTCAGTGTTTTTCTTTTTTTTTTTTTCTCCAAAAGCCACAAGCCGTTAAATACCACCTCTTAAGCCAGAGGCTGCCATTATAGAACTAAAAACAGCAAGGACAACTTCCAAGGATTATTGCAAGGATGCCTGTGGATTAAAAGGATTTTCTCCCCAGTCCCTCTGTAACAGGCTGTTCTTTGTGACTTCCCTAAACTACAGTTTGTGTGCTGAAAGCAACACTACTGTACAGTGCATCATCTCAATAACATACACCTGAAGTCAGATTATTAAAAAAATAATAAACAAATAAAAATAAAAGGACACAGATAATTATGTTTCTGAAGTAAATGTCAAGGCAATGGCAATTCCTGTCATCTAAACTACATAACAATGTAATGCTGTGCATTTGAAGACGTCTCAATTTCATAAGGAAACATGAGTCCTGAGTGACTGTTTACCACATCCCTCCATAGTTAACTCAACTGAAGACTCTCTTGGCTGTCTAGTTTGTTTCCATTCTCATACTGGTAGTTTCTGCTGTACAATAGTACAGTGGTATAACACACCTACCCTAAAAGCATGCAAAAATTGAAATCTCTGAATTTTGTTTCCTCTAAATATGACATTGCAAAAACATGCTTTTTTTTTTTTTTTTTTTTTTTTGCAAGTATGTGCGATCCATCATTCTCTAAATAGCCCCAGAAACCTCATCTGCACTTCCTAAACTTCTTCAGTTGCAGCAGAGAGCTCCAAGCGCTATTCAAAGTGAGTGCAGGTTCCAAAAGCACTTTTCCGAAGTTACTCACCAACAACCAAATCACTGAGACATAAAATGAGGGGGCTTTGTTGAACAGGAAATGAATCTGCGCTTATATGCGTGACTATTCCATTCTTCATCAAGATTAGCAAATTACAGCCTGTAGCCATTTATCTGCTTTGGTACCCAAACTGATCACACCCCAAAATGCTAAAGATTGTTTAGACAAAAGAGAAGCATACTGTATATCTTTATATTTTAATTCAAGAGCCTTGTATCTTGCATTTATTTTAATTCACCAGTCTCACTTGAAGTCAGTGAATTAAAATTGGCCACAGCTTGCATGCCCACATCACATAAATTGCATTCACTCGTAGTGCAGAAAGGGGAAAAAACCTGCAAAAAAGCACTAAAGCTTTGTTTACAATATTACATTTTTAAACTGTGAAAAAAAAATGTGTGTTAATGGTCTTCCCTATAAATATTTGTATTAAAGTGGGTAAATAACACCACCATGTTATCTTTATACGTTTGTAACACTGAAAAAGAACCTCACTTACTAAACTCAATAAATTATTTTACAGACCTCTTCGGTCAAGAGGCTAAAACAATGCTAACAATTATATAACATAAAACATTTACCCCAAGAACAATAGACTAGTGACTTGCTGGAAGTGCCATTACTGGTAACTCTACCGCACAATGTTGCTTATCAGTTTTGTCTGTAAATGGATAATGGTTTTATAGGATATTTCCTTCAGCACCAGCTGCATTCTCCATTGTTTCCTTGTATCCTTTTAGTTAAAGGTGACAGACAGTTCCCAGTTTGGAAGGCAGCTGTTTTGGTGGTGGAATGTTGGCTACTGTACATCTGAATGTTTTTTTTTTTTTTTTTTAAGACACTGCTTTAAAAACTATTTATCAGCATGTGCTCTATGCATCACACCTTGCCAGACCTACAGTAGAAGCCAAATGTACCACTCTTCTGTACTTGAGTAACAAACATCATTTGTTCCAAGTCTTCATAGGAATCGCTTTTTTATTTTTAAATCAAGTAATCCGTTAAGTAATAAAGAAACAAAAACAATATTGCAATTCGCTGACACTAATTTTAAGACCACACAAACCTCACCCTAAATAACCCAACAAGCGCAAAATGCATTCTGTGAAACACGCCGTCTGTGCAATAATGGATTCGCATTAACGTCAAAGGTAACTATCAGTCACTTTGGTATAACAGAACATATGTTTAATTAATAGTATTGTGAAATTTACCTTAAAACTTTCCCCACTGCTTGAAGGACCATTTTACAGCTTAATCCGCTTTTGGGGCTAGTTTGGGCGTGCAGAGCCTGTCTCTCTCCCGAGTGACTACAGTGATCGCCAACCATTGCAAGTACTGTAAGAAAACTTCCAAGCTGCTGTAACTCTGGCGTGTTTGAAACTTTGAATACATAAAAACTTCTTTCTCTAGAAGCTAAACTACTTGCACCAGATGTGTGTCGCTTTCAGGTCTGGCCCGCCTCCTCTGATCACAGCCTATCAGCAGATCGGACAGGCGGGGCAACAACAGGGTAAAACATGTGTGTTAGCAAGCTGAATGCAGTCACAGTGGCGTGTTCAAATCTTCAAACTCCCACAATAAAGTTGATAGGACAGGCACCAAATCAGTGCGATACTGAGTAATTCATGGTCACAGCGAGACCCCTGGATAGTTTCATTTTTGTTTTTCCCTTAAGGCATATTACAAAATAGGTAGCGTCATTCATGTAGCATCAGAATAACAACGGTACATTTTAAATACTTTTTATGACTTTTTTAAAACCGAGTAATTATGTTTTTCTAACTTATATTTTACTGTAATACATAAAAAAGTTCGGGCGCGCAATACACACGCATTATCTTCGCATTTAGCATAGTGGGTACAAAACACTTACTACTAGTTATTTACATTGGGACGAGTACCACCGGATGCAATTAAGTATATTTTATATAAAAACATCTCGTGCGGGGGGGGGGGGGGGGGGGGGAGGTCTGGGCAATATTACCATACAATATTGTATAAGTAAGGACCTGCCAAACGAGCAACTACCACAAACCCTAATACATACCATTTGTTACATATAATCGATCTGCATAAGAAATGAATCAGTAATTTGAAGTACAGCCCATTTACACAAAAGGGTGTGCAGTATGGCTACAGTTTGCAAACCTGCAATATGAGGTTCAACTGTAGGAAAATGTACACAACACTGATTTGGTTTATTTTTGCTCCAGCCCAAGCCAGGCAAGATGCCCGTCTCTAAAGAAGCTTGTAATCAGAGAAAAGTAACACGAAAAGTATGGGTTGTGCTCACATTGGACTTCACTGTGGGACTAAACCTGTTTCCTTGTGCAAGTAAATTGTCCAGTCACTTAAATGGGGATTATCGATGTCCCAGACTCCAGTTGCCATGGTAACACCTCTCTGTCTCCAGGGAACGTGACTGAACCAGTGGTTGTGCAGCAGTGTAGCATCCTGGAAGGAAAGAAACTGCAAAGATTTGGAGTGTTTGCATCACTATGACATACTAGGCTACTGAAAGTGCATGGCCAGTATGTTTCTACATCAGGATGCACTGAATAGATGAACCCTGTAAGTCAGCAGCAACACTAGCAAGCAGAAACGTTGAGCCTAACATATTACTAATGAGTGCGAGGCCATCTAGTCAGCTTCTTTCACAATGTTCTTGTGTGACGGTCTGTAGTACTGTACCAACAAAGAAAGTTTTCTTCTTTTACAGTCTCAAAATAAGGTGACTCAAAATTACTAAAGCTGTGTTTCCACATTCTAATGTTACCATGTTTAGATGTATCCTTGAACCCACACTCGTTTGAACCTATAATTGAAAGTAGTCCTTGTTCCCATCTCTAATGTAGTACACAGTGGGGTTGTAAAAAAATGAGAAACACCAGCCACCTTCTATAGGGGTGTAGGGCTGCAATGCCAGCCAGGAGAGCAGTGGTAAAGCAATGTCTAGTAGAGAGAAGTGTCTGCTAATGCTTTCAAACTCCTTGAAAGAGTACCCACATACTGTAGGTAGGACTCCTAGACAATGGATGTACTCATTTACAACTATATGCAATATATATAGTCAGGCCATTTTCTAATCTGAAAGCAATAGTTGCAAGAAACAACTTTTATGCATGTAGGCTGATGACATTTAAATAAATGTATTTTTAAACGTGGATTTTTGTTTTGCTACAGAATACATATAATGTAATAGGATAGTAAACCAGTAAGAATAAAAAATAAATATTGGGAAAATGTATAGAGATGATATAAAAAATGCCTTCAACAGTTTCAGTGTGGGGAAGGGAGCATTTTGTGTTGTGGTTCAATGATGTGGTCGTGATCTGTTTTCAGTGCACTCATTGTAAAACACCAAGCTACAGGCTATGAGCTTGTGGTTTGTCAGTTACAGCAGCAGCAGCGAATGAAAGAACACAACTGGCTATAGGCCCCTCATGCCACCTTACTCTGGGTAGCAGCAGGATTTGCATACTGAAGAGGCATGCTGATCCCCAACTTCTGATTGGACACAAGGAGACAGACTGACTGAGCGGGAAAGCCCAGCTGTACAGACCAAGCCTTCGTTACTAGATAATTAGGAATGATTACACCGTGTAACAATTTATTTATTTATTTTTTTGTTCCTGGGTAATAAGTGTTATTTCCTAATTGCTTATGCCTCAAAAGTATAGAAAATGGCTATTATTCCCCACAAACTTTGCTTTTGTGACCAGGACAGTGATATTTCAAAATATCACTTTTTTCAATGGGAAAATGGGCAAATGTCTTTTCGTTCACATAAAGTCAGAAAAAAACAACATATGAATCTAAATTAACATGTATTTATACTAAAGTAATACAAAAATGACTACAAAAGATTTAGAAGCGAGTAGTTTTTCAAGATTTATGATTATACTGTATTTACTTTTGAGGCATAAGCAATTAGGAAATAACACTTACTACCCAGGAACAAAAATTGTGTTACATAGTGTTATTGTTCCATATCTGATGGGCAATCCATTTATAAAACTTAAGGAGATTATATCTGCTGCCAGACTCAGTATTTAATAACTGTATGAACAGTACAGTACATTTAATTTTGCACAGCCGATCTTTTTTTTCTTCTATTATTTGCTGCTTATCTATAATTGAATGCCATCATGGCTCTAGGCTGCTTTTCCAGCATTTGTAACACAACACTGACCACTGGGACAATTCGCTTGTTATTAAATTAAGTTCTTAATAATCTAGTTGCATGCCAAGCAAACAGTTTTACGTCATTAAACACATAGAACCAGATTCTGTTAGATGGCAATTCCAAAATACAAAGTAAAATGGTGGAACTGTAACTTCTGCCCAATAAACGGTCATCTGTCCAGAGGACAGTATTTGTATGGAAGATGGTGCCCCAGTTCACACTGCCTGTGACACACAAAAATGGAAAGATATTCAGGGCATCACTACTCTACCACAGCCTCGCCTCACTGGACATGAACCCCCTGAGGACATGTGGGCTATCCATGACAGAAAGCATCTCAGTAAACTCACTTCCCAGGACTCCCTCGTACAGATTCTTTTTCCAGGAATGGACTGCAATCTCGCAGAGAAGGATTACTGATCTCTTACACACAATGTCAGCACAGTGCTGCCCTGATTAAGGCACTGGGCTGCACCACAAAGTGCTAACTCCACTCATATTTTGCCTGTGCTACATATGGTTCCAGAATCAACAGGTGTTCTTTCAAACTTGGGTGTCTATTTACAGAACTTATGTTAAGTCTCTGTACAATACAATACATTTTTCTGAGCATCTGATCGGTAAATCAGTTTTAATGAAAATGAATGCATAAAATGTTGAATCATAAAAGGTTAAGCAATACCACAGTAAAAGTGTTTTCGGTAAACAATTGTTTACACCCACTATATATTGATAGCTCATTTTTCCTTCAAGTTCTTTTATTTAACAATCTATGATAAATAATTCTAAAAAACAACAAATATATCAATCTTGGTCCTATATAGTATATTGTAACATCAGTCTGGCCTTTAAGGACTTAAAGCAACTAATTGATAGAGTCTGTCTGTCATCACAGTATAACAGACAGTACAACATTGTTCAAATCACTAGTCATTCTACAGAGTCTCAGGTGGCAAGATTCTATTTCACATCCATTCCAAGTGAAGTCATGTCCCTTCTCTCCATTCCAGACATGGGTTAATGGTAATGGTTAACTCGTTTGGTTTAGTCCAACCGTTTCCACACTGCCATAATTAAAACCTTTCAAACTACTGTGATCTAACCAGTTCATTTTATGTTACTGCAGGTCTGTCTCATGTTTTGTTAAACTTGTCCTTTTTAATGATCATTAGGGGTAGAAAAGTATAAACATACTTCCCAAAAAAAAAAAAAAAAAAAAAAAAGCTATTTATAAGTTGCTGCAGGGAAAAGCTAATACTCTCTGAATGAAATGCAGGAAAAAAAAATCAGGAGTCATTAATTCAGTTCTTGGTGTCAAATCACCAGACAACCGAACAAAAGTAATTATAAAGACATGAGTCATAATCTAAAAATGAAACAACACTAGCTTATTGAACATATGTATTGTTTCTGTCAAAACATATTTCTAGACATAATTTAACTACTGGTCTAACATATTAATAAGGATGTATTTTTAAAAGGTCCAAACCAAACAAATAAAGCTTGAAAACTGAGATTTCAGGTTTAAAAACAGACTTCTTTCTTGTAAATGTTAAAAGGAGAACAATGATTTATTGTATTTTACTGTACATGTATATCTTTTGGGTCAGGTCCTGACAGGAGTTGGGAAAAAGACTCCCAATTGCATAGCAGTTTGAGCAAATGCAGGTTTTCGTAATAATTAGACACAGTTGTGCCCAATTACTCACAACTGGCTCAAATCTACAGGGAAAAGGCCATGAAATGGGTGTCTTATTTCAGTCCTCGACCTACAGCACTGTACTTCTGCAGAATATAATGGTCAGTGGTCTTACGGGTATTATAATACAGTAGTACTAATAAACAAACATAATAGACAAATGTTTCAAAAATAAATATTCATCTTTATCACCAAGTTTCTTTTTACTATGTGCATAAGAAAGTAACTTGACCCCTTTGCAAATAATTTGCATGATAAATGCACTGTATTTATTTTGAAAGTGATTACAGTACCTGCTCATGATGGGACATAATATTATATGTACATATAATATAACATTTAAAACATTCTCTAGTCTAGCGCCAACACTCCAATTTTATACAAAAATAACACAGAAAAGAAGCATCTGACCAGACTGCTGAGGCGTGTTTTTAAAGAAGCTAGCTCGTTTCTCAAGTCTGATCCAGTAGCTGGATTAAAAAATTGTTGTCATTTGTTTCATAATGACGTTTGAGGTTGCTCGCCTTGTACAAACCAACAGTGTGTAAACGATTTGTTGCTGATGAGACAGAGGTTTACCATTGTTTTCAGTGAAAGCAAACTCTTCCTCCCATTCTGGCTTAAAGCCTCATACTTTCATTTATTACTCTTGGACGGTTTGCTCAATGCCATTGTGTCCACGAAATGAACACGCACTTAATTCCAAATTATGAAATTCACTTTCAACTGCACATCCAGCTTTCACTCAAGGTGATCAAAATATGCATGGACCAGCGTGCGGTCATCAAGTGACGAAATGTCCTTGCAGTGAACATGCAGGCACAAAAAGAAACTGAAGGAGAGAGAATAAAAGAGACCAATAAAACACAAATGAATACAGAGAACAAAAATGAACTAATTCGAGCTGCAAAGTGTGCCCCCCACCCTCACCCAGCAGCACAAAGCGTTGTACTGACTTTATAAAATCACTTCAGACAAAGCATTTAAAAAAGAGGCCATCTCTTGAAATTGGCTCGAGACAATTCTGATTTTTATTGTCTGCAGCTGATCCTCATACATGGACTAGTCATGCAAGTCAAGGCATGTTGCTGCAGTTTTTGTAATCTTGACTACAAATCTCTTCTGGGTGATCTGAGGCTCCAAAGAGACTGCCAGACTGCCTTTTTGGAATGAAAGCAGCTGCTGGCTTGGAGTCAACAGCTGCAGAGTGGCTGCTTTGTTGGGGTTGAGGATCTGAAGGCATTAGGGCTGTCTCACAGACTCAGGGGTGAGACAGTACAGTGCTGTGAAGTAGAGCCATTCCATGAAAAGCTGGCTCTTTCAGGTCAATTAAAATTAGCACTTGGCATTGTTCAGTTATAGTGGGTAAGAGTCTACAAAATGTACTGTAAATACTGAAGAACTAGTTTGTTAATAACTACAAAATACTAAAATCATAAGATAGAATCAAATTGAAAAAACAAGTACTATTATTTCACAAACATTCCAATTTCTTAACCAGAACTAATTTGCTATATTTGTTACGGTCCACGAAAATCCCCCCCCCCCCCACCCAAGAAAAACCCTGTAGAGTCATTTTGTACAAGGTCTTGTGTTGTTTGTACAGTATATACTTCACTGTGCCCACAGCAAGAGCTTTTCACTTGCTGTTAACTTCACTTGCTGTTAACAAGTCTCTTAAGCCTCAGGAGATCACCCATTCCAAGAGCACCAAAGTGTGCTTGCAGTCTAAACCAGTCCCCATAGACTAGGAGCTGTTTGGAAGCACTGCTCTCGCTCCAAAACCCCTTCAGACTCCTTTCCAAATTACCACTTTTTACGACCTACGATGAATCAACCTACAATTCGGACATCTGGTTTCCAGCTATTGTTTTGAAGGGAGCACTTTACTGTTGCCACAATTTCTAAGGAGGTGGTGCAGCAGAGGGATTTGATGCCAGAGTAAAAGACTCTTTCATACAGTACAATGCTGGTCTTCAACTCTGGCTCCGATCTAGCCTGTGGATTACATCATAATTCTGTTTGGACACCACAACGCCTCCATCGAAAGAACTATTAGAACTAAAAATAAAATTTAAAAAAGCTCCCAGGTTTTCTTGCCTTCAGTCCCTGGGAGGCTGGGTTTAAATCCACCTCAGGTCAGCACTGAGTTTGGTAGCATCACAAAATCACTACTCAATTAAGCACTAAAAAAAACTGCTTAACTTAACTTTCCATGCTTTTACTGCTGTTTTAACAATACACTGATAAAAAGCCTAGTGTTTTTTGTGGAGTACCTACTTCACTGTGCACTGTCTCGCTTTCTCTCAGGACAAAGGCAGGTTCAGGTCAGGACTATGATTCGCTCACTCTAAATCCTAGCAGTAAAGAGAGGTCCCAGTGCACCTGGAGACAGTGTCTGACTGGAGCCATTGTCTTTGTCCATCACTAAACTGAATTTGAATTAAGTCTTAATTCTACTAACAAGACAACGAGCTTAACTAAAACACAAATTCCTTCAACACATGGAATGGAAATTGGTCAGTTTGGGCCTCTCAATTTCTATTACAGTACAATATAATGCTGCAATTCAGGGAGCAGATGATAAATACACAGACTTAACAGAGCAATCCTATTTGCTATGTTTTTTCCTCCTGCCACTAAATATTGCTACATCCATGTTGGCAAGGCAGCCTTCAACGCAAAAGGGCTGCCAGTAAATGAGTCATGATGCCTAGGGTGCCTTAGCATCAGGCAGGCTGAGACAAGCATTCTGCTCACCAAAAGAAAGGTGTGCAGCATTTTGGTAAATACAAGAAGCTGGCAAAGAAGCAAGGAGTTCAGTGTGGTTCAATTACACTCTAGGCCTGTGATTCCACTATGTAACACAATTTTTGTTCCTGGGTAGTAAGTGTTATTTTTCCTAATTGCTTATGCCTCAAAAGTATAGTAAATGTAAATACAGTATAATCGTAAATCTCGAAAAACTACTCACTTCTAAATCTTTTGTAGTCATTTTTGTATTACTTTAGTATAAATACATGTTAATTTGGGTTCATATGTTGTTTTTTCTGACTTTATGTGAATGAAAAGACACACATTTGCCCATTTTCCCATTGGAAATAGTGATATGTTGAAATATCACTGTCCTGGTCACAAAAGCAAAGTTTGTGGGAAATAGCCATTTTCTATACTTTTGAGGCATAAGCAATTAGGAAATAACACTTATTACCCAGGAACAAAAAAAAATAAATTGTTACACGGTGTTCTCAAACTGAGGGGCGCGGACTGTATCCTGGAGGGGGGGCGGGGTGGTTAATTTATACATATATTTTTTAATTATATTTATTTAATTACAGCGCACATCTTAACCTAGGCTATACTGTATAATGGACGGATACTTTGGCTTTATAAAACGTTTTGCACCGTATAAAACTGAGCTGATTTTGGCAGTGCTTGCTAGTCTATTAACCAGTGTTAAATGATTTGGAAGCAAATAAAAGCATTTTCGTTTCGGCTTTATTGTTAAAGATTTCATACATGGCAATACTGCCTTACAATTGCTGCATGATAGTACTGTGATCTTTCCACTGTGATGTTGTGAACCATAGTTTTAAAACAGAGACACAATGCTGATCATGAAAGTTTACTGATTCTTAAAATTAAGGGCCATATAAGAATGATACATACTGTAAATTATTAGAATGCCTCCTTTGTTGTTCTCCAAGTTGCTGTAGTTACACTGTAGATGCTATAAGGGGTTACTGTAAATGAGATACTGTTTTAACAAACATATTGAAGTAAACATTTATTTAATTGTTTTTTAATTAAAAATATACATGCAAAACTGTGACACTTTGTGAACGTGCTGTGAAAAAATCCCCCAATGTAGCAAAACCGCTGAATTTAATAGTAGTCAAAGTTTCCTGTTATACAATGTATATTAACTTAAAACAAATCTTTATGCTGACACCTCCAGGCATTTCAAAGTTTGTAGATGGCGCTGTGAATCCGACTGGTGCCTTAAGCTTGCATATTTTTGGATGAAGTCTGTGCCATCTGGTAAATATGTTGTTTACCAGCTTACTATATATTAAACGCTGGTCACAATCAGTAAACTGCAGTGTTAAGTTTGCTCTTATTACAATGGATCGGTGACTGGTTTGTGCAAATAAATAAGTAAATAAGTAAATAAATAAACAAACAAACAAACAAACAAACAAAAACAGCAGTAACATACAGAGAAGCCGCATTCACGTTTGATTTTTTTTTTTAACCAGTATATGCGTGTGTGTGTGTGTGTGTGTGTGAGTCTGTTGGGGGTGGGGACGGGCGTCAAGTACCACAGACAAGCTCTAGGCTATCTTGTTTATGATATAAATCACTTTAACCCTTTCCACTTCAGGTACCATGCAAGTAAAAATAGCACACAATTGTTATAGATCCATAGGAAGGATAAGGAGGAGTCGTTTGACCCATGAAGGTCAGTCCATCACACAGTTATCCCCAGGACAGTGTCCGATTGTTTATTAGCTGTTAAAACTTCCCCTGGTTAACGATTCCATGCATCAATTACTGTCTGCACAACAAACATGTGCTTCGCACCTTCTTTCTGAACTTCCTCTAGTCCTAGTTTTTGGTCTCTGTGCCTTGACCTCATTTAAACTTCTGAATACACCTCAAGTACCCCCTCCTGCAAGTCAATGTTATTCAGAATACCAGACTACTATTAGGTTTTACTCTCCAAAGCAGGATTTATTGGCATTATGGTATTTGCTGTACCCTAACCTCTACTTCTTGAAAAAAAGACTTGGGTTTGAAAACTCAAAACATTTGTTTAAACTCTTTAAAAACATTATTATTTTATAATATGTACACAGGTCTTTAACTTTATTAACATGGCAAACATCTAGAGAGGTCTAGGGAAAATAACTTCACTCAAAACAAGAGACAGTGAACCAAAATAACACTACTGTAGCTGGCAGCCTCTCTGCTTTCCTAAGAATTATTTTTAAAATAAAAAAAAGACAAAACCTCTCAGCAACAGCTCCTTTTTGTTTTGGAGGTGGTTGTGACACTGGCCACTGTTTTTTTTGGTGTTTTTTTGTAAAGAGGCCCCTGGGGCAGTGCCACATGGGGGAGGCTGTAAACCCAGGCTGTGATAGCGAGCAGAGCTGCCTGGACACGCAGACTGCAACCCGCGCCCCAGCAAAACTCTGCCAGCATTCCACAGCGAGGGAGAGGCGACAGGGGGAACAGAGTTACTGAAACTGGATGCAGCTGTTAATCACCTCTGCCAAGCCAAAACAGAGAGAGAAACAAGGAGAACTACCAGATATACTGGAGAAGACAGTGCAGCAACACAGCACCAGGGAGCGTAGGAGACAATGTGGGATACAGATATTGTACACAGAGAGATACTACAGTGCGCAGAGAAATTACATTGACTATGCTAGTTGCACAGTGGATTGTGTTTTGGTACATAATGCCTTATTTTCTTTTACAGTTAACAGCTTGTTGCTGTCACACAGAAGACGCACAAAAAACAAAAACAGCTTTGCATGCAAAAATGTAGTTTATCAGATCAGAATTTGAAGCAAGCATCGTGCCTTACAGAACACCGAGAAGAATAAAGGATTATAGCTCTTTGACCAAATCTCCATCAATTTAAGAGACAAAAAAAACACCTCTATCCAAAGCAAGAGGTTTGCAAACTACTGTACAGTTGAGGATATTAACTATCCCCACCTAGTTACTGATGCCAGGCTGCTCTTATTATGCATTAGTGACGCAATGCAGTGCAAGATATTCAAAGACTTTCATGCTTTTAGGGCTGGCAAAGAATACAAAAAAAATAAACACACTGTGTGAAAAAAACATATACAGTATATACTCATGTATATGCCCCATAAGACATCAGATGCACAATTGTTAATATTTTCTCTGTTTCTTTTAGGTGTGAAATGACTCAATTCATGTATAAATTCAGATTATTTATGTGGGGTGCAGATATTCAAATGGGTGTGGATGGACAATTCAACAGGGAATCATTTATGATATTGCTTATGATGCCTGATTTATGCGACACCCTGTATATTGTCTGAGGCCCTGCATTCTCCCAAGGGGAGTCGTTAAAATGTGCATGCTTTAAATGAAACAGAAATCAGATGGCAGAGACAAAGCAACAAACAAGCAGTGGCATAATGACTGAGCATCTTATTACAGCTAATGTAGGTGAAATCGGGTTCCCCCATTTGTTATTTTAAAACATTTGGTCAGCCTCCATTGGACAAGCACATGCAGTGTAAAAATAACGGGAAAATGAAGACGCTGACCTGAATGCTGAATTAGAAATTCCAAAGTACAAAAAAACTGGACAAAATTATTAGAAAAGCGGCAAAAGATACACATACCTGTTGGTTTACAAGAAGATAATATAATATTATCATTTGGATAAATAAGTTATAGCAAACTGTACTATACACTTTTTTTAAAACCATACTAGTTTTTCTGCTTTCTGCAATTTTTTTTCATTGAAACACTACAAGTGGTGCAAATAAAGGATTTCTCTTTAATTCAGAACATGTGTACAATCAATTGTATCAGAATCTTTGTTCAGAACTACCATCTTCTCTTCACTGCTGCCAAGAAGGAATTCAAGCTGAGGGAACACAAAGCCACTTATTCTGGAACAGTGGCTTGAAACCTGGTTCCAGGAGACCTAGTATGGGGCAACTTTGCTGTATCAACCCCCAAGTCCCCCCGATGTGCCATGCAGTCTAGTCTCTCGAAATCAAGTTCCAAACCTCAGTGGCTTTGTGTTCCCTCAGCTTTAGTTCCGATATCACAATCGCATTCCAATCAGAGAGGAATTAAAACTAACAACACACAGAGGCAAACCAGTTGGATGAAGCCAACTTTATGGAGTTTCACTATTTTTCTTAATCAATCTATTTGGACTGGGTGCTGTGCAACTGAACTGGCTTCATAGTTTAAATTCATTGGATGAACATAGCGATTTGTTACTCAAATGAGGGGCACTGCTGATCAGTCAGTTGGTATGACCAGTCTTTTTGCATTTACAAAATACTGCAGGTGCCAAAGGTCACCATCAGACCCGTTATGGTCAATCTCTCGTGTGACTTTTATATAAACATACTGCTGGGATCCAGGAACAAATACCAGATACTCTCTCCTGACATGAATGAGTCCAAGGCAGTGGAATTGGAGTCTTGCAATCTGCCTGAAACAACTGGCTTTCACAAGGCTATTTTGGATAGTCCAGTTTTAAATAGAAGTGGCCTCATCTATTTATGACCTGCAGATGGGATCCAGCCAACAGGTGGGACCCCTCCTCTAGCACTGACCCCTTTCTAAATGAAATAATGCTGCCACACTTGAACACTGGAAGTGCTGTACATTAAATGTGCTGAATGATTTGATGGGGAGCACCATTCCTTCAAGATGGCTGCAAAGTTTTTATAAAAGGCAGGCTGGCGAAATGAAAGAGGGCTATTGTGGACAGTGGGCCAGTTGACACTGGCAGCACCTCGCATTTACACAGGAACTGAGGTTAGTGCTTTTACAAGTCTGTCCGACTGGTATGCAGAGAACAGAGGTCGCTTTTCATGAGAATCCAAGTACGTAAACAACTTGGAGCTCAACTGACGACAAGTGGCCCAAGTGGACGAAGAAAGGGGTGCCTCTGACTGTACGGCTTCTCTCCTCACTCCCAATAAAACCTGAAGGGCCTGCACCACACCCCTTGGTCGAAACAAAGGCCTGCTCTGTTCACCAGCTGCCCAGGAGCCAACTTAATGGGGCCTCATTATTTTTCTTAATAAATGTTTGGCGTGGGTCCTGGTGTCTGACTAAAATAGCCTAATGGTTTAGACACTGACGCACAAAACTAATTTGGTGATGTCATCTCCAATGATCTGCTGGTTTACTCAACTGCTCTTTCAACCAGGTTATGTAGTCTAGTGGTTAGGAGTTAGGAAGGAGCAGCGAAGCTACATTTCCACTGCCTAATGCTGATCGGCACACATGCATTCTTGTTAAGCTCATATTTAAAAGCAATTGTTTCTACCTGCTGATTGAACTAGAGCACACACAGGGATCAAAGTTGTTCCGATACATGAAAGGATGAACTTTTAAATTTTTTACAGAAGCTGTAGTTATATCCAAGAGAGGACTATATTCGTTCTGACTTACTCACTCTTCAAAACTTCCAAACTGAGAGCATGGTAACACAGACTAAAACATAGAATTAGTCTTTTTCTGTCTCAGTTTTCACCCATCTATTAACTTGAACAGAAGCCATGTGTAAAGTTGAGGTTACACCTGAGTGGGTCTTATCCAGGGTAAACACTGCCTTCAGATTTCTATGTAAGAATCCCGCTAAAAGGCACAAGTGAAATGATTTAAGGGAGGTCTTCATTAGTGAAAGAATAGGGTTACACCAAGACAACAAGTTATGATAATGGTTTTACCCTACCCTGAATAAATGCCTTGCGTCTCCCCAATAAGGAGATCTTTAAAAAGCACATACTCCAAAAAATATTTCTAAAGCAGCCTTTTTTTTACTAGCACAATATAAAACAAAAATACTTGAACCACTGTAATCTTTTCATTTTCCGCTTTGAAATCCCATGAGATGGGAGTGTGCGTGTCCCTAAATTTATGTTCAAACCTGCCTGTCCTCTGCTGTAAAACCCACTTCAAATGAATTCTCTGGAAACACATCCATCAGCTCTGAAAGGATATGGGAAGGGCCGTTATTAAAATGTCTCTCCTCCGCTGGGAGCTTGTGGAGGAGTGTTGGGTGCAATGGGAGAACAGGCAAGGTTAGGCCACTGCAGGGGATGTGTTGAAGGGAATGTACGAAGACGGGCAAAGTTACGTCATTTTAGCCCTAACAAACATAAGAAGCAATTAAAATTAGGACCTATCAACAAATCAGTTGCAATCAAGCTGTTGGATATGAATTTGAAAGGCTATTAAAAGCATTCCAGTAAATAGCATGGGCACTGCCATTATTGGCACTGTAATGCATGAACATGAATAAATAGTGCATATTATTTCTTAAGTGCATTCATATGCAGTTTTAAAAGAATACCGACAATGAGCAGAGCAATACTGTTCTGGAATATACATTTCTTTAAATAAAAAAAAATACATTGACTGCCGATTTCATGATTACGGATTATCAAGGTATTCTCTTTCAAGCCTTACGCATCTGCGCCAGGTTTTGAATTTCCTGAAAAGAAACAGAGTATTCTTACTATTTCTATAGAAAAAAGTGGCCAATGGTACAGAACAAACAATAACCCTGTGATTAAGTGATTACATTTCCTAAAATACAGAATTTGTACATAATCATTTTCAAGCGGGGAGAAGGCTAATCTATGGAACCTGTTGCAAGGACATCCTGTCATATATCTCCGAGCCTCTTGCAGTTCAGATAGTGGCTGCATTAATTCAATATAGCACATCAAAAGGCCTGTAATGTTGTTAGCTTTGCTGAGAGAGGAGGTGTGTAATTTTGAAATGTCTTAATACAAAAAAAATCAAGCTCTCTCTAGGGTTTAAAAACACCTTTTAAACAGCACTGCCATTTGACCGACCCCTTCAATTGTGGTAAAAACAAGATCCCTTTAAGGGAACAATAAAACAGGGAGCTATGTGGCATAGGCTGGCTGCAAGCAAAAGAAAGAATGAAAAAATAAATCACTGTGAGTGATACAGTAAAGGATAAAGAGTGCAGTGCAGATGAGCCAGACTCAGCCGTCTGAACAGAAGCACCTTTCCAATATCAACAGTTTAGGGAAATCTCCTGGCTGGATGATTTAGGCTACAGCCTCTGTACCATATAAACACCCCAATTTCCCATTCCTTTCAGTAACTAAAAATACATTAAAAATAAACAGCCTACAGCATTCCAATAATACAGTATTCTTTTAGCTATTTTCTGAAGGTCAACACTGAATAGTTGCATTCTGCTTGTACTAATTCATAAGTACGTAATACCTGGGCACTGAGGGAACAAGACCATCTTCTCTATTGCACTTTCAGTGCCCGCCCCACCCATCTCACTCTTTGGGCACCTCTTGCCCACCCAAGTCCTTACAAGACGACCGTGAGAGTCAACTGTCCATATTAACTTTTAAAAGAAACACCAAAAAGTCTGCTGGTTTTCAATCCAAATGAATTCTCATTTACTTAATTAGACCCTTCATCAAACTGATAATTTGCTTAATTAGACCTTGTTGAAATTATTTTCAGCTTTTAAACAGTTGCGGATTTCAAGTTAGCTGTAACGTTTTATAAGCAACATGAACTTGAGCAACTGTTTAAGAGCTGAAAACAATTTAAAAGGTCTAATTAAGCAAATTATCAGTTCAATTAAGGGTCTAGTGAAGTAACTGAGAGTCAGTTGGAATGAAAACCAGCAGACAGAGGGTCCCCAAGAGCGGGGTGTTGAAAACCACTGGCCTAGAGGTACGAGCCCACTGCTTTATATACTTTATACCAGGGGTCTCCAACCTTGGTCCTGGAGAGCTACTGTGGCTGCTGGTTTTCATTTCAACCAAATCTCTGTTACTAATTGAACCAATTATTGGCTTAATTTGTCAAGATTAACAGGTATTCCAGATCTTTAGCCACTGATGATGTAAAGACACCTAGAAAACCTCCTGGATAGGGGCTCTCCAGGACCAGGGTCAGAGACCCCTGCTTTATACCCTGCTCCATACACTGCAGTGGCACCATGTAGAGTTGCTACATAAAGATTTGGTTGCGGACTTTACTAACAACTTTTGTTTACGCAATATGCCTTATAAAAATCAAGACTGAATTTTGCATCTGAGTGACATTAAGATTTATAGTACTCACACATTGTTCTGTTAACAGAAACCTGTTTGACAAAAAAAAAAAAAACACACACACACACACACACACACAACACAACAATACAGTCCGTAAACCCGTCTGACGAACCTTCGAAGGTTTAAAATAATCTTTCGAATCCCTGGCTACCGAACAAACCTTCGAACACAGTCCTAATTGTATCACCCCAAATCCTGGGTCCAGGCCCGTTCCCTGATACTGCAATGTACAGTACCTGTGAAAGAGGGACTTTAGGCTGAAGTGCAGATCATGTGATTGCTGCTCAGCTGATATCTGGGGCACTCTAGCAGGATCATCAGCCGCATCCATTTTCTTTCCGTATTCTTCATGGTACACAGAACAAAGATCGTTTGACCCATGTGCTTAAACAGCAGCACATTCCACTAGCAGTCTTCTGATAGACTAAAAAGACAGTCTCCCTCCTGTTCGACAGAATTATTAGCATTCCTCTGTGAATTTTCTCAGCTGAGTTCACAGCAGCCTGCAGCTTCTGATAAGGGTAAAATGAGGAGTGGACATCAAATGATTAGACTGCGCTGTTATTCCAAAAAGTTATTGACACACTGGAACACTGCCTCAGCAGCTTCTGGTTACAAAACTGTTTTAATTGTATGAGTTTAATCCTACTAATTTTTGGAAAACCATTTCTTATAAAACAGTTAAAACATTGATTGATTGACTTTTTCTTAAAGGTTAACGCAGCTCCTGTATGTCTGTAAACATATTTGTTAGAGCCATTTTGCCGACAATGAAATGTGGTTTTTACTTTTACTGTTTCGCCAGCCCACTCAATACCTTGTAATGCACTGCCAAAAGCCGATGGCTCTACAGTTACAACAAGCATTTAAAAATAACAGCATGTGTCCCCTTTCATCAGTGTAATCATGCAAGCACTAACAGAGTGGTTTACTAAGGACCCCTGGGTATTGGCAGAACAATTGGAAGAACAAGGCTTGGGATGATCAATGGAAATGCAGGGTGATTTTCGGAGGTAGCGGAGGTTTCGAAGGGTCCATGTTTGAGGGCAACTCAAATTGTTTAAATAAATACATTATGGGCTGCATGGCTGGCTGCCAAAGAGGTTGTAAAGCCCTGCATGGGCTTGGTTAGAAAACATGGAGACAACCAAGGAGTCACACTGCACCCTGCTTAAGAGGAGGCAGGTTCAGCCAGTAGTACAAGATTACTGGGATTAAAGCAGGGAGGTGCCAAGCACCTTAGGGTAGCCTATTGTACTGTACTGTACTGCGTGTGAACAAGTGGTAGAAGGAGAAATTGGTTATCAAAAATACCACAGGGAGAGGATAAATCAATTTTTCTCATAAAATCAAAAGCATTAAAAGAAAATGATGTTGCATGATTCCTTGCTGCAATGGAAAAAAAAAAAAAAAAAAAAACAGGCGATGAACCGACTTCTTACCCAAACCTAAACAACAGAGAACTGTATCCCATTTCCTGCTTCTCGAAGCAGTGAGGAACAGTTTCTGGATCAGGACTTTGTCTCCGTTTCCTCAAAATGTGTTCCTGTGTTTAGCACTTTTGTGAACAAGCCGATAAAATCTTTTTCAAGAATAAAAGGCCCCTATACACCACCTCCACTGGCACACCCAACCCATGAGGGCTCGGTACAGTACAGTACAGTACGGGTATGGGTGATTCTCCACTGGCAACATGTCGACTCGAGCGAGAACCAAACCATGAAACTGACCTCACAAGACATCTGAATCCGGCTGCGGGGCGAGGTTATTGATTTTCGTCATTATGGTGCATCACTAAGTCAGTCATCACATCAGTACACTCCAGAAAGAAAAACAACAAAAATGGCGGCCAGCGAGTGTGATGAGAGAAAAGTACAGCCTTGGGACGCTAAGGAAGTGCAGGCTCTAGTTTCTCTGTGGGCAGACAGAAGTGTTACTTCAGGACACAAGTCAAGTGGACACAAACCGCAAGTACTGTACAGTAAACTCAATTTACTCTCAAACACAAAATTCGACCAGATTTCTCATCCTTGACCTTTATTATACTAATACAAAGAAAAACAAAAAACAATTCTAAACTTATTTACAAAAATAGTCAAACAAAAACTGTACAGCTGTACCATACATACAACTACGGCTCTCGTTGCACTCGCAGGTTTTTTTTTAAAGTACCCAAACAAAAAAACAACTAGACTTAAAATGAGATATCTCTGGTAAAACCTTTTTTCCCCGCTTGACGTCAACTCGGTTCTGCAGTGGAAAAACAACCCAGGCCCCTCCCCTTAACCTCACCTTGAGGGCTCGGTACGGACAAGGCGCGGTTCGGTTCTACAGTGGAAAAGAGGCACTAGATGAAGTACAACTGACCTGGACTTCAATTTTTACAGGATTCCAGACTTAACCACGTTTTTATTATTGCTATTGCTGGAAACGTGTGTGCTGTATTCTTTCAAGGGTATTGTGTTTGTGCACTGTTATCACATGCTTTCAATGTGTCGTGTTGTTCTTGATATTAAGACTATAACGTAACTCCTGTACTGAACACTGTGTACTTTTTTATAACAAAACACATGCTACTGTTAAAATTACATCTTTGCTTTTGTTTTTTCAATAATCCTGCTGTTTGTAGATATTTATGTATTAAGCAATTTCTTCAAGCTGCTGTGACTCTATCCGGAGCACACCTAAACAGTTGCAAGGTCATTTTTCTACAGCCTGCACACAGATCATTACTGCAGAAAAGTGGTTTTTATACCTATTTCAAGGCAGTCCTTTGAAGTGCACATTTAGGTTAGAAATTGTTCTGTGAAGCCTCCTGGCAAGCTGAAGATATCCTCAAATGCAGTTTCTTCCTTGGTTATTGCATATAAATATATACAGTACAGAACCATCCATAACATTAAAAACACTCATAATGTCAAACTTACCAAAAACTAAGCCAAGCAAACTAACATCTCGGTTTAAGAGCTTCCATCACTGGTGAAGGCACCAATTGAAACGTTTGTCTGGTTGACTAACTTTTTAAAAAGCTTTAACATCAGTAAAAACTGCCTGGTGGATTAACTACTTCCACCCAAGGTATCCAATGTTTAAACTAAATATAGCAATTTACTTTGTGAACCATGATTTGGTGATAGCCACCATTACAGAAAAGTGATTGGGTTGTTTAACTTGATCTTATACTCAGCTGACCCCTATGAAAGCAAACAAAACAGAGTTTGCATCGGAATAGGTTCATCCTGTAACATATCTTCAGATAAGAACATGGAACAAGTCAGTTACAGAAGGCTACTTGGAAAATTACTTCACAGCATGTCCCACTTGGAGATAACTGTAAAAAGGAAACTGCCCATGCTGAGTTCCTAATAGGGGCAATCTCCCTCAATCACTTTGGGGTGGTCCTGTAAACAACTGTAAAGCACTGTTTGCAAATCCCTCTGCAATTAATTAGAAAGACCAGTGTAGCAATTACAGTGTGGTTTGAAGCTGAAATGTCTTCTCTGTTATGCTCAGTTTCACACTGAAACAATTCCTGTCTGTGTAAAAGTACTTGGTTTAGCTTTGTGTAGACTTCACTGTATACAAAAGGATGCAACCCGGGTTGACTGTCCGTTTTGTGTACATGTCTAAAAAAGCAGTTTTAGCAGTCGAGTTCATCCTGCCTTGAAACCTGTTTCTGTACATAGAAGGTATAAAGTATAAATTACACCTTAAATCTTTGTTACATCTGAAGAAGCAAACCATATACTTCTATAGAAGGTTTATAGGAAACACCTATAAAATATGATATTTTCAACATTGGCTTAACAGCACAGTGTGACCATTTAATGAAAATATAAGTACCAGTGCATCAGAAATTGGAAAATAGTCAGTTTTTAAAACCCTAAATGTCACTGTAATTGCAATGTTGTTAGGAGGCACTTGCCTGTTTGTTGATGAGCTGTCCTGTGCTGTTTATCAATCAAATCCATCAATCTATTTTATTTAGCGCCTTTCACAGTGAACCACCATCGCAAAGTGCTTTACAAGGTACAGTAACAACAAGAAAATATTTTAATATTTTTAATGTATAATACATGATATACACTAAAAAACTAATATATATAACCTTCGATTTAAACAAGTCCCAATGCTTTTAACATTCAAAAATTGATTTTAGGATCGAAATCTGGAAGACCCATCATTACCACAAAAACATCTACGGCTTGTTTGCTGTTGATGACCTATCAACACGTTAAAACCAGATACTCTCACTAATCTCTCTAGGGCTGCCCCTGTTCAATAAGCCATATAGTTCAATCAGCAAGAGGAGACTCCTGGTGTGATCTTTCCTGGTATCCCTGGAGCATGCACGCAAAGAGATGCAGCCACCTGGCAGATGTATTCTCAATAAGCAAGTGGGCAAAAGCGGCAACAATAAAAAATAAAAATTAATGAGCAGCTTTGGGCTTCACTGCTGAATGAAAGATGTGGGTACCCATTTCTAATGGGACTGCATCAGCTGTCAAAATCCAGGAGTGGCCAATCACAGCCGGTTCACCTACACTCCTGTTTAATGCATAACAGGAAGAAAAAAAATACAACATGCATTACAAGATAGGGTTAAGTACTGCCTATCTTAAAATCAGCAAATATTTTTGTTGACAGGGGGCCATTGTGTAGGCATACTATATGTATGCCTACACATATGGCACTATGATCAAGGCTGTGGGCTACTGGAAACTTTAAACAGTGACCCATGTTTTGAAATTCCACTTTCTTTCCCACTACACTATTAAAATAATGTCTTTATTTTACCTACTAAAAGCTGTCAGTGTCCACCAAAATGTAGTATTATTCCTAGTCAGGTAGACAAACGTTTCAACAAGTGCTTTCATGAGTGATTTCATTTATTTATTTTTTCCTCAAACTGACATTGAGACATATAAAACAAGAGCTGCAATTATTTAATCGGTAGCTACAGAAATGAAATAAACAAAAAGCAAGTACATCAAAAGAGAATGTTTGTTCTGCAGCAAACACCACTGCAGTTATGTAAAACATGTTCATATGTGATAATATAATTCACATGGCCCTGCGACACAATATGCAGTCAACGATTTCTCCTGCATTAATCGCTTATATCCTGGACACACTATAGAAGTCAGTGAATTTCATTTAAAAAACAAAAAAAAATGCTGATTTAAAAGAATGTGTGCAATCGGATTGACATTCCTTCTGGCTAGCACAGCACTCTAGAAAAGTAGCCAGTTAATGGACTGCTTCCATTGTGATCACCGGTTTTCTCTGTTATATGTCATAGTACACAGATTTTTCTCTGCAGTAGAAAATAGGACTGCTGCTAGAAAAGACCATTTTACAACAAGCCTCAGAAATTGTATAAGGTATAGCAGTATTGATAGTCATTCTCAACTCCTTCATGCTCCTGTTCTGAGTACTGTATTTGTAATGTTCACGCATCAAAATGTATCAGAAAGCATTTTGGGATACTGGAGAATACACAAAAAATGTAGTTTGGTATTACAGCGTCCACACTGCTGACAAACCGCACTACCTGATGCAAGCTAATTTAGAACCAGACTCGAGACTACCCCTGAGGTGGTCTCGAGTTTGGTTCTTGAGCACGGTAATGAATACGGCGTAGTGTGGACATTAACTGTATTTACAACTTTTAAGCTGGTTTAAAAAGGCAACTAAAAACGTTTTAAAGGCATAATGTGGACAGGGTCTTAGTGGACTTCTAGCCCAAGGGTATTCAATTACATTCACTGGCGGGCCAGATAAGGCAATGTCCAAATCTTGGGGGGCCACAGGGTACTTGTCAGGGGACATAAACACCCTGTAGATAGCGGCGACCTTTCAACCACACACATCTGCAACTAACATTTGTAATGAAGGACAATTACTTTTACAAAAACCTGCCTACTTCTTCCCGAAAGAAACTATAATAAAAAATTTAAATTTAAAAAAGCATGGCCCCAGGGCTGAATGTGTCACTGCTGTGCACTAAGTTCTGTGCAGCTGGGTGTCTTTGAGATCGGTGCAGTTTGTGTCATTTACAACGTCTTTGACCATCTCACACAAGCAATCCACAGTGGAAATGGTGGTGTGATTTGCCACTAGAAACGCTAGTTTTAAAGTACTCAGTTTTTGTATTAACTGTGAACAAGCAGCTTTCTAATATATTAAATATTTCCTTTTTAGGGGTTAGTAAAATATAATTTCAATATTATTATTATATTTAGAATTGTTGTTTTTTTGTGTTTCTCTCCCCTCCAACCCCAAATGCTTTCTTCTTCTTTAAGAATTCGATTGATCCACGCTAGCCATTTAGTAGTAAAATTGGTTTAAGTGTACATGTTTTGGTGCATGCAGAATGAAGAAACTGCATGCAAATGAGGTTGCAACATTTTAATAAGTGATTACTCTATAACTTAAAAAAGAATAAATATAGGACACACTTTATTACAATCACTATTTGTAATTGTACTAACATTAATACAGGACTCGTCATTTATTAAAATGCTGTGCTCTTGTTTTAGCAATCTTCATTCTGCGTTTAATGAGAAATTAAAGACTTTAAAAGCCTATTTAGTTGTTTCAAATTAAAACCGCATAAAATTAAAGTGATTTTCCCGCAAAACGTAATTAAAAACAGCCACATTTTGTGGAAAAAAAAAACGCCCAGTTGGCAGCACTGCAGCTGACACCAGACGGGCCAGACAGAAGGCTCTCGCGGCCAGATTTTGCCCGCGGGCCGTCAATTGAAGAACGCTGTTTTAGCCTGAAACAGAAAAAAAAGGTCAACAGCAAAAGACTAAAAGTCACTTGAGAATGTTGTACTAATGAGGTAACAAAGAGCACCACACTGCTTCAGGTCACCTTTCTGTAGGCTGGATTCAAAGCTGGCACCAGGGAATGACATGACTGTTTAAGCACAGCGTACTGTTTTTACACAGGCATTCTAACATGGCTACACACACGCAGATGCATTACTTTTCCCAGCTGTTTTTTCTTTGGCACGAATGCTGACCAGCGATGCCCAATATCAGTAAAGGACAAGGCTGATTTACGTGTAAATGCAGCTGCAGCATTAGCACATTATGCCTTAATATTGCAGTATCTCACAAAGTTCAATTTTACACTGAAATACAATTCTTTCATTTGTAGAAATAAGCCTGGTTAATTAAAGTACTGCATGACACAGTACAGTCACACAGCTATCATATCCCTAGGTTGTATTTGAATCAGAACTGGGTTATAAAACAGTTGCTGCAGCACACACTTTCCTTTGTTCAGCAGTGCCATATGTTTTAAGTAAAACAACGAAAAGCTACCAGCAACAAATGACAAAGGACAGACTGTTCTCTGGGCTGGACTAGATTCAAGTGCATCTAGTTTAATTTAATGCAGCTGTGCAGGCTTTTACAGTTCAGCTGACTTCAGTTAACATTTCAGCTCCTCCTGCCCTAGCTGTGCTAGATGGCATTTTGCCAACTGTTTGACTGTTTACCTAACTATGCAGGCAACTGTAGAGCCTCCGTTAATCCAGTTTCTTAACTTACTTTACTCTAAGTCTTACCCTAGTCTAAACTGTGTACATAGAGAATGCTTTTACACAGTTAACATTCATCACTGTGCTCCTACACACTCTGTCAGGAAGACATAAGACAGTTGGGATAAATCCATTAAGCTCTCTATGTATGCAAGATTATCAGGGGTACCTGGGTGAGGGGTCAATTTACACCACGTGTGACTGATTCGGATGGGCAAGTTACTGAGCTTCAGTTTTAGTGCAAAGTTTTGTACTGCTTTCTTTTTTTCTTTAAAAAACAGCTCATAGTTTTTTGAAAAGTAGGAAGGTTAAGTTGATTATCTGTTACAAAAGTTTCCAAACTTTCACAGCAAACAAAAGCAAAACACAGTTCCAAACTGAAATGCCCCCTACAGTAAACGGATCCCACAATGTGATCAAGCTAGTATTCAAACCAGGCTAAGAGCCATTTACCCTAGCCAAGCTGCCTCTCTACTCCACACAAACCAGAAGAATGTTTACATGTTATTTCTGCTAACACAACGTCTCCTTTTATATATATCCCCCCAGAAAAACACAAACACACCCCGAATTAAATCTGTACACTGCAAACAAGAAAGAAACAGTTACCTATAGAAGAAGCAATCACAACAAACCAGAACGCCCATGCAGCCTCTTCAAAGGGGGGGTGGGGCTGTGTCTTCCTTGCCCCCCCTCCTGCTCAGGCTCTTAAACGACCAGTCACTGAAGTGTTAGACACCTGGTTGGAGACAGCAGCATTGCAGCCTAGTGTAGCTTCCACTTCCCTCTCCAGCAGAAACCTCCTAAGGAGGGAGGGATTGTAGAGTGCAGGTATTTCTCATGTAGGAGTCAATGTTACAGTAGATGAGGAATCTGGCACTCAGAAGCTGATGTTAAAAGCTGAAGAAACAGCAGCAGTCGGTGATGGCAGTTACAGCAGTAGCAGCAGCAGCAGCAGTGCGATCCTGCACACTGAGCTGCTCAACTTCACAACAACCGATCACAGCCAGCCTCTCTCTCGCTCTTGTTGGCTATGACCCGAAAGGCGGAAAGATTAGGTTGGCAAAAAGTACTTGCATAAATAACTGCTGACTAGTACTGGTGCTGCTGTAGCTGATCTCTCTGCAGGAAAAAAAATACCCCCCCCCCCCCCCAAGCACTTTCTCTTTATCAATCCAAGGGGTTTAGCTTTCCCTCAGGGATTACACAGCACTCTGATGAAAGTATAATCTACTGCTGCAAGTACAGTATGTGCTGTAATGGAGGAAGCGTGTGTCCACCTGAAACTGCCAATAACAGCAACCAAAACAGTACGTTGATTGTTGACATGAGGTGCACAGATACCTCTTGGTCAGTAAAGCAGCCCCACCTGAGTATGTGAGGAGATGTGGACCATCCTATTGTTAAAAGCTACTGTAACCACTGCTACTGTACCAAATTAATTGCTTACCTGTTAGTCACTCTATTACCATTATTCCACCCTTTTTATTGTGTTTTCTATATAATGGCAACACAAACAAACAAACAAACAAACAAACAAAACAAAGTCTGCAAAACAAAGCAAAATGTTGTAAGAAAAATTCTGCCTGTACAGATCTGTGAGGACTGGAGCTGAGAACCCTGGTCTAATCTATTAAACACGGGCGGACTGTTAAAAAATGAACCATGTTACTACAATCATACCACAGATTGTTTCCAAATAGTCCTGCATTGTATATTTATTTGAGATGCATTCCTGGGAATTTAGGTTCAACTGAGGGACAAGCTCTTAGTTGGAGGTTGACCCTAGGCCCACACATGTTCTACAGCAACTGAACATAATTTTAAAGATTATCCTTGTGAAGACTGAGCTCTCTCCAACTGTTCTTCAAAAGGATGTTTGCATCCCTTGCTGCAATGAGCAAGTTCGGTAGACTAGCGAATTCAATGCAACAATTTACATTACCTACGGGTTGGGTCCGGATGTGGTGGTAGTGTTTTCTGGAAACAGAAAATGGACCAGTTATGGATTTGGATCTTGATGTTTTTAGTGTTGATGATCAAACAGTTCATGCAGTAACAACTAACCAAACATGCAGTACAGGTACACTGGCCCTAGTGGGCAGAAGTGAAATGAGTTTGGTCTCAATTTAGATGTCCACATCGCAGCGTTTGTGCTTCTATCCACCGCTACACTGTGGATAAATTAAAATGGATCCCAGGTTTCAGATCTCCAATTCAACAACCTAATAAATAAATTAAACCTGCATCAGGAATGAAAAATACCTGAGCCCAGCAGAACTGGTAGGGCCAGAGCCTATAGCTGTCAGTGACCTGTTTCCAATCTTTCCGCTTCATTAAGTCACATGTTTAAAGATCTGTCTGCCCCTGACAGGCTCGGATTTATGCCTCCAGGTGCACAATTAAGCAACCTGATGTCAGTGAACCATACAAAAGCAAATATGAGATGCCTGTGACAGAGCACCAGCATAGTGACAAATCCAGACTAACTTTGGACCCAGATATGATGGCGTAGCGCTATTTGGTATGTTTTCAGTCCGAGGAGGCCCCAGTCTTGCCTTATTTGCAAATGCTCAGCTTGGATAAGAATCTATCCCAGGAACACATTTGTAACTTAAAAAAAAAAAAAAAAGTCTGTTATTCAATGTACTGTTTGGAAAACTTGGATGTACAATATATAAAAAGGCAATATGTACTCTATCAGCCATTATAAAAAAAAAGTGTGCCATGCTGATGTGGAAAAAAAAAAAATTCTAACCAATTGAAGGACACCAGAATACAACCCAATCTACTTTACAAAATCTGAGTTTCAGCAAAGCAATAAATTTAAGGATCCGATGACCCCATTCATCAATACTTGGCATTCTTTGTAATTTTCATGATCATAATATGATATTAGGAAGGTACTGCCATAAAAATAGCTCTGCATTGTGCTTTTGTCCCCCCACAGCACAATATCATATTTAGTTAGGGTAGGGTTACATTTATTAAAGCCAGAAAATATTCTCAATGTTAGATGGAAATCATCAAAATTCCATGGAATTCCCTAGGCACGACAGGTTGCATAAAGCATACTGCTGTAATATTACCAGTACTCAAAACACCTGCGTCCTGCACCTTCCATTGAAATAGCTACAAAGTACACAGAAGTTTGGGTACCCTGTGGTTTAGATTAATCAAATCAATCAATCAAAATCAGCCTTGAGTCTGATTGTGTTTGTGAATTCCAATAAAACATGTCACCGCTATTATAGCAAACATGTCATTTCATGCTATTCCTATGTTAACAGTATATTACCATACTACTAAAAGCGTCTACCAAAAACATAATATTGTGAACAGACTTTCTGAACCGTCAATTACTTGATAAAAGTTTTACAGAACTTTTTCATAACTAGTAATAAATAGCTAAGGTAAGTAAAAAGCTTCTTAAATAATAATAATAATAATAATAATAATAATAATAATAATAATAATAATAATAATAATAATAATCCTTGGCTTTTTAATTCTAGTTTCTTATTCCACTTAGAAAAAAGATGGCGCAAACCCTGTGTTGTTTGTACTGGAGTGCTTTATAGTAAATCTAGCCATATAAGTTTAGTTAAGTGAATATAGTGAGATAAACATTAAAAAAATAAATAAAACGAGCTGTGTATTTTTCTAATCTCAAATAACACAGTAGACATATAACTGGAGGATAAAAAAACAAAACACGCATATCATATATATCTTTAAAATTAATGCTGGGGAGTTTATTTTAAATGACCTAAAACTGTTGCAAAGTTTATTCAAAGTCGTGCTTATTTGACGGTGGCGTTTCTTGGAATTAGAGCAGTTTTTGAGGGCACCGACCTTCTTGTCCAATATGGTATATCTGTTTCCTGTTTATTTGTTTCTTGTTGAGTGTGCCTTATTTGAGGGCGGCGTCTACTACAAATCTGGTCACTGGAACGACGCATACCCGACTGCCACATAACCAACCTGATCAATTAACCTCCTCGCTAAATAAACAAATACATATTAAAAGCAGTAGATGATAAATAAAGCTTCCGCGATGGAAACAGAAAAAAAGAGTTCCAGCAATCAGCCTTTTGGTGCGTTCCCCTTTAAAAGTGGTGGGCTGTGTGCGTGTCAGTCAGCTGCGTGTCACCAGTTGAGAAAGCTTTTTTTTGTGCAATGTGTTTATATAATGGAGCGCACGCGTGCAGATATTGGCAGAGTGTTTTTGTAGTTTTTAAATGCATTTGAATTAAACAAAGCAAGCTTCATAAATGCAATGCTTACCGGACGTTTTTTTAAAATAGCCGAAGCAATATTCAAACCGAGCTGCTTATCAGCTGTTGACAATATAAAGAAAGAGTGCAAAGTACCGTGTCCGAGATATTAAGAAAGCAAAACCAGGGAGGCATGGACTTCTAGAGTTAAGAAAGAAGCCATCAGAATTGATGACAAAAACAAACACACCTACTGACATTAACTTATATGAATGTAAACAAATAAAAAAAACAGAGCTAGTCAAAGTACTGTTGGACAGGAATGGAAATAAGACTTCCATTGCATGGGAGTTTGATTCATTCCAGGTTCTACTATGAGTTGAATAGGACACACCTGGGGTTTTTACATAATGTGGCTAATCAATCATGTGTTAAAACGAACAATGAGTGAAACTGCTATGCAGTAAGAGTCTAATGTTCATCCATGAAGCACCTGTTAAATAAAAATAGATCATCAATTGATACATTAATGGTGATATGCCTGTATTTAATGGACTGTTTCCCATACAGTATGCTGGTTTATTTACAGGTACTGTATTTTATTTTATTACATAATTCCCATGAAATGAAACATCTCAGCTACACATTAAACCTGTAAAACAAGTTTACACATGTAGTTAACCTATATTTTGTACTGACCTGTTGCCCTTGTTGCTTTAGCACTTGATTACTTGTAACATTCAAATATCATAATATAATACAATAATAATGGCTGTGACTACTTAGGGCTTATTTATTTTTTTAATGTCTATAGTCTAATTGCACATGTGCTTTTACCCAACAAGTGTTTTTTTGTAATACAGCACAATATTCTGTCTACAGAGATAGGCTTTTTTATTTTTATTTTAAACTGTCCTAAAAGCATTGTACTGTAATGACTACACCGTACCTGGTAGATTACTGGTGTACTATTTGCTCCGTTCGAAGTTTTCTGCAACGGAGAACAGTCATTGCATAAAATATAAAATAATTATTCCCGTCTCTACCAGCTGAACGCTTCACAACAGGAAAATGCAGTGCTACACTATATTGTTATGTCTTGGTTCACAAGAGCGAGTTTTTTACTGTAGCTATTTTGTACTGATACAGTATTTTTATAACAATAACTGCAACACATGCGTTTCCACATTATACGTGTTCATTGTGATTTGCATTACAGACACGAGCATTTATTTAAATGCACATCCATAGCGTTGCAATATACCGTTATATACAATCAATACTGCTTACCTATTTAGCGTATAGGAGCCATTCCTCTTTAACCTCATACCAGCAGATAGGAATCGAATAAAGTAATCCAGAATTGAAACGTTTTGCGTCCTCGTTTTACCTAATATATATATATATATATATATATATATATATATATATATATATATATATATATATATATATATATATATATATATATAAACAAACAAAATAAAAAACAGACGGACTCCAGGATAGACACCTTTTCCCTTTCCCTTTCCTGAGCTGTTTCCAGCGGCTGTCTGTGTGACACAAAGAGAAGGGCTAATTAATTAAACAGAGCACAGCAATCCGCGCCTAACCGTGTCTTTCCCTACTCTGGTGGTGTCAAAACAAATCCTCTCCAGCGTCCTGAACATCTGGAACAAAAAGCAGGCTTCCCAAAATAAAACGCCACTACCTTTCTTCAGAGATGCCAATTAAACAATTCGTCTCAAATTGTGAATAAAACTACTCTCTTTTTTTCGTTCTGCAGAAGTGCACCGCTATGTTTAAACAACTTGCACAAAACCACAACGTAACAAAGAGAAGTGGAACTGTTTATTTTTTTTTTCTTGTTTGTTTTTGGTATTTGCTTGGTGACACAAATCGGCAACAACTACAAAAAATGAAGTCAAATCATTAAATTGATTTACTAAAAGTCAACAGGCACCAAGAGATAAAAGAAAGTGAACTTCTAAACCAGACTGCTCGTGTTTTTTTTTTCTCCCCCACTTTTTTACTGTTGTGGGTAAATTGCCCTGCATAAATCACTGCAGCATCCTCTGACGAGGCTGCTTGGCTTCCCTTCCTATGCTATTTAACATCTCACTGTACATAACTAACACACAGACACAGCTCTCCTGCTCAGCTCCTGACAGAAATAATAATATTAAGCAAACAAAAAATTTCTTGAATAGAAAAAATATATATATATATATAAAACATAAACACACGAGGTATTCACACCCCTTTTTTCTTTCAAAATTATGCCCTCTTGCCCCCCTATATAATTACTACAAGCACATGGTCCTCTCAAGTTTCACAGGTTTTTGTTCTTGTGTGTACAGTGTATCTCAAGCCAAGCTAAAATGGCCAAATCTTCAGGGCAAGACAGATCAGCCAAGAATAGAAGCAATAACCTGCTTAACCCCTAGTTTCCCCACAGTCCAGAACTTCGCTGTGGACTGTGTGGTAGTAGATGTGAATATGTTTACAATAAAATACCAAACTCTCACCAGTGTAACGACTACAATACTATTACAGTACTGTGTGGTACTGCCCCAGTTGCCCCCCCCCCCCCCCCCCCCCACCCCATAAAAAATTATATTCTGAGACCTCCTGTGAAATCTGACTTTCATCCGGAACTACTTTCAGAAGGTTGGAGTTAAATCAGATGACAGAGCTGACAAGAAGCTTTCAAAACAGGTCGAGATTGCAGAGCAAAGGCTAGGAATGCTATCCTTTCTTCTTCCCTTGCATGGCCCTGTTAGATTCAGGCATCACACTGAGTTTACAAGACTGGCTTTGGGCCCAGGGGAATGCGTGCAGTATTTCAGTCACCAAACCACAGGTACACGGAAGGGTTCCAGCAAGGCTTGCATCTGCTGAGAAAGATGCTGTAAATTGCTGCGGAATCTACATTTTTACTGTGTTAGTGGTGCTGTTACTCTGTTACATTAATAGGATCCCGAGGTACCCCAACAAAGTGCTCAGTGTTTGTCATTTTGTAACAACTGTCAACTGTAAATGTGCAAAGTCCTTGATGATCATCTATGCCGTCACTGAATAGACAAGACATTTTCCATGCTTTTAAAAGAGGAGCTTTTAACTCAATTCAGCATCAAAAGCAGACTTTGTTCCTGCTGCAAACTGACTCTTCTTGTTATTCCCCCTCGTTAAAACAAACAGCCAGTTCTGAATGAAGTGTCAACAGAAAAAAAACAAAGCAAAATAAACTATCGATGTCAACAGGGAGCATTGGCCAGTGACCAAATTAACCTGAAACTGGTGGGCGAAATCCGAGACACATCAAGAGCTTGCCACAGTTGCTCAAAATACACCAAGTATTGAGTATCTTCTGAAAGCTATAAATAATCTTCTTGTAGTGTCTGATGGCTTGTGAAAATGCAGTACTTCTCCTTTAACAATTGCTCCCAGTGGACTCCAACCCACTGTGCCTGGTATAAAAGAGACATGGAGGAAATTTTAGAAGTATTACACATCACCAGTGAACTGCCAGAATTAGGAGGCAGCCATGCAGGATAGCCCAGAGCATAAAGCCTGGTTCAACCACAAGACAACAGTTAAAAACATTATCTGAACGGTAGTTTGACTCGCACCTTAAGCTAAAACTTAAAAATTAATAATATTAATTTATCATAGTTTTTCATGACTTCATGTTATCCCGAGTGATTCAATAACTTAATATGATTAAGACGTAAAGAAAATACAGAACTTCAAAAGGGTATTTTGTACAGTTCAAGGAAGTTTTACTGCCGATGGAAGAAAAAAAAACAGGATTCGTGTTTGCATAGAAGTTACAGATAAAAAAAGACATTTCAAAACACTGCTGTGTGTAAAGGCTTTTGCTATTTCAGTGGAATTACCGGTATTTGCATGGGGTCTATATGGATGTTCTGTTTAGGAACATGGCTGAGAACATTGGTTCATGTGCATTGTGTTGAATGCACCTTCCTTTCCCTCTGCATACACAGTTTCTTGGGCTGTAAATCTTCCACCTTCCAAGCACAAAACCTAATTCCCATTAGAAAATGAAGAGTGTTGGCACACACTAGCACAAGTGTTTTTCACCACAAAGCAGCCATGCAGTGGATAGCATTTAATTAAAGGAAATACAATACTGTATAAAAGGACAGGCTGTAGGAGAGTAAACATTATATATGCACAAGTAGGCTCCAACTTACAATTAGATGTTGCTCCACAGTTTGGATACAGTATACCAGGAAAATCCCTTGGCATATCAGAATGATTATATTCATTGATTAAAATAAATTGCAAAAGTTAGCTTCAACTGCTTTTTTGTTACTTAAACTGAATCATAAATAAAATAATCAAAATGTTTTTTGCATTAAAAAATATGAATGCACAAACTTGAACACTTCTAGTATTTTAATGGTTAATTGTAATGTGAAGGTTTGTACTTTATTTTGAGGTACTATTTTAAATTATATGGGACTTCTGATCATTCTAATGCTCTGATTAAATCAATGAAAAAAAAAAAAGTCAAGTGAGAGTAAAAAGCAAATCAGAGCGCCACCTAGCAATAAAACACTCCATCCAAGCAGGTTTATTCTGGGTCAGAATGAGACTACTGGTATAATTCATTTACATAGCATGCATAGTAATGTATAGGATTCACCATGCTTAGTGTTTCCCCACAAACAAGCACCCACTGTTCCTTAATCAATCATCGCTGTGCCAGCATTCTTTAACATTTCAAAGCACGCAGACTACACTTCAATACATTTTAGGCAGTCGGGAAGTCCTCAACGATGAATAGCACATGTGTATTACTGCAGCCAGGCTTCACTCAGACTGATCGATTCCTTCAGCTGCAGTCAATGCAACAGAGTCATCTCCAAGATTATGCAACCTGCCCAAACCGAAACCCCTTCATGGAGACCGGGTTTTCATGCGGCAACCCACTGGTTGGTCAAGCAGGTGTATAAAGTCAACAAAATTATGGATACATTGAATAAACCCTACAATACAGTTGTGATGCTGGAATGGAAAGAGCTTACACTTGCTTCTGAAAGTCCCCTATTTGATAAGGAGGTAAAAGGGTATAATTTATTTAATCATTTTTTATGAATGTACGATTTGGGGAAACTGAAACTACAGGAGTTTTTAAACCAATCAAGCTATATTTAATCAAATTAATTGGTCATCATTCACGACACAACAGGCAACCTGCCGAAACTTTGACAACATGATTACATTCATAGTTCTACTTCTTAAAACTTATGATGGCATGTTTGAATTTACGTATGGATTTACCAACAGAGGGAAGCAATAACCCAAAACAGAACTACAGGGCAAGAATATGAAGACAGCATGTTCCAGTACTGTACACCACACAAGTTTAAAAAGATTGCGGCTACGCTGGAAAGGATTTTGGCATTTTTCTTGAAGTTATTGATTGAACATAGTGTTTAGAAACAAATGCAACAGATCTCTTGGAAACTTTCCATTGCCATTTGCAAAAGCAGAGGATGTTTACAGACCACTGATGATGTACACAAGCTACAAGGCCACAGCAATGAACCGTGAGCCCAAAGCAGACTGGCCTCATTCACTGCTTACAACGTTCTTCTATAGTTTAGACTTCTGTGCTTCATTCCCCATAACAGACCGCCATACTCGTGAGCCCAAAGAAGCATGTAGCCACATTTCAATCTGCACCATGAAACCAGCTATGTAAAAGTCAACCTCATCTCATTCTACAGTAATATCAATCTGGGAGCTGCAGGTTGGGTTTAATTGTATGAGCAGCGGTTTGTGTCGAAAAACAAACAGGAAAGACTTGGTTCTACCTTCTGCAGGGAGTTCAACCAGAACTTCAGACACTCGCATAACACCACTTTGTTTTTGTTAAGTTACAAAATGAGTTACTGTTTAAACAAATCTTTCTGAAGGTAAAGATGTGTTTAAATATTTGCGTGAATGTATAACAATTGTGTGTGGAGATACATGGTATTCTTGCACTCTTACGCAGGCACCTGCAGCAAACGTGTCCGGAACATTTAGAGATAGAATTGTCACCATTTGTCTCAGTGTCTCAAATTTAAGGATGTTGGAAAGGGTGGTTTGAGAATAGTTAATTTAAACCAAACTAAATTGCTCAATCTTAAACGAACACATAAATAAAGCAAATTATTTATCACTGTGGCATCCTCTAAATGTGAACTACAGTATGTGAACTACAAGAATTTAGCGATGGAGTACGCCAGAGAAAAATACCTCTCATTCATCCCAGTCATTCTTTTCTTTTACACTTCCTTCTTTGATTTTTCAAAATGGACACAGTTGTTACTTAGGACTACTTTGCTTTCTGTAGTGTGCTCAATTGTTAACGTGCCTGATTGAGCCACTAAATAAACCTGATTTCAGCAGGTCTCAACACAGTGCTCAATTGTCTATTTGGGACCCGATTGTCATCATAATCACTTCGGCGAATATGTTAATGATGGGGCAGGCGCGCTGTAACGGCAAGACATGTCTTCAGAATACGATTTCAGTGCAGTATTTTTTTAAATTTTCATTTATGCGCCACAGAATCGGGGGCAAGCTTCATTCACGCTTGTATTCGCATTTGCACTATGATCAGAATCCAGCCCTTTTAGTTTATAGACAGTACAAGTTTAAGATGTATGTATTCATAGAAGGTTTTTAAAACATACTTTTCATTTATTTTCCTTGAGAAACTATATACAACTGGTAGTAAATGAAAAAAATGATTTACAATCAATGATTATTATTATTATTATTATATATTTTTTTTTAAATCAAGTGATTTAAAAATCGACCTAATTTAAAATCAGCCAACCCTGGCCAAACGTGACGCACTTTGGATTCCGAGTCTAATTAAATTACTCTGAACGTCTGGCCTCATTAATTAAAGCTAATGAGATGGAAAGGAGGAATGCAACTCTCTATAAATGCAGCTATTATTTAACTCAATATCTCTGTACTTGCTGTCAGGATTTCCTAGTACTGCCAAAATATTTAGTTCGGGGGGAGGTTAGAAGTGCAATCAGATTTTGGCCTTCATCAAGTTCATCTTTTACATACCCTCCCTGATACAGGCCTGCTCAACTCTTATGGAATTGTGTGTTTTTTATAGATGTAAAATTAAAATTGACAATTGATATTTTGAAGGCCAAGCCAGATGTCTCAACAGTAATACCTTAAGTTCTCGATCCACTGACGTCACCAATAAAGCACTGCACACGCCACCATTCAGTGTCTTATAGTTTTGGATGAAGAACCTCAACATAATGCAGTTGATTGAACACACAGTTGAGATGACAGTGCACTTAATTCAGAGATTTTGCATTTTGAAAAAAATGAACTTTATCTCTCTCTGTATAAAAAGAAATGTAAAAATAGCCATGCACGGAAAATGTGATGCAAATCGAGGCAGGGAGCTCCTGGTTTTATTTGTGCAATACCACCTGGAGTACCACAAAGTCAATTAGCTCTTTTATACAACACAGGTACCCAGTGCCACTATCCTGTTCAGAGGACCTGCAGGAAAACCCAACGATTGAGCAGCAAAGGGAATGTCCCGTCACTCTCACCGCACGTGCAGCAGGACACATACAGACAGCTACAGAACAGCAGTACTATTGTGCATGTTTTAGGATTAACTCAATTTACCCAGTATAAAAAAACAAAAAAAACAAACATACATTTAGTTAGTTCCTGGTTAGGCCATATAGAGTATTCTGTAGACACACTGAACTTCAGTGCATCAATTCACTGACCTCGATATTACATAATTTTCCGATGTGCGAGCTAGATACAATGAAGCAGCACTATACAAACAGATAGACAAACAGGGCTCTGGCTTTGCTGTGTTGGCCTACAACATTATTGTTCCGATTCCCTTGTAGAAGAACAGGGGGAGCCTGTAAAACAGCCCCCAGCTCCCCCAGGCTTGGGTGTCTGCGTCGAGGGACCCAGGGCACGAACACTTCGTCTCACTGTGTTGAGCCGATTGAAAATGGATAAGAGCTGAGAGCTTGCCTTGACGTCATGTGACAAGCAAAATCACTGGGTAGTCCACTATTGTATGATTAACTGCAGCCTAGGGAACCGCAGTTATGAAAGGCCGGTCAGACATCAAAAAGAAATGGTTCTATTATACTCTACCGTACTAACAACTCAAGTAGCAGGGCTAAGATAAATGTACTTTAACAAGCTGTGCAATGAAGCAAATATGTTTTGTATCCTTGTGTTAGCATGTATGTGTAGTACATTAAAATATATAATATTATAATAATAATAATAATAATACTACATCATAACAGTAACAGCTTGGAGACAAAGGAACAGACCACCCTCATATTTGTGTGGGCTTTTTGATATTACAGTTGTTAACATTGACTTTTTTCAAATTGTAATAGTTTATTTGTAGCCCTCCTACTGTATCAGTCCAAACCTATATGATCATACTTACAACAATACAAAATGCATTCTCTTTCTCAGCAAACATACCTTGAATGAGTTTAAACCTCTGCTTCAAATATTGTGACACACTCAGCGCTCCAGATAAGGTTTTGGGTCTGGGAGTAACTTACCCTCTAATTTTAACACTGAGAGAGTAAAATGCAACATTACCTTGAAATCATGAGTAATATCTATAAATAATGTACACTCTTTAATAGGGTAGGCATTAAAAAAGAGCCCTCCATTTTACATTAAATCGGCTCGGCGCATTTTTTTTTTTTTTTTCCAAGGTATCACACTGACTCTGCAAATTACGTTACTTACATTTTACATTTAAAAAAAAAAAAAAAAAAAAAACCTCAGTGAATATTAAAACTTCAATATAAAGCCATTCAGATAAAGCGGTTGCTTCTGACGATGGTTCCACTTGGATTCACTTGGATTTGTAGCTAGACTGGGGTGTTTATGCTTCAACCTGTGTAGCTTTTAATTTCTTATTCTTACTGTGATTGGCTACAAAGACAACAGGGCTAGCAAGAGACTGGATTGTGTTTGTTAGGTTGGCTTTTCTTCTGTAGTAACATAGTAATTGAAAACTATTATATTCTGGGAGATGTAGTTGTTAGCGAAAATTTTAGGGGAGGCAGACACGTTGTACAGCAAAATTGCTATGCATATTTTTACGCATTATAATTTAAATTTAGTGTGTAGTTCAGATTTTTTCATGTGTAAAAACCGCAGGTACACAGTTTATCTGGACCGCTGGACACACACACACGAGTTAAACAGAACATTCCAATAGCACATTTTACCACCAACACTGACACTGTTTGGCTAGCTGCAAAAACTCAACTATAAACAATGCAATGGTATCCAGATCTTGTTGCACAAACTGCTTGTCAAGCAATAGCAAAATCATATAAATAGGGCACAGGGATGGAAATAAAACTCCACTGCACAGGAGTTTGATCCATTCTTGTTTTTATTATGGGGTTAATAAGACTCATCTAAGCATTCCTCAATGTTTACCACCTCTATTTCAGGTTTGGAAATCAACAGCAAAGTCATCTGCAATCACTTTGGAGAATGCTTCGTATGAAAGGTCAGGCTTTCAAACGGAAGCAACTGCCAACCAAGCACCTTCTAGGGCATCAGGACTCTGTCAAAAGTCAGGTCAAGTCAGATCTGCAGCTTATATATAATACAAATTCAGGAATTTGAATAAACAGTGAACATCCTAGATAGCTCATTTACATAAACATTATCGGTTTGGCCTACAAGAAAAGAAAGGAAATCTCCCTAACCCACCCACTGGTCTGTCAACATACCTCCAACACCAGAATGTCAGCTTAGCTATCTTCTAATGGGATACAATGCACTGGTAATGTTTGAACTTTATGAGGTCAAAGCTTACCTTAAATGCCTCACAGATAAAGTGCAAGCAATCAATGTGGAGGATTCTTTTTAAAAGTGGAAAGGGTTCAACTTCAGTTGAGCAGCCAAGAGCGAGTGGCTGCACACGCTGTGTAAGATACTGCAATTGGCTTTAGTACTTTCTTATGGTTAAAAGTGATAATCTAAAATGTATATAAGCCGTATCAAATTGCTTGGGGATTTCTGTGCTGGAGAATGGAAGGCTGTGAGTTTAAGTAGACCAGTTGTTAGAAAACTTGGCTAAAGTACCTGCAGTGAAGAATAAGTAACTACGGATTTTAAATAAATAAATAAATAAATTCCCACAATTTGCACACAAAGTTTAGTAGTTAATTTTTCCAAGCTTATTTTTATGGATAATGATCCACTAAAAGGGATTTTTTTTTTTCCCCTGGCATGGACTGCCTATTAATCCAGAACTGCACCCTCCTCCCTTCATTACTGTAAAGGGCAGAGTCGTCTCCTTCCATGTGTGCTGGAGTTACCCTCGCACGGCACATCTGCAGCACATCTTGGCTTCAGCACCAAAGCCTGTAAGAGTCACTCCTCCTCCTCCCCTTGTCTCCAGAACTTCCTGTCTCCAGCGGTGACCCTCTCAGCACACAGCTCAGTCAGTAGCTGTGAAACACTTGCAGTACAGCCCTGGAATGTTTTTTCCTGCTTGACTTCCATGTTACCATGGTTATGACCGATTGCTACAGTACAAACAGCAAATTTTATACACTGCCTGTAAATGTAGCTGCTGCAGCACTATACCTCAACAGACTTCTGGAACAAAAACTACAACAGTCTTGATTTATAGTGTGTCATTTCTTTGCAAACACTCTTCATGTTAACTGTGAGGCCTTCAGCTACATTATGAGTAGTCCATTTTGTTTTTTTTTGCTTTTTTTTTTTGTTTGTTTTTAAAACCATGGGCTGCAAAATCATTTAACTGTTGTGCATTCAATTTCGTGTTCTTTATGTATTCCAGAAGTAGGATGCAAAGATTATTCATGCACAGAACAGGCAAAGTAATAAAGATGCAGTACATCAGTTTCATTGCCTCTGCTCACTTGTCACCACTGTAACACTGATGACATTTCAGCTATCCATTACTGCGTTTTTTTGTTTTTTTTTAACATGCATCAGTGTAAGACACAGGTAGTACTTATATGCTGCAATTGAATCTCTGCTTTGGTATTTTTGTACTGCTTGTTAGAGATCCGTCTCCTTAAAATCAAATTTTACTTTGGCAAACAGACAAACTAGCCATTTTCCACCATACTGTGGCACGGTACAGTAGTTCATTCTTGTATTTTATAACTCTTAAATACACAGTATTAGAGGACTGTATGCACACTGTATAAAAGTTGTAACTTTTGTGTTTTCTGTCCCCCAGTGCCCCCTAGTACTGCATTTTAACCTGCCAGCTGGTGAAAAGCAGCCTTACATATTGTATGCAGTTGACACAAAAATGTCACAAACCCAAGTCAAGCTCGGATTACTTGCTAAATAAAACATATGAACATGCTAGTTTAAGTTCCTCCCTCTTCCCAGAAGGTTAGAGGTCTCACATCCAGTACTGATATTTCATACCATTTATAAATACATGAATTTCAATCGTGCACTTGCTCTTAAATAATCCTTTGGTATTTCTCATGGGCACTGCAGTGTGTAACTGTCAGAGCTCTATCAAATCACTGCCCTATTACATTCCAGCCACATCTGTCAGACGCTCTGATGTATGGCCTAGAATTACTAGCTACCTAAGACGGTGAAACCAGTGGATCACAGCTTTTAAAAAGGCAGCATGGAAGAGTCATGGATCTCAATTAGTGTGGGAAAGGTGATAGATTGGGGGGGGGGGGAGCCAATCTTTGACATCCTTCAAAAGAGTCACAAAAGGAATCAGGTGGGGCCACTGCAATGCCCAGAAGGCTTACAACAGTACAGTAGAGCCAGTTAAACCCAAAAGCCTCACATGCTATTGCGACTACAGAGTTTCACATGCTGAAATAGAGCAGTGGATCACGCTCTCCATTCCTATATCAACCCAACACAGCCCTGTTATTTACAAGTAAAACCATAACAAACTATAGCAGACATAACTGCATCGTTGCATTGGTTTTACCTAATGATTGGTGTTTACAGTAATGGATATATTGAAAAGTGAACATGAGAACACATGATGATTATGATAAGTCCTACAGTAACATATAGCCAAGATGGTAAGTATTTGAATTTCTGTATATTATGCTAACAGTACATAAAGTGAGTTTTTGGCATTGAGCACTGTGAAGTGGTAAAGAGAACACTAAAAATGTCTTTTTATCTAAAGTTTAGTCTCAGTTACAACATACTGCAAACAGCAGGAGATCATAACTCGAGTTTGACTAGAGGGCCGCTACAGATCAACCTTAGAGACAGATTTATGGGCACATTATACAAAAAGTGATAAGTAACTGATAAGATACTGATAAACTTATGCTGTAGTGCTGAGGCCTGGGTGTGACCAAATTACAATCATTGCAGTTCAGCGCAGCCTTACCAGAGATTTATAAGGGCATGTGAAATACATTTGACCCAACACCCACGCTTCATTGAGATTAAAGAATGGTGTACTCATCACACTGAGAAAGGTACTTTCAGTGGTCAGTCTCTTTGAATACAGTACTGTAACCAAGGGATTGGGCTGGTAAAGTAAAAGTGGAGCTGGATGCTTAATGTTTTAAACTCTGCAGTGGCGCAAGACATCCCCAACACAAACAAGGTTACAGACCAAGGACGGTGACAGGCAATTCCTCACACAACTATCATGTTAAGATCTTCACAAGCGTACAAGGAATGGAGCAGATGTACAATCTTGGCTCCTAATGGCAATCTGCAGCCCACTCTTTCCACCGTCAAAATTGGAGAGGGCTCACACAAGGAAACAGAATGTTCTGTGCAAAAACACGTGGGATGCTCTATTTGTAAATAAGGAGATACGAAATAAAAACAATGCTGATCTTGAGAGCTATGTTACCAGTCGGCCAAATTTACAAGACTTACTTAAAGAGTATTTCACAACTGCACTTTATGCTGCATAGTGTTGGTCAGATAGTCAAATAAGCATTTTCCAGTGAAAATATAATTCAGTTTCCAGTCTTTTGAAGTATATTGTTTCAAGAAGTTGACTTTAGTGAGAATTGACAATTTACTCCAATGCAACATTTTTGCCTCGCATTAAGATGTAGAAAACACACATTAAAACATATACAATGCCAGGTCAAAGTTGTTCTGGTTTTTGTGATGCTGTACTGTAGCTCCTTGATGAGGTCAGCAACCAAAAAAGGTTTCCTTGGTAAGCGTACTTCAAAAGTTACTCAACCACACACCTATTGTTTTGTTCTGCATATGGGACAGAACACATGTTTCCAGTGATATGCAAAGCACATGCAGGAGTACAGTGACCATGCGAGTGATGCAAACAGCAACCTTGTGAAAATTAAGCCAACAGTCTGGCGCCACCATGTGGTGAAGGTGAATATAACACCTGAAGCAACAGAATTAAAAAAAAAAAAAAGCAAAAAAAACCACAACTATTGTTTTCAACAGAACAGATTACATTTTTGTAGTATTTGGATCAATCACATAAAATGTCCTCCCTTCTTTGTTTTGGGCGTGTCATTATGAAGATGTTAAAACATGCCTAAGCTCCTTAACAGATTTCAGCTTACTTGTACAAAACACTAAATCTTATGACTAATAATCTACCGGCAATTAGGAGGAAAGTACTTGCTGATTTTTTTTTTTTTTTTTATTTAATTTTTTTAAATATCAACATGCCTATATTTTAAAACTGAATTCAGCTACAAGTTGAAAGTATTAGGTCATGGGAATAATACAAATGTGGTTTCTACCAAATTATCAGTTCCACAGAAATGTGCTTATTATGCTGCAGCAACAAAATGAACCTATAAAGCAATGCTTTTGAAATATTCGACTTTCTGTACTGTGGTAGCAGTAGTAAGGATTCCTACCTTTTGTTAACTGCAGGTATTTTGTAAGCTTTGCCTAATAACATGCAGTAGTTTTGTGCTCTTTCAGGCTTCCTCAGAGTCTAATTGCCTTCTTACAAACAAGTGCTGTGCAGTAGTTAGTGAGAAGATGCAATTAGAGAGAAAGGACCTTTAGTTATTAATTAGCAAGTAGTAAGAGGTGCCACAGCAATTCATTTATATCAATAATAAAAAAAAAACAAGTAAATGATATATCATTAAAACTAGAAAAAGAATACAAATCTAGTGAATGCCTTGTAAATACTACATTTGGTAGCCAAGTACTGAATATGTAAATAGCGATTTTCTTCCATACACAAATACATACTGAAGGCCTACCTCATTCACTAAACACACAACCACAATGAATGCAAATCCATTGTAACATGGGCACCGGAGTGACTTATCGGGTAAAAAACAAGGCTGTGTGGTGTACAGGGGAGTCAAAACAGTCAGGGAAGATCCCTTCCTGGCAGTGCAAATCGATGATTTTTGCTGAGAATTCCACAAAGTGTGTTCCACTGGAAGCAAAATTGGCAAGAAATGTTTCTGCTCACAGCGGACAATACTGGTGCATCTATCATTCAGTATTCGTGGCCCATCAGCCATGTATACTGTACACTCACACACACACATCTTTGGTTTACAGTAGGATGAGATGGTACAAATAGCATCTGTACAGTGGTACAGAGCATGAAGTATTTGGGTCAATCATACCAAATTTCATGATGTTGCATGCGATTTTGAAAATGCTATAACAAACCCAAGCTCCTTTGTTTTCTTTGTTTAAAATATTTAGTTATTTTAGTATCACACCCATTGCCTGCAACTTTGTACACACAAGTGCAGCTAAGGTATTAATGATTTTCAGAAATGTGATGCTTGATCTATTTGGAAAATATTTGAAAATATGATTAATTTGTTGCCATCTCTGCTGCATTCAACATGGTTGAGTTTTAGTTCAAGCGTTACAAATACATTTACCAGTAATTTCAATTTGAAAATGAAATGGGTAATATCCTGTTAAATTGAAGAAGTTTTAAAAGTTTTGAGAAGAGTATTTTGCAATTCAATTCCTAAACTACTATAGTAAATATTGGATTGGAAAGTTGGACTTATTTTACAAATACTGGATTGGGTGGCCATGCTGTTTTACAATTAAATTCTTAAACATGTACTGCCCTCTTGAGCCAAGACATTGCAATTTCACCCAATACCATAAGGCCAAGACATAAAATCTCCTCTACTTCTGAAAAACTACATTTGCTTCTCTTATTACAACAGTCACAGCTTCAGAGAACTCTGACTGTACACACCCAAAACACATCTCTTTACAGAAGTCCCATAAGTCTTCAGTGTCACAGATTACTGCATTCACCAACGTGGACAAGTGCTGATACATTTTGCTTTTGTCTATGGATATCCAATAATTACTGCTGTGTACACTGCATAGTATATACTCCATCTTACAAAACGGAATGTAAGAGTTGGTTTACAGGCACTTATACTGCAGTGCAAGTGCTAACAAGACCAAACATGAAACAGCAGGATGCTGGAATGCAGGGTGGTACTACAGTTTAAAGATCGTGTTCAGCTTCTTGACACACTACCTTAAGCACCTTTTGATTTTCAGAAGATGCTAATCTAGCCACTGTACTTCCATTGCTCCAGAGGTGATGGTTTTCTAAAGAAGTTCATTCATAAAGTACTCTGACGGTAAAGCAATCTCGACTGCATTGTGGGTGGTACAGTATCTGTAAGTCCACCTCTGTAGGACCCCATGAAAACTATGCTGGTATTTCTAAAGCGCTGGTCACATGATCTCAACATGACAGCCATTGCATTGCAAGTCAGTGTCACTGTCAATTTTAGCATGCAGTGTTCATATAACCCTGCCCCCCAATCAAACCTGATTTATACAATCACAGAATATAGATGTGAAGACAGTGTCTCAGAATAGTCTATCACCCAGAAGCCAAAACGTTACATGACTACAACTCTATGTTGCATGCCCTTATTCACATGAATGGTCACATACAGTAAAAATGTGGACAGGTGGGGTTTTTATTATTGCAAGATTAGTTGGGCTTTTCCATTTAATCAAACATGCCACAGCTGGACATAGCTCAGTCAAGTAGAAGTCAAGTTCTCTCTAAACTTGTTTAATTCATTTTGGCGAGTACCCCAAAGGTTGTTGACCTAAAACCTCCCTGCAAAGTTACAAACACAGGAAGCGGTGCTTCTCAGCACAGCGACTGCCTTTCAAAGCTGCACTTTCTTCTTCTATTCTGAACACAGGCACGGCTGGTACAGATGGCCTAATAACATCAGATGTAGGTCACTGCAAGAATGGAGCACTTTATTACAAAACAGAAAGATTTCACAATGTACATAACCACTTGGAATGTAGAAAACATTCAACCGTCAAATAAAAAGAATGCCAGCTGCATTGCAATCTTAAACATATACTGAGAACACTCTCAGTTGCTTTTGCCTAGTATAGTATTTAGGGATATTGGAGTGCTCTGCTCCCCTGACATGGTGTATATAGTAGAGCCATGTCCTTGAAGTTTCTGATTTCACTTTCTACAGTCGGTGAAATCTATACCTCAGGACCAGTCATTTAAAAAAAAAAGGGGGAACTACTGAAGCAGTATTCAGGGACTACAGTATAAAAGAGTACAAGACTAACTAGAAACTCTAACAGTAAGTTAACTGCTTCCCCTACCAAGTACAACCAATGTGTCAATAGCATGGAAAAGTCAGTCACTGACCTTCATTCACAGTATGTAGAATCAACTATGTGTAACAAACATTTATGCAAAATTTCATTAAATTTGGAACAAGCTGTTCTGAAGATATCGCATTCAAAAGCCCAAAACAACCAGCAGCCAGAAATCATGCAAAATTAGAAGATACTATCATCAATAATTGGTGCTTAAGATCTTTACCAAGTTTAACTACAGCTGGCTGAGCGGCTCTCAAAATAGTTTAAATGTAAGTGTTGGCAAGTGGAGACAGGCATTGGTTAGCAACAGGTCTTTTTTTATTCTTTTTGAACCCTGACAAACATTACTGAAGGTTAAACAAACAAACTGATGGAGGCTCTTGTCTGTCAGTGCAATAGCTGCTGTATGAAGTCATGATGGGTTTTTTCAGCAGCTTCAGTAATGGCCCTCACTTTGGTGAGTGATCGCTGCAGCACTCCTCCTTTCTCAGCTGGAAGGATGTCGGGTGGAGAGTATTTTTCATCCTGCCATTCTTGCACGCTCAGGATGCATGCCTTTAACCCATTCATGCTTTACCTCATTCCTCGGGGTAACCCAGACTCCGAAACATACAGGGTTAAGCACTTAGCTCTGAGCTGAATGAGCATGCTGCATGAATTACAAGGCAGGCTGAGGCAGCTTTAATGCAACAAAGCAGCGCCGATTAGCGATCTTTATCTCAGACACATTACAATCAATGCAGGAAGTTAGACTCTTCATCCATTCCCTGCCGGAGCTGTCAAGGTTACATTCTTATAGGGACAGTATTTTCACTAAAAAGGGACAAAATTGGGTTATTCTAAGAAAAGCGTGTAAAGACCTACACATGTGATTGTCCACTAGATACTCCGTACTACAGTACCAGTACAACAGGAAGCACCAATGATGGACTAGTCTGTTTTAAGGCAAAGCTTTAAAGAGATATGGTGGCAAGGTACTTGTATGAAAACTATAGATCGCATTGATTCTTTATTTTGGTCTAGGTACAACTAAAACAATCTTAACTGTATGTCTTCCGTACAATGCATTTGTCTTGCAGAAACTAACAATGGTAACAACTAATTTTGTCACTGTGCTACAATAAACATCTGCTTAGGCAATCACTAGTGCTAAAAGAAAAAGGACTGAAGTGATTCCAGTATAATTTCACAGCAATAAAAGTGCTGTCAAGTAAAGGATAGTTGTTACTGTGAGTAGCCCTCAACTTTGTCTTTTGTCATTAGCAGGCATGTACTATTGGAAAAGGGTTACTTAGTCAGATATCATTGCCTAGATAATTATGATATTGAATACTGAAACACATGCACTGCAAGAACCAATACCCATTTGAATTTCAAACAAAACAAAGTGAAAGAGTTATTCACCGGACAGTAAAGTCAATATTTTGTATCTGTTTGCTCACTCATTGTATTTTGTACTGTAACAGGAATAACATTGCGAAATTCAAATCCTTATGACGTCAAACCTGTACTAAATCAACATGGAGTATTCACAGCACATCCAGGAGTGCCATGACAAATCCGGTTTTGTTTCAGGAGTGTCTTTGTATTCCAAGGTTGAGAGCAGCCCAGGTAGAGCTCAAATCCTGCCTCCTGAAGGTGATTTGCATTGAATCGGGGCAACGGAAGCGCTGCGTTTAATCAGTTCAGCTCTCAGAAACAGGGAAGGACACACACGTCTCACCCCCACACATCTAGAATGGAGGTTCCAGGATGATGTGATCAGTTTGCTTTGTTCTGGTAAATTAATTTTTACAGTATTAATTTTGACCATCAATGGAATGGGGTAAAAAATTCAGACAAAGATGCATTTTAATTAAACACGGACAATGATGAAAGCACTAGAAGAAACGCTTGTTTACCACAATTAGCGCAGATTTTTATGTTTTAAAGTTATGGGAAAAACAAAGACAGGGAGTGCTGGTCATCATGGAGGGAGATCTTCATATTATGGATGTCAAAGAAAAGTTGTCACAATGTTACAAATTTATTTCTATAAAAAGTAAATAAAAAAAAACAACAAAAAAACAGCTTTTTTTGTTTTACTATTTCTTCGAGAAATATTATGTATATATAGGATTTCTGTACTGCAGGATCAAAGCGCCGCGATTTTGTAGGGATGACATTTACCCAATCACTTCTATTTGAAATAAGGTGTGCAATAAATTTGATTCTACATTTTAAAACCTTTAATTCATGCCTCTTATCAGGGAAGACTCAGGATAATGCATCTTTAACTTGCACGCTTGACATAAGCTTCTAATGGCCAATGCCCTTTGGTCTACTAAATACAATGAGAAGGCAAGAAGTGGCAAAACATTAGTCACCTTCTCCGTACGTGATCAGAGGCTCTGCCTTACAGCGTGAGACAAGAAACCACACAGACACATCTGACTCAGGTGCTGCACATGGATTCAGAGCTGTCCTTCACTCGCATGCACACACATATAACCACAATCTTAAACTGGGGCTGAATTGAATTTTTCTTGCATCGAAAGCTATTTTATTTAGTACACCAATCTTATTGGTCATCTGACTGCTGTGTAGTTTTTATCAGCCAATTGTCCAAAAGTCTACACTGTATAGCAACTTACTGTAGAGCAACAATACAACACCCGCAAACGATCACATTTATCCAATTTAGGGACCACTTGTATCAAGCTCTACCAGCAATTAGATCACAGTGATTTTATTTACCCCTCCAATGCACAGCAGTGATAACCGAACAGACAGTATAAATCCCAGTATTAATAATAATCAGAGCCGCATGAATTGATTGTTCGATTACTCAAATTGAGCTCCCCATACAGTAGCAAGCAGGTGATGGCACTGAGGTGAGGTTTAATAGGGTTGAGTTTATTTGGGTTTACCATTCCAATTGTAAAAACAGACATTTGCTTGAACTGCGGCTTTAAAATCCAGTGCTGAAGATTATTCCATTTTCTTACTGCAGAGAAACCCGATGCCATTTCCTTCTTAAATAATCTCTCTTAATAGCCACCACTTTGCTTTTAGTTTCATTATTATTCTTGTCTTTTACTGCTCCCTCTAGCTGTTCTTACCACTTCCTCCTCCTGAGTGCACTCTCTCTTCAGATACTTTGCTGAAATATGCAGGTGTATTTTAGCTGAACCTCAGTTTCCAACCTTTTATTTAACCATTGCCCTTGTCGTGCATATAAGATCACTGATTCAAAACACAATTGCAGCTTGCTTTGCTTGTATCCTTTATACAGTCCAGTATGCCCTATCATGTAAATGTACCTGATAAAACATGTGTCAGCACCATACTGTAGATCTCCAGGCACAGCTACTATGGCAAAAAAAGATGACCATGACATTTATCCACAGTATGTTGGTGCAAAACAGCACAGACTAAGAAATGGAAATTAACAATTGAATGGAAAGATGGGAAACCAAACAGAACTTATTGTCTATGAGTGGAGGGCATGGACTTTAGGTTTCAGAACAATTGTTAATTATCTGGGAAAATTTGTTTGGTTGCAACAGCACTGGATATTATTAAAAGCTACAGTAGAACAACAGAGAACTAAATTACTAAAAGGTAATATTGGAGTGGATAGATCCTGTCATCTAATTGCAAATCCATAAAGTACTGTATGGTAAGAGAAAGTTTAAAAAAATAATTACATTTTAAACTAATTTTAAAGTGTTCTTGTTATAATAAGAATTAGCTTAGTTATCCCCACGAAAGTATCTCATTAAAATTAAACAATGCGTTTTATTGCTTATCAATTATAAAGAAGTTTTGCATATATTGACGATCGTAACTCGCTGAAATCCCTAGCCATTTTCTGAACAGACATTTCTAGTGGACCAGCATTCATTTATCTGCCAATTTGAACAGCTTGCTGTACAGATATATTTGACCAGAAGCAGCATCTCATCTGACCAGAATACCTTCTTCCATATGTTTGGGGAGTCTCCCACATGCCTTTTGGCGAACACCAAACGTGTTTGCTTATTTTTTTCTTTAAGCAATGGCTTTTTTCTGGCCACTCTTCTGTAAAGCCCAGCTCTGTGGAGTGTACGGCTTAAAGTGGTCCTATGGACAGATACTCCAATCTCCGCTGTGGAGCTTTGCAGCTCCTTCAGGGTTATCTTTGGTCTCTTTGTTGCCTCTTTGATTAATGCCCTCCTTGCCTGGTCCGTGAGTTTTGGTGGGCGGCCCTCTCTTGCCAGGTTTGTTGTGGTGCCATATTCTTTCTATTGTTTAATAATGGCTTTAATGGTGCTCCGTGGGATGTTCAAAGTTTCGGATATTTTTTTATAACCCAACCCTGATCTGTACTTCTCCACAACTTTGTCCCTGACCTGTTTGGAGAGCTCCTTGGTCTTCATGGTGCCGCTTGCTTGGTGGTGCCCCTTGCTTAGTGGTGTTGCAGACTCTGGGGCCTTTCAGAACAGGTGTATATATACTGAGATCATGTGACACTTAGATTGCACACAGGTGGACTTTATTTAACTAATTATGTGACTTCTGAAGGTAATTGGTTGCACCAGATCTTACTTAGAGGCTTAATAGCAAAGTGGGTGAATACATATGCACGCACCACTTTTCCGTTATTTATTTTTTAGAATCTTTTGAAACAAGTTATTTGTTTTATTTCACTTCACCAATTTGGACTATTTTGTGTACGTCCATTACATGAAATCCAAATAAAAATCCATTTTAATTCCAGGTTGTAAGGCAACAAAATAGGAAAAATGCCAAGGGGGGTCAATACTTTCGCAAGCCACTGTATTTTAAAATGATGTCGCAGGAAATAAATTCAGTATGCAGAGGGACAAGACAGAGGAGTGCGATTAACGTGTGTTAAAAAAAATCTCTCCCAAAAATCGTACACGTTAATCACAGAAGTTAACTGTGATCGATTAATTCACAATTCCTACTGATTCTGGATTACACTGAGCATGTAAACTAAACGTACTAAAATGCTCAACAACTGCTTTACTACATACTACTTGTATATAGTGTTGATCAATCATTATCAATTATTTTTCACCCCTTAATCTACCTAATTTTAAAATAAAATACCACCGCATTGCTGTAACTCACTTAATCTTCAGTTCTACTGATCAGTAACAGCCAACCTCTGTTCCTGTTAAGCCAATTGCTTCTTTTCTACCACTGAACCTACATTAACACACAAATGTTGCCAAGCTTTTTAACCTAGGAGTGAGGCCCAGTTTGGTTAGTCTGCATCTGGCATGTTTAGGCACCAGAATAGGGTTCGCTTAAGAGCGATAAGATGAGCAAACATTATTTTTCTGGCACAAAGACGGGATGGCAATAAGACTTCCATTGCATAAGGGTCTGATCCATTCCTGGTTTTACTATGAGATTAATAAAACAAAAACAAGCTTGTTATTAAACTGTAGCTAATTATCAAGCTTGTATTAAAATTTGGAATGGGTGAAACTGCTATGCAATGGGAGTCTTATTTCCATCCCCAACAAAGGCCAGCGCAGTTGTCCTTAGAGCCACAAAACTGCTGCAGTAATGAAGGAAACATAAATAAGTGGGTTTCTACTTAAGAGAGCAATACACATCACTACAGAAGATTACTCAAATCTCCAAATGGTGTTCAGGGCCTGTACAGCGCTCATCTGCCGAGTTCTGCAATTAGAACAGATGCAGAAATACTCACTAGTTTAGTCATCACCGATTATCTTTATTATTTTCTCCCAATTTAGAACGTCCAATTATTTTTAGGCTCAGCTCACCGCTACCACGCCTTGCACTGACTCAGGAGAGGTAAACACAAACACAAGTTGTCCTGCGAAGCATGTGCCATTAGCCGCCTGCTGCTTTACACACTGCAGGCTCACCATGCAGCCACCTCAGAGCTACAGCATCGGAGGATAACGCAGCTCTGGGCAGCTTACAGGCAAGCCCGCCAGGGGTTGCTGGTGCGCGGTGAGCCGAGGACACCCTGGCTGACCTCAGCCCCCCCCCAACCCTCAGGCAGCGCTCGGCCAGTTGTGTACCGCCCCCTGGGAGCTCCCGTCCATGGTCGGCAATGTAATAGCCTGGATTCGAACCAGCGATGTTCAGGCAATAGGGTGCATCCTGCAGTCCACGTGGAGCGCTTTTACCGGATGCGCCACTGGGAGGCAACTAAACTACTCACTTTGAAACAATCCCCACATCATTTTTGAAACAGAAAGTGTTCTGAAAATAATCAGTACCTGTGGTTCTGCTTAAATGTCATTGTTGGTTTTACATGTGTCTTTTGGCTTTGTGAATGATAATGTACTGCATCTCAACATAAGCACAAAGAGTGACACAGTACACAATGTGTGTCCCTAAGAGCCTTGGTTAAGGAATATCTGTACTAAGTTTCATCACAGTGGGATTCTCAAGATGTAGCTTAACGTGTGTGAGAACAGACAGATGCCTTGCTGAGACATTCATTCTATATGAAGAACCATTCTGTCCTGAATCCATACTGTTCTGTACTCTGTTTTGTTTCTGTTGTGTCCTTGTTCAAAGGGTGCTTTGGAGACACAGGTGTTCCTCAAAGGTTTGCTCTCACAGAAAGTCATCTGATGTTTTGCTGACTTTTGCCCAGACTATGAGCACTCTAAGAGGCAGAACGCTCCTGTTTGCTGTAATCATGCACCGTAGGCCACGGCACTGTAAAGTATAGTATGTGCTTCTCCACAGGCAGTGAAAGTCACTTTCTTTCCAACTGGCACAGTTATGCCAGTTTGATGCAGTTTAAAAAAAGCCAACAAAACAAGTGACAACAGAGCACTGTACTAGGCCGTCTAGATATGCCCCAAGGTGTTGTATTTTCAATTAAATGGGGGATGAAACATATTTTGATAAAAGGGTTTGGTTTATCCTCTTCAGAGTAGAGATCCAGGTAATTAAACTTCTGACTAAGTTTCACACCTAGACTGGATTGACTTATTTTCTTTTTAAATTCCTCTTTCAGATGTGGTATCAGTTTCAGGAACCTTGCCCTTCTGCCGTAGCGCAACGATTCCATGCATACTCTAAAGGTGATGCTTGACTGCGTCAAAGTGACATTTGAACAGCCTTGCAACAAAAAGGAATTTGTGAATATATATGCACTTAGGGATAGAGGTGTTTAAAAGCTGATGCTAGTCCAGATTTATGCCAGAAAGCAAGTCCAGGAACAACAGAGATGAATTACTTGGGTTCCTGTATTTTTATTAATGGGGGTAATAGGGACGATCGCAATATCTAGTGATCATGTGAGCTGGGCTGTACTTCATCCATTAACACTCCCTCAATCAATGTCACTAGACTTTCTGTACTTACAGTGCGAGTGAGAATTACTTAAATCCGGTAATACAACACATACTCAATAAATCAATCGAGAATGACCTTGAGAACGTATTTCCAAATCGCTTCTATTTTCTTACATACCCTGGAGTAGGCAGGTGTGACGTAACGGGTGATAATCAAAACAATCAACTTTAAAGCGTAGGCAAAGTGTCATTCTTACTTAATACTGCAAGGTTATTATAAAACGGACGACCCCCTGGCTTTTGGGTTTATTTAACTTTCATCTACTAAGCTGATTTCACAGATTTCCTGACCCAGGCTACTGAGAAAAACAAGGGGAGAAAAAAGCAGGGAAACCAGTTAGTTATTTCTCTTCATGGCAAGAGAGTCCCAAACACATGTAGCTCTGCTGCTCACAGAAGGGAATACAAGAAAGATCTGCTGTCTAGTTGAACATGCTTGTGCGGATGTAGGGCAGCACAGCAGAAGAAAAAAAAAGCCTGTAGGCTGATTTTAATTACAATTTGCTCGAATTGGAAATTTAAAAGCAGGGAGCGGTCTTCCATTTGCGTTCTGTTTTAGCGTTGCAACAACTAATTTGCTTGGCCTTTACAACTAGTTAGAGCTGTGTGTTTTAATGTTATAATGTGGGTGTGCCTTTATTTTTATTGCCTTTGCAACTGTTCAGGCCTGTGTTTTATAACGTAAGCTGTGTTCTATGTACTGTATACACATTGCTTTCAGGGGTCATCACAAATGCACAGTTTCTCCAAAATGTTGTTACAAACAAATTAGAATCTAAACCGTACTCTTGTCTAATTTAATGATTTAAAATGGTAAAAATATCAAACTTCTTGTGCTTAAATCATCCTTTCACTTTCCAACTATGCCATGTCTGAACCCAGTCTGAAACTATCCTAGATTTCATTTTGTAACATTGAAAGTACAGTAGCATAACAATTTAGATTTTAAGTTAACTGCTGCAATGTTTTTGCCAATGAGAACTTGAGTTTTCAGGTGCTTGACTGGTCTAGTACTCTCCTACAGTACATGGTTTATGAAATAGCTTTTACTTGAATAATGTTTTACAGTTGAATCCCACGTTGAACAGATGACTTTTCTTTGTGCTTTCTGTAAAATTCCATCAGCACAACACATCACATGCAAAATAAATACATTAATAAATAAATAAAATTTCTTATGCTCATGAACTCGACACAGCATACCGCTACACATCTAAAAAAAGAGAATTTCACTCAAAACCAACTTGCTCTAGCAATACAGGAAGAATTCTCTACTCAAAACAGCAGGACAACCAATCTAATATTACATAGGATATATATGCCAATCTAATGTCAATTTCTATATATTTTTTTTCAGTAGAAAACACTGAAATTAGTTAACAATTACCCCTTGGTTAATAACCTCCTAGTACTGAAAGCCGAGTTGTCAGCCAAATTTACAAAAGACTAAATGACAGTTGGTTAATAAATAACAGGGATGTAGCCTTCATTGCAGATAGTGGGACACTGGGGCTTGAACTAAAAGATGAGTAAAACAATGAAATATTACCATATCTCTCAATATATACCAAAAACCAGAGGTCAGCGCAGGTAAAAAACCTAGAACCGGGTACCTGCCGTGAAAACTACCTGGTTACCCGGATATTTTTCAGGTAATGATTATAATAAACAAAACAAATAAATAAATAAATCACATATTAATGTTTTAAGTGCAGATACATATTTAAATACTATATAGTACACACACTTAGTCCCTTCGATCTATAGACTTGTGTAACCTTTTTCAGTACAGGAAACATCAAAATACTATTAGTATTATTATCATTAATAATAATCTGTTTAAATACAGTTATTAACGTTAAATGCGTTCTTGCTGCGGGTAACAATAAAGTGCCGTTCCTCATCACTAAATACATAACAATAGCAACCAAGCAAAACATTGTGTGGAATTTCTTTACCAAGCACGAGAAAACAGAATGTGCAAACTCTGCCAAGGAAATATTTGATTCAAAAAGAGGCAGCACACTTACTTAATGTGCTCCACATTATTTTATTTGCTTATTTATTTTTAAATAAAAGGCAACACATTTTATCTTTTTGGTAAGAAACTATATCTGCGCAGTAACTGTAGCTAAAGCATTCCGTATTGGAAGCCACGTGGTTATTATTAATGGATCAGATTTCACTGACATGAACCCAACATGTTGTTATGTTGTTTTCTTTCTGATTTAGTTCCCGAGTAGATTAGTTGCTTTAGTTGTTATTATTGGGGTGTAGTCACTTGCTGGGTGTTATTGTTTTCTTTAAAACACTGGATATCCTGCCAGTTAAGAAAAGACTTCATTCAAAGTTTGTTTTAACATTGTCTTCATTACACCAGCCAGGGACCCGCACTTACAACTGTATTGTCATATTTTCTACATCTTATTAATTTGAGAATTTAAAGAAATCGACACCTGGGTAGTAAAAAGAGACACAGACAAGGTCGGGTAATTTATAACCCGACGGGCACACGGGTTTTCGGGTACCTGTGCCGACCTCTACTGTAAACAGTGTTCAATATAAAAATAGTGGCTTAAGAATTTGCTGTACTGAATGCAGCCATTTTCCTTGTGCAACACACACTCAGTCTCTTGTTTGAAAACCTCAGTTTTAGACACCAGCCCAGCTGGCCACTGGCAAAGGATTAAACCTTCTACTCCTCATCAGTAATTTTGTGAAGCATGAGTAAGCAACTTCAAGCCTGCCGGCGTGAATTAATGATGTGGCCTGCTTCTGCTTTGCCAAATGGGTCAGCGGCCCGGTAAATGCAGCTGGCTTTATATTTACCCTGCTGTGGTAAAACAACTCTCCAGTCTTCACAGAACATCTTCCAAGCTGCAGAGTGAATGCAGAGAGCAAGACACAGACACTTCCCACTGGGACCGCCCAGGGATACGTAAACCTTGTGACTCTGCAAAAGCAACACCTCTTATTAACTAAGGCCTTTCAAAGTTTACACATTACAAAAGTTGACTTATTATCTATCTAATAAGACTGAAATAATAGTCAATTGTTGGGATATTACCGATAATTTGTTATAGTGTTAATTTCACTGTAGATAATTATATTGTTTGCAATTAGTGTTTCTGACAGTCATCGAAAGCTCCACTATATCAGCAGCATTACTATTGAGATGTTTTGTCCCCTTCTCTTCCTGAGACAAGCAAACTAATCTGTCCACAAAGAGATGCTATGTGCATTTGAGAATTGCTTTAATGCATTGTTAAGTGAATTTTATAAAGCCAACAAACATAAAAATCAGAAAAAGACGGTGAGAGTGGAAGAATTAGTAACTAGGGGGAAAGTTGAACTGAACGGTACATTAAACATGATTTGATATTATCTTGACAACTGTGATTAATTTACAATCTGAAAGAGAAACTACGTATTTGCACAAGTGCTCAGTAGAACAAAAATCCTCGGCTCACCACGCACCAGCGACCCCCTGTAGTCTGGCCGAGTGCCTGCGGGCTTGCCTGTAAACTGCTCAGAGTTTGGAGTTGTCTTTCAACGCTGTAGCTCTGAGGTGGCTGCACGGTGAGCCTGCAGTGTGAAAAAAGCGGTCGGCTGACGGCACACGCTTCAGAGGACAGCGTGTGCTCGTCTTCAACACTCCCGAGTCAGTACAGGCGTGGTAGCGGTGAGCTGAGCCTAAAAAATGATTGGATATACCAAATTGGGAGAAAATAATAATAATAGTAACAATAATAATAATAATAATAATAATAATAATAATAATACGATCTACAAAACATTACTGCTGTCAGGGAGTAATGGAATCACCAGGTAATAATAATAGGCAATTACTGAATTTTAAAAAAATAACACAAAAGCGCTGAAAAACATAAATAAAGATTAACTCCAAAAAGACAAAGTAGTACAAAAAAAAAAAAAAATCAAAATAAATACTGACGCTAAAAAGGGAAGCGTATGAAAATTGACTTTGAGCTTCAGGGGCTACGCCTTTAAAACCTTGTAATTACAGTATAACTGCAGCTTAACATGAAGGGCCTAACCTGACACAATGCCATGTACAACCTGCACATGTTAAAGACAGCAAACAGCTTACTGAAACTATGCAAGATACAGTAACCCCTGACTAGATAGTTACTGCACTGGTGGAGTTGTAGATGTAAGGCTATGTTAAATAAAAGACACTGAATCTGATCTTACAACTACGTAGCACCAAACCTTACAGCTAGCACGGTAAAGAAAGCCTGTGCCAAAACTTTACTGTACTTTAGCACCTACAGTATGGTACCATTCCCAAGAGGTTGAAGGTTGACAGGCTTGTTGTGCTATTGGAATTACTAGAACGAGCAGTACCACCACACTTGCTCTCCTAGGATATAGGCTGGTTCTACAGCCAAACATACTGTACTGTAGTTCAATCAAAACCTGTGGTCATCAACCTGAATTCTTTAAATGTGTTAGTCATGAATGACAAGTCAATTAATTGGTAAATACAGCAAGCCAAAAGTCAGCCTAAATTAGATGCTGATCCAGAGTAACTTGTGCCAAGGAATGTCCCAATAACAAGTTCCATCACAATTGGACGATGGTTTTCTTCCAACAAGCTGCCTATTTTTACAGTAAACTTCCTCATATTTGCACAGTACAATCTCTCAACATCTTATTGTAACTATTCTTTTTAAATAAGGTGGCACATCTACTGCAAGACACACACCTCCACAGAGAAACAGTCATCCTGTCACAGAGGAGAATGTTCTGACCCCCTACTGTGAGCGCGACTGGTTCCCTTAATGCTGCTGCAGTTCAAAGCCCCTGTGTAAAACACTCTCAGAACAGCAGGCAGAGGGACAGCAGCCTGCATTAGAGTGTGAGAAAGGAATGGGATGAGGAGTACAGTGGGTGTTGGAATTTTTTTTTTTTTCAAAGCAGGCTAAAGCGACATGGGCTGATGTCAGGGCTGCCGTTTTATTCCTCCAAGCTGGCACTCAAAGACCTGGCCCCTGTTGTTGGTTGAGGCATTGCTGCAATGTACAGCAACATGGCTCTGCCCTGATCTCAGGGATTTAGAGAAGCCTTCTGCCACAGCGTGATATAACACAAGCTAATCCAATTAGAGAACCCTCCTCTTCCCTACAAGGACAAGCTACTGCGCTGCTCCGGGCCTCTCGACAGGCTCTTACTGTTCCTGTACCAGACAGGCCTTGGGTACAACTCATCTGTCCCAAGGCCACTCACACAGCTTTTTATGATGGATTTCTGATGCAGACGAAGGGCTAAACTATGCCCAATCAGCACTAAAGCTAAGTTTCTGCTATGACCCAATCTAAAAAGATCCGATATTAACCCTACTTCTGTCTAGAAGGTAGGTTAATGGTTTCCCCACAGTGGTGCTCAAAGTTGCCAAATAAATAAATAAATAAATAAATAAATAAATAAACCAAAAGTTGATTTCCAAGTTGCAAGTGCATACCCCCCAACCCCCCCCCCCCCCCCCCCCAATTAAAATCAGATACAAAAATGTGCAAGACTTTTTTCAATATTGCATCAAAAAATTAACTACTGTACACTACAGTTTGGAAGGCAAAACATCAGAGGAAAAACGTGAGATTTCTTTAAATCTTTTTTTCCTGTGTCATGGAATAGGAACACATGGTGCTCACCCTTAATCCTTAAACATTGTTTAAACTAGACTGCAGATTTCTGATTAGAGAGACACTGTAGGTTACTACAGTACACAGTAACTTCTACATGCATGTTTGGCTGTTGGTTCTGTTAGGGTTAAATTTACCTTTTTCTGTTGCAGGTTTTTTTTCCAGAACTGTCTCTGCTCTGCTCCAATGAAAAAGATTGAAGCACAAAGTTCCATCGTAGCTAGCCAAGCAATGTTTTACCTGTATCAAAAACATTCCAGTATCTTGGTGTAACCGGGGCAGTTTACACAGAGAAAGCTGCGTTACAAAAATACAAAGTAACACAAAACCACAACCACCTCTGGACTTACAGTACCAGTCAAAAGTTTGAGTACACTTGCTGGAAACTAGGTTTTTTTCATAACTGACAATGTTTTACATTGTATACTTTCCTGTAAATACTTGGAAATGAAAACACATGTTACAATATACAAAATATAAGGAGTATCAAAGCAATGTTCAAGAAAATTAAAAATTGTCTCTAAATCTTGGATTCCTCAAAATAGCCACCCTTTGCCTTAATAACAGCCTCACAAACACAAGGCATTCGGTTAACAAGTTTCAGCAGGAAATCACCTGACATGTCTTCCCAGCTCTTCTGCAGCAATTCCAGGAGATGTAGGGCACTTGTGAGTTGCTTTGCTTTGACTCTTCTGTCCAGTTCGTCCCATACAAGTTCTGTGGGATTGAGGTCTAGAGACTGGGCAGGCCAGGTCATTAGATTGAATTGTCCATCACTTTCCTTCTTCGTCAGGCAGTTCTTGCACAACTTTGAGGTGTGTTTCGGGTCATTATCTTGTTGAAGAATGAAGGACTGCCCAACTAGCCGTAATCCTGATGGAATGGCATGCCTCTGAAGTATGCTATGATAGCCATGCTGGTTGAGTTTGCCATGGACTTGACCAACTCTGTCTCCAGCAAAGCAAACCCAGACCATGACACTGCCTCCTCCATGTTTGACAGTGGGAATCATACATGCAGAACTCAAGCGCTCACCCTCTCTGCGTTTTACAAATACTCAGCGGTTGGACCCAAATATTTCAAATTTTGACTCATTGGTCCATAAGATCGACTTCCACTCCTCAAATGTCCAGTTTCTGTGTTTTTTGGCCCAGGCAAGTCTCTTCCTCTTATTCTGCACTCTTAACAATGGTTTCTTTGCAGCAATTCTTCCAGTTAGGCCAGCTTCACGCAATCTCCTCTGTACAGTTGATGTTGAAACATCTGTACTTCTAGTAGCATTTAGCTGAGCTTGTATTTCAGGGGCAGTTAATCACCGGTTTCACAGACTTGTGACTAGAATGAACTTGTTCTCTGATTCTGAGGTTACCCTTGGCCTGCCTAACCTTGTTCGGTCCTCATGCCAGTTTCTTCAAATCGTTTGATGGTCTTGGCCACAGCAGTTACAGACACTTGCAAAGTTCTTGCGATTTGTCTTAGATTGAGCTTCATTTCTTAAAGTAATTACAGCCTGTCTTTTTTCTTTGCTTAACTGAGCGTATTTTGCCATTTTCTGCTCCCTTACATTCAGGAATGACAAACTTGTGCCTATGCTACCTATATTTATAGTAATCATGGACCCTCACCTGTTAACAATAATTGGTGACAAAAGGTTAATTAGGTAATATGCTAGTTAACTCAGAGAACATCTAACAAAGACACTTTTATACTTAGGCCAGTGTTCTAACACCGTGTTATACACATTTCAGACTTAACTGCCTTGGGCTTCAGACTGAAAACCCCTTCCTTTTGTGACCATTTAATTGAAATTGACAAGATTTACATTTTCATTTAAAAATTTTATTTTTGAATGCAATTCATTTATGATTATCAGTTTATATAAGTACACATATCACATAATGAAATCTTAAGTGCTTATAGACAAGTTTATACAGTTAAAAGCATAGATAATCATGAAAAACCTGGTTTCAAGCAGGTGTACTCAAACTTTTGACTGGTACGGTAGTCATGTATTCACTACTTGTGATCAACAACCCTCACAGACTTACTATAGGTCTACTTTACTTATGAACCAATTCTATTTTTGCAGCCATCTTGCAGAGAAAAAAAGCAAGCCTGTCAACCGATGAGCAAAATCGGATCTAAACTGCCATGCTCAAGGCAGTGTTAACGGCCATTAAACAGCAGCACTGCATATCACTCACATATACTGGCATTACCAAACAGCTTTGGGTGACAATATTCGATTTCACATCAGTGCTGACTAAACAATTTTTTAAATCCAAAAATTCAAAAAGGGTCAACTTACCTTCTGGTAATGGAGTTCAAAGCAGTGTAAACTACTGGTTAAGAAATACTTTGCACACGATATGCACCTCTCCCTGGCAAATCATTTAACAATCTATTAATAGAAGAGTACGCCTGAAACCTCAAGTTGTCCCATGATTAAACAAGACATATTTTGGCAGCAAACTGTACCTGCTGTAGTTTTATTGGGATGAAGAAAGTCCAGCACTATTCTGACAGCTAGCCAGGAGTCACAGTAAGAAAGTGGCTGTGCCGAGTCTCATTCTTGTATCAAGTTTTGCAGACACGATGCACTTGATTCAGTCCATGGTGTTGAGTTGCAGGGATCCTCTCCTAATACTCTACTTGTGCTTTCTACTGTATAGTTTGGTTTTCTCTTGTGCCTCTTTACATTTTAATCGAACGATACCAATCATTTTCTTCACATACAGTAGCTCCTCTGTACACTTTAATATAAAATAACGGGTTTCATTTTCATGTGCTGTCCACAGTGGTTTTAATGAGTGGTTTCAATTGACTTCGAAAGCCAAGCTCTCCTTTTCTGAATGCCTGATCAGTACTTTTTTTTTTTATTTTAGCATGGTGAACATGCGGCTTTTCAGCGACAGGCACAAACAACTACAGTAGAGCTGTAGTCTCATTTGAATATGGCAAGCCAAATTCAAGCCATTGAATTATTCATTTGACTAAAAACAAATTAGTCAATTGGTATGAATTCCCCAAGAAAGTTTTGATGATGCTAAAATGTAAAAAAAAAAAAAAAAGACACATAGGAGAGTCTGTTTTAAAATTGATTGTAAAGTGACTTTCATTGTTGTAGACTGTAACCAGTTGAAAGGATCGACTTCCATTTTGAATTATTGTGAAAGAAACACATTTTGTCGGAATTTCTAAATACTGTATTCAACCTTTGGCTCCTTGTTGAATCAAGGGTGTTGCTGTGTATATTCCAATTATTTTGCTATTAGCTTTACAATTGCTGATTATCTTTGAATACAGTACAGTATGCACTATCAGCTGTGGGACTCTGATCACGGGAGCACATGGTGCTTGCAGTTAAAGCCTGTCGGCATAAAAAAAAAACAGCTTTGGTTTGTTCCAGCCACGACACAGACACAAGACATATAGAAAGCTGCTTGTTGGACCAGCTGGACTAACTTGAAAAGCTATCTTTGTCCCTCTGAAATCTCTAGGGGCTTGTGTTTAGAGCCCAGCAATTGAATTGAAGAAGGTGCAGGGAGTTTGTAAATTTAAGAGCCAATTCTTGCTAAACTGACTTTCAAAAGCCTAACTGTTTTCTCCCCAGTATTTTTATTCAAGGTACTAAAAAATGTGAAACACCAGCCACATAAGTGCAGACATATGGTAGGGCCCTCTCTAGACAGCCAAGATGGCAGGGTTTGATGTGACGAGTATGCAAGTCTGAGATTGTTCTGAAGGGACAGCTGTCGATTTCTCAAAGGATTTCAATCCGGGATGTTTGCGGTGGAAACTGGCAGCAAAGTCACATTTGAGACGGTCATTAATCATCAGTAATTGTACAGTCCTAGATACAGATGCACCTGCCAAATGAGTGCCTGCTCAATATATCAGCTTTTTTTTATCAGCCTTGTCCACTAAAACAAACAGACTTGCAACAGGGAGGTTAACCTTTTACATATTACAGAACATGTCAAGAAGGGGGGGAAAAACATCAGATTGAACAATTGTGAAGTGTGTCAATAAAAAAAGCAATTTATATCCAAATATCACTTTAAGTCATCGCTACCACTGCTCAGTGTCATGCTGGTACACCCAGTAACCCAACACCCTTTCCAAACAGCACAGAAATAGAAACTTCTCAAACGATCCACTTATTTGATTAGATAACTACAGTCAGCTAGTCCATCTAGTGAAGACACAGTGGCAGAACAGCAAGCCTTTTTGGGAGATTGTTTTAGACATTAAGGGCCTACACCTGCATACAGTTAATCATTAAAATGTGTGTGTTCCAACACTGCGAGGTAAAAAAAATAAATAAAAAAAGGCACCGATTGGTGTTACAAAATACAGGCTTAAAATGGTATTTAAAGTTGCACAATAACATATTCTCTGGTACCCCAGTGACCCCTACAGTAACATCTACTCCAAGACTCCACATGACTCCAAGTCATTTTCAGCTGCTGTCCAGAAAGTCTTGGTGAATCCCCATTTAAAAGGACAGCTTAAAATGCCTTTTATGATTTGTTTTTAGGTTGCTTCAGTATTCAGTAGTTTTCTTAAATTAATCACTACCTTACAAAACTACTTGGACATTACAAGCACTGAAACCAAAAGCATTTCTTAGACTCTCAAGAAGAGTGGGGTTTAGTTGACATACTGCATCTCCAATTTCTGACTTGATACCGGGCAACTCAACTTAGCCGCACAGGGATTGTCGGTGCTACTAACTTCTAGTTCTCATACAGCACCTCAGTCTATTGTACAACCACAATGATCATTTAAAGAGGGTATTGGTACAAACTATATTAAAAGTACCTTTTAAATTATATGTGATTGCTACAGTAGCAGTGGCAGCATTACTGTGTTCTCAGCATCTATTCATAGGGGCTGCTGAAAACTGGTAGTCAACAGTGTTCAGTTTCACTCCTCAGTTGATTTAATTAATAACAAAGGAACTCGAACTGTGTTTTACATCTCATTCAAATCATGACTCTACTGTAAGTAACTCTGCAGCAGCAGTTTTGATGCATAGTTCACCCCCTAAGTCTCTGTAAGTCACTTTGGATAAAAGCCTCTGCTAAATGACCAAATAAATAAATAAATATACATAAATAAATCCATCCAATTACTATTGTTTGTTGTAAACAATGTATTCAATAAACCCTTAAAATACTCTCAATGCGTCAATCATTCAAAGTTCCCCCAAATAAAGTGTATGATTTTTACATTATTTTTTTTCGGGGGGCGGACGGGGGGACGGACTGAGGAGGATAAATGTGCTGCATGCAAACTACTAGTTGCCTAACCAAATATAGTACTGTGTAAAAACTCTTGAACAGTGAAAAACACATCTGTTATGAGGTGCCCTGTAGCTTATTATAAGTCAAGTCAACCATTCAAGCGTACAGTTCTCAATTTCAGACCTGATGAGGTAAGCACATAGTAGCACAATACAGTAGCTTCTCTACAGTAGCTTGACAACTAGCACAATATCAGTGCACAAGCCCAGTAATGGTTGACTATGCAACACCCAACCTAGTCTTTTAAGTAAAATTTCTCCACAGTTCCACCCAGGCTTTGCATTGTTACTCTGTATGCAGTTTTGAATGTTGTACTTGGCAAGTAATGTGCACACAAAAGATTTTATCCCACTTATTTTCTTAGCAGCAAGGTAAATAAAATCATATAAACTTTCCTATCTATCAAGCAGGTTTACTGATATTCATTTATTTTATTGCCAGATTTTTTTTGCTTTCTAGGTAAATAAGCCACTGCACTGGCATTAACTAATTTCAGGTAGAGAAGTTTAACATGTTTGCAAGTATTGTTACCACTCACCATTAGGCTTAGATGCAAGGACTAGCCCTAAACAATAAACTGTCTTATCTGCTTGGACTATTAACATTATTAACCTGTAACCTGTTAGGAGCAGACAGCTTTGCGCTTGCATTGAGCTTGTCTGGCGTTAAGCGCATTGACTGAAAACTTTCCTCATTCCATTCAAAATTATGTGACTTAATTCTGCTAGCCCCACCCAATATGCATAGCCTATAGACAGAGATAGTAGGTGGGGCTGAAAGAGTTGAAAGGTCATATTTTCACATGATTTGAATAGCAGGAAGAAGGCTGTTGGTCCCACCATTCAGGACTCTCCAGATAAGCTCAGAGCAAGGTAAAGGCAGATTTAGAGAAAAATCGCAATAACTCCTTGGAGCAACAAAACCCAGAAGCACTCCGAGCGTATCTGTGAAACCCTGGATTGGGGGCAGGGCTAGTGCTAATGTCTAACCCTGCCAGTCACAATAGGCTAAATACAAATGCATTTCTGCTGTGAAATAAAAAGGAGCTTGTGTTTTAGGAACTTGTGTGTTTTAGGATGATAATTGCCAAGATGCCAGGGTGGAGGTTTGGCACGGTACACAACCACCAGTGGCTGACTGAATTGAACTAACATAATCAGAAAATGTGAAAGTGAATTATATAACTTACCAATACCTATACCATCTAATACACACTGCAATATCTGTATAGTAAGTTCAAAATGAAGAGCACTTAAAATTTGCTATGACTATCATCCAATGCTGCAACAGCACAAGAAAACTTTAGTGGCAACACACAGGCCTAAAACAAAAATGACAGTTAAAGGAAATCCCCATCTCCTAAGAAAAAAAAATTGTTTTGTCAAAAATGCCAGCCAGCTTTCAATGGCTTGTGCGTGCCTTTACTTTCAGACAGCTATAATTGCAGTCGGTGGACTTTGAGTAACACACACACACAGCACCAGGCCTGCTCGGGTCCACTCATTAACGGTACCACGAGAAAAGTGCACCAACGAACACATCCCTAAAGTAGAGCAGGGCAGTACCGTTATCCATACACGAATGGCACGCAACGCTTCTTTTTTCAAACGTGAAACAAAAGGAAAAACACGAACCTATCTGTCTGTGCATGCAACACGCCATGTGAGCTGGTAGATACACATGGAAAAGCAACTGCTCTGTTCTCTGGCTGTGTTTAAATGAAACCACGAACCCGTATCAGCCGTGCACTCTTTTTCGTATGCTTGACAGTTTGCCAAAAGACGTGTGTTTCAAATGCAAGCACTTACCCCATAAGCCAATCCATCGTTGCTTAAGGATAAATCCACAAAAAAAGCTGGAGGCTTTCTCCTGCTTTATCCAGATCTCCTTACTACTCTCTCTGTGTGTCGGGTCTCTCTTCCAACGCCCCTTTCTTTTGCTCTCCTTATTTTGAGGCTTTGCCCTGCTAGTATAATAAATAACAACAAGAGCATCAACCGTGACAGCAGGACCAGGGCTGCTCTCGAGGCTGGCAGAGGGAGGAGGGCTGCATTTACAGGTTAAGAAGACGGGGGAAAGCAATAAAGTACTGCGGTGTGCCCTTTATTATATGTTATCCGTGGTCCGCTGGAAGGTCGTGGCCGTAGCTTGCAGTGGCTCGCTTTCAGCAGGGTTCTGGGCAAGCGTGAAGAAGTCCTGGGATGCCGCTGTTCTTTCCTAACACATGAACCCTTGACTCGATATTGGAGCTGCTACACCGCTACTGCGATCTGTAGCTAACACATACAAAAAATCCGGAAGTAAACACAGATCCGCCCACGGCCCCCTCCCTCCCAGCCCGGTATGATTTCCGTCTCAAACCGGAACGACCTTAGCGCAACCTTACTATGGTAAATGTAGTCCTCAATAAACGCTACTGCTGTATAGTTGTCATTTAGTAGCTTAAATCAGCTCGTTTTGAATTTAAATAATGATACTTTTTTGGACACTGCAAACGGTATGCATTTAGTAGGAATGCACAGGGGCTTGATGTGGGGCCTACAGAATTGGAGTTGTTCCATAAAAATAGAAACACATGCAATGCGTAGCACACACTTCTGTGTAAATGAGCCTAATGCCAGGCCAGGGTAACTGAACACAACTGATCAGAAGATAGCGTAGAACACAAAGCCAGACAATGCCCGCACTGAGCACCAAGCATCGCAATCTGATTAAGAGCTAGTGTCACTAAGCCATTAATAATGTCTCAGGATTTTAAGATGTTTGGAGACATTCCTGCTATTTTTGCAGCTTCACCTCCAATATTTGCATCACCAAATATTAAGGAAGCTAATGGTTTCACTGCATATTGAGAAATTCACTGCTGGGCGAGTTAAATTATTAACCCCTTCAAGTGGAATTTCAAGTCATGATTTATATGAGTTTGACCCAGTGTCCCATTCACCTTCATAATGACTCTTTTATCCAAAGCGACTTACAGAGACTAGGGGGTGAACTATCATCACAACTGCTGATGCAGAGTCACTAGATAAATTACAGTATTTGCAATAGATAACTATATAAATAATACTTTCTTCTCACTTTGAAAGCTGACATATCATAAAGTGCATGTGTAACAGGGCGGAGGTCGGGCGACCCAGCACAGCGCAAGCGAGGTTCTTAACCACATTGGCTCATCTGCATTTGTGGTTTCAGAGGTTCAGGTTAACTTCATCTCATCTCGCCGTGCAGGGACAGACTCTGTAACGGCAGTGCATCACACAGCACTACCTGATGCACATAATATTTATAACATTAGTAAGCAGTTAGAACTAATTGTATTATTTAACAGATCCCAAATATAGTCAATACAGCTACACCGGTACCACATAGTAAATAGCAGTACCACAATGTTATGTTTTTATTCTTATATGTATGTTATGTGGAAAATGTACTATTAGGCTCATATTAAATATGAGTTGCTAACCTGAGTTTAATGTTTGCAAATGTAGTGCTTATAAAAGGCAACAATCTGGTGCGCAACTCAACACCGACATGCACATCTCAGCGACTGCCAGCTGTGCCAAATTGTAGAGGGTTTCTTTGTGATGTTGACCAGAAACTCATTCCACTGGTAACCACATCCAGATTCCAACCCAGGGCTCCAGAGATGAAAGGCATGAGACATGGTGCAGGATCAAATAATAAAGTATCTAGCCTAATAAAGAGCTTTTTCACTTGACTTATAAGCTCCTGTGCATCTAGTTTCAAGTAAGCATTTCTCTATTCTTTTCTCTTAGTATTGCGTCCTTAAAATAATCTATTCCACGAAGATACGACATCTCGTTCACAAGGGCGTCCTATCTTTATTGTATTTAAAGAATTAGCAAGGGTAGGGGGTGATTTAGCATACACAGGACAGGGTTTAACCCATATTGAATTTGACAGCACTGGGGCTAACTCTCCTAGCTCCCAGTAAGAACTTAGAGAAATAGTCCACTGAGCAGAGGGCAGCACGGTTGAACATCTATCTGCTAAAAATGCAATTCAATAATGCATTTTGCAAAGCTTCTTCAATCAATCAAATTTTGTTTACGTAGTGTCTTTCATTGCAAAGCCACCTCAAAGCGCTTCACCACCAAAAACAAGTTAAACAAGACCAAACAATAAAAAGTAAAGTAAACACAAATTAAAAAGATAAAATGTAATCGCACTCCTTGAGACCGATGAGGCCGGCCACGAATATGTCCATTACAACTGGCAACCAGGGTTGTATGAATGGAACTGTTCTCTATTGCTCATGTTTCCTCACTCAGACCCCAGAATCTCCCTTTTTTAGCAAAGCAGTACAACACACACACACACACACACACACACACACACACCATACATATATATATATATATATATATATATATATATATATATATATATATATATATATATATATATATCACATGGCTAATTAACTTAGGTCTAAAGCTGTGTGTCTGAGGCCTCACATCTCATTTATATAGTAGCATATCAATCAGTGAGTTAATTGCCCATGTGATATGAGCTTCAGCACCATTTTTTTATTACGCCATTGATGCTACTTGACTTTTCTTCAGCACTTTGTGTCGACCAAAGCCACAGCATGATAGACCCCAAGCGAGACAGCACTCCCTATGGGATTTTAACAAAAGTCATTCAATAATTAAATCTTTTTCAAAATGTTCTTTGATGGGACCCCCAGGCAAGCATGAGTAATAGCATACGTACTCTTCCCACTACACTCACTGGCACCTATTAATAACACTGCAATACAGTCATGCCGAAGAAAGTAAAGAATAACCTCTAATAAGAGAAAGTATTCTCTCAGCAAACTTTGCTCAGGGGAGGCAGTTTTAATTCCTAGTTCCCAAATCTGATCAAATAAATCCATAAATATTGGTGTAGCTTTGACATACTGGGACTTTAAAGACATAACTAATATAAACTTCTGATTTTGAAGTATGATATTTAAATGATTTTTATTACTACCTGCCTTAGTTACTTCTGCTTCCTTCGGTCATTACACTTTATTAGCAAAGTATTCATATAGATAGGTAACTCTAAAAGGATAAGCCACCTCTGTTCCTGAATTCGTTTTTTTACCCTGAGACCATTTAACACCAGACAGGCCTAGATATCCTGTTTGTATCTGAACATTAATTCGATTTTTACATATACACATTGTTATAATTAAAAACAGTTGCTGTATTCTGTATGCAACCGTATCCATGCACTGTATGTCAGAACATTTCAGTCAGTACAGAAGTGTAAACCTTATGGTCTTATGCTTTTTTCCCCAAATGATATTAAATGTGATGAAAATCAATTGTATAACTAATACATCTGAGTGATATAGATGGGTCTGGTACATACCTGCAAAGGAGACCTCCATAAACATCATTCGCTACAGGACTTCAGTTCAGTACATAACAACTCAAGCAATGCCCCAGTACATTATAGGAGCTAATACAGAAAAGTTAAATATTACTAAAACACAGAAGGTACTGCTATGGTATTGCTTTGGAGCATTAATAAGCCCTGTGTTTCCATTGCTCCTTACTATAGAACCAATGCATTGCCATTGTCTGCGTTGCAATCAAAGATAATTTGATAGGGTAAGACCCGTGCTGTAGGGTGAGGCCGAATCAACTGTGTTTTCTAACAGTGAAAGATGGTGAGTGACTGCCATCTTGTGGTGAATTAAAGAAACTCAACCCTTTATATTGTAGTGTAAATGCAGTACAAGTACTGTAATTAGTTTATTTTTTTTAACTGTGTTGACAGTCCAGATTGTTTACATTGGAGGGAGTTTTAGCTATTGGGACACAAGTTTTCTGTACCTTTGAAACCTACAGGCCTCTATTATTCTGAGAGCTACCTGCAGCAGTAAAGGGTTATAAATGACAGACATTTTAAAAAGGATGTTGGTTTTTATAGTGATAACTACATACAATCAGCACCTACACATACTTGCATGTTTTCTTTTGGATATTCAATAATAAATGTAGCATTTACGCGTAGATTTAAATCTTGACCCTTAAACAGATCCAGCAATCTAAGTGGACAAGTTATGTTATAGCAAGCCAAGGTGATCAAACGAACACATTAAGAGCAGGGACCCTACTGTTAAACCTCCACCAGTGCACATCAGTCTTTTCTGCTGTCAAAGTTAGACTATTGCATTTGTGCTCATTGCTTTTCCTGTAGTCTCTGTTCAAAGTAGAATATTTTATGGCCTTTTTTCGATATTTCACGGAAAAAGGGTATAATAAAAACCAACTGAATTAGTCCTCAGTTACATTTCTCTTGGGAGACATTTTGTGTTGTATCCATTAGGTGTCACTATATTGCAGCACCAGTTAGTTCCACAGGGGTCTGGAAGACCCGTGGCAATTCCAATTTTATGTTTTGTTTTTCCAGCAGGGGTTGCTGTTGAGCAAAATATGGGCATACTGTGATGCAGGGAATTCTTGGCTTAGTGGACAGTCTAAAGCCATGTAGGACTATTTAAACAAGTAAGACACTAGTATATGTGCTCCAATTCACATGTTACTAATAATAAGGTTTTATTTTTTTCTGACTATAAACCACTAAAAAGTCATAGACAGTTTAAGCATTGGGTGATTCATAAGAGTGTGGTTCAAATCCTATTGGCCTTTGGTCCCTGGGTTAGTGAGAAAAATTGTCTGTGGATCAACTTATCAGTCTTCGGCTAACTCGGCTTGTCCACGGCTGGGCCTCACCTCCAGAGTTCAGTAGTTTGGTATAGTAACTTCAGTTGCTTCGGACTGCCTGGTGGAAAGAAGCCACTAACTTGAGAGCTGGAATCGAGGTCACCCTTTGATGTTCAGTCCTCCTGATAGATAATTGGGTTATAGCGGGAAGGGGAATTAAGCCGGTATATATATATATATACTGAGCATCATGTCTGTCAAGAGAGCAGAGCCTTCATGCAATCGGCATGTTGGAGGCTGGACTAGGGCAGCAGACTGTGTCTCGTTGTCTTGGGTGCTCAAAGCCAGCAATTTCAAACCTGGTGAGATGGTATAACCAGATACACTCTGTCAATGACAGGCCACGAACTGGGAGACCAAGAGTCACAACGCCTGCCTAAGATCAACAGATCATTTTGCTTTGTGATGTCAATTGTTAATCAGCACATAAAAAGTCACTGCAGTTGCTCTAAAACAGAGTTTGTCATTTTTCAATCCCATCTAGTGAATGTTATCAAAATATAAGTGATAAGTTTCTTTTAATGCTCAGTATATTCATATATTCATTTGAATACATCATAAGTTAAAGACAGTCTTCCGTTTCCATACCTTACTCTCTGTTACACTTCCTAGGACATGTCACTCAACAGAGGAAGCAGTTGGCTGGTTAATGACAGGACAGAATGAATGTGGACCATTGAGCTTTGCAGGTAAAATGACCAAGGAAGAGAAACAATACCTGAATAAACAAGGCTTGCAAACAGAGATGTGTTTTACCAAGTGCAGTACCAGATACCATAACATTAAAATACAGAATGGCTTTAACATGTGTTTCTTTCAAAACTGCACATTTGAGGATTAGCGAAAGGAAGTGCGACAGGTAAGAGTTTTGTTCAAACCACTTTGCTGTGGTAGGGTTAAAAGTGTCAGCGCACTCCTAAAAAACATTATTTTTCATGAATCTATTGACCAGCTTTAGAAGGGGCTCTTCTTTCTCTTTGTCAGCGCTGGTGCCTCCTAGCCAGGCACAGCGATACCCAGTGCAGTCACCCTCTTTATCGACACTGCCTCTTTAACCACAGCTGACAAGGTCCTTTCCTGAAACCCAATCCTCTTATTGATATGGACTCCAATCAATATTGCCACATCCTCACCATGGATCAAAAACAGCCTAGCTAATATTAGCATATGAGCTCATTTGTGGGGGACTAAGTTACACTGTGGAGCTGTTCACTGATAAAGACTTTCTTTCTCTGGAACCCAGCTGAGTTCAAATCCTGCTCAGATCATTTAAACCTTGAGAGATTCACTTATTTATTTCATGTATCTGGTATTTTCAAATGTTTTTAATGAAACTGTCCTGTAAAATATTCAGTTAATGCAAAAATATATGCAAAGGGTATAAAAGTAAAAGATTCTGGAGCTTTTATATATATATATCTATATATATATATATATATATATATATATATATATATATATATATATATATATATATATGTGTTCTTTTTTAGGAAATGTTCGAGCACAGATGCATGTATAGCTACATACATATCCATTCCAGGTTTTAAAATGTGCTTTATTAGCCACAGTACACAAGTAACAAGCACAGGTGTGTTCTATTAAACTCATAGTAATACCAGGAAGAGATCAAACTGCTATGTAATGGGAGTCTCATTTCCATCCCTTATATCCATTTCAGTATACATAAATAGATATGTAATTGTGGCGGAGCAAAGCTCTGCCATTTAGAAATTGGCAGGGATGGGGTTAATTTCCCCTCCCTGCCTGGGTTTGTTATGTTCAGGTAGCTGGGGTTGATTAGTTGATTAAATGATTAAGTTAATTAACGATCAATCAGCGCCAGTGTTTTTATGCACTTTTATTTTGTGTCATTTATAATAAAATTGTTATGTTTTTGAACTGCAGTCTGTCTCTAGGCCTCTAACCACTCACCAGCCTGTCACAGTAATATAGAGCTATATACATATTAACACATCAGTTCTCAATTATCCATGCTATCATGGTTGTTTTTTAGAGCTGAAAGAAATTAGTTCAAAGTTTGTAATCCCTCTATGGATGGGAGGCAAACCACAGTAATTCAAAAGGTAAACAGACAGCGAAATGAAAATGTACATCGAAGATCTGCTCTTTGATCATGTTGCCATCCATTTCTAATTCACCTTGAATATATGAAAGCCCTTTTAATCCAAAGAGTTTTGTCTTGATGTGCTTTAACAAGTGTCTGGGTAGCTGATTGGAAATCAATGGGACTCTTGGCATTTGTTGACGTTTAAGCCTGTATACACTGCTATGACAATAGCAGGTATAAAACTTAAGAGCTTACCTTTCCACCGCTTGCATAGTAATCTGCCAAGCAGTTAGGTTCTGATTTTCATAACCTTTTTACACAGTGAAAGCATATTGTAAATAACCTAGTATGTGCTACATACTACTGCAGTCTGCAGGTGATTCCAAAGCCATTGTATATATAGCTCAACAAATTCTATCCACACTGGGCGAACTATAGCAGCAGACAAATAACAGCAGTTGGCTGTAGTGAATGATGCAATCCTCCCATTATATATTTCTACAGATGGGCTGTTATTCAGAAAAGCATTAGAGGGCATCTCAATGGAGCCAGCTCTTACTGCTCGTTCATAAATAATAAATGAAAAGTGCAGGTAGCATTCAAGCTCTTCCTTGCTGGAACAAACAAGCGATTCAAACTCTGATCTCTGTACTGCATTGTTTCAGAGTTCATTACTTCCCTTTCAGGCCAGAGAACTGAAATTGCTCTAAATACTGTTCAGCTTGACACACCTTTTTACATTTATAACTTTAAATCTATTTCAAAGCTATTTTCAAATGTCAGCATTAGTGCACTCATAGTGTAAGGATTATTGACCACATTGTCAAACAGGTAACACGGTAATAACGATCCATGATGAGTTAAAAGCCAGAGCCCTTGTTGATTTTTTTTTTTTTCCTCCAGTCACTCTTCCTGCAGTGATTTACAGGACCCCAGTGCAATAGAGCGGACATTTTGAGAAAAAAAAAAAAAAAAAAAAAGCTTTGAATCAGACTTTAAAGGGTACATAAGGACCTTTTTATTTTATAGTGTTACCATGTATTGCTACAAATGTTTACATAAGGTGTGCTTAAATGTATTGATTTTTATTTATTTTGTTTTTACATTTTGACCACTTTTTTAAACTTTTAAATTGCATTCCCTGCCTCAAGATGGCTTCACATGTACCCGCTTGGACCTCTCAGAACTACACTTCCCATCATCCTCCTGTTCACATATGTAACTGAGATGGATTTACCAGTTATGTGTAAGACGTGGTCAAGATGTTAACAATGAAAATTAAAATTACAGGTACAACACATGGGATGTGTAAAGCTATATTTTTCATAACCCTGCTACTTACTCTTTAAGACACAACATTAGGTATTCGCAAGGCATGTCACGCTTGACTGTAAAGTTTTAAGAGCTGCCTGTAACCCTTACTTTGTCTCCTGGATGATAGCTGTACTTTGCTTTTCTGCTATTATCTTATAGCTGCAGTTTTGAGAAAAAGTGTACATCCTTAAATAATGAAATAGTAAGTAGTGCATAATACTTTTTAATAACCTTTTAACTTCCACCTTTTGTATGGTTACTCCAATTACAGTTTGTCATTCTTCTCTATATCCGCTTTTAAACATGCTTTCAACTTGTGCCAAGACTGAACCGGTGGGACAGGTACTGTTGAGTGGTTCATCATTTCAATGGAACGAGGAAGATTGCTCAGTGTTTAGGCTCAAAGCCAGGTAAAGGTAGATTGAGTAAAACATAGTGGAGCACCAGGTCTTAGAATCACTCAGCATTATTGAAAATACTCTGGAAATGTAAAAAATATAATCAATTCCAATAACATGTTTTTTTTAGATTTTTACAAGTGTCAGCATGTTTTCATGAGTAAAGGTCATTTTGAAGCAGAATGACATACAGTAATGACCTATTCTGGTTATGGAGAGGAGAATGAGCCATTCTTCTGTTTGTGTGCCTTGAGCGCCAGCCTGACTAAATGGTGAATGACTCATACTGGATGATGATGGCACAAGGAGATGCAAAGTTATAACTCATGTCTGGATACCTGAAGCCAGTTCAACCACACAACTGAAAGAGAGAGAGACTGAGATATATAAAATGCAACACTAGTGGGTCCTAGATTCTAGCACTCTGCTGTTAATGCACCAGAGAGTGCAACTAATGGGTTATTGGATACAGACTAACACTGACCTCACTGATGTAATGCAGTCCCCCAGTCTGGACTGCAACTGTACTCTTATAGGACTGCTTTGCTAGTCAGCATTCCGGGTGGCGATGTTTTTTTTTTTTTTTTTTTTTTTTTTTTTAGCAATTGGTTGGAATAAATGGTTTCTTTAATCCTTCCACAGTTCTTTCAAATTTAAAGGCAGGGTTTGCCCCTTGTGGGAAATCATCACATCCTTTTGCTACAGTGTTGTACTTCACTGAGGACCTTTGGTTCCACTCATTTGTACAGAGCAGCCAAGCATAGCTGGTACATAAAAACCCTGCATAGGTTTACAACAATTAGATTGTAGACAAAATGTGCCTACTTTTAAAATCCCTAAATTAAGATCTTACATGATTCACTGTGCCTTTGTATATGAAATACCTCATCTTTAGAACTCATTGCCTCTTCACAATGCCTTTTTAAATCAGTATTTGCAAATCCTGTCTAATACCAGGATATAGATTGGAATTGTTTTATTTTTAATGCTTTTATTTAGTATTACTGTTTTGATACTTTTTTTATTAAGTGGTTTGTTCCTGTTTCAATGATCTGTCTCTTTTTGGCAGTGATTTGATAATGCTATTTCTTGCTGCCTTCTCTTGTCAGGACCCCCTTGCAAAAAGACATATATCACAAGGATAATATCCTGGTTAAATAAATACATTTGAAAATTTGAATTTGATAAAGCTCATTTAAGATACGTTCACTCCTGGTTCGGTATACCTTGGGAAGACTTCATCTTTTACAAATCTGTTTATTTGCTCATAGGGTTGACCAGGACAAGGCTAACAGGATTTTCAACACATCAGCAGATACAATGTAATATGTGATGCAGTGTGGTCCGTTACTCCTAGCTGCACAATGTCCACTCAGCAGATCATTTGGGACATTTGCTATTTCTTCTTTGCATAAGATTACCTATAAAGGTGGCCAGACTTCTATGTACTTTTGTAAATAACAACCATAAGGTCATTTATAATACGTGTGCCTGTTCAGTTCAATTCTTACCAACAATAGGATAGGAAAGAAATAACCAATATGTGATTTATTGAACTACTTGATTACTTCATATTAAGTAATCACACAAATATTTCAACTCGAAACTAACATGAATCCTTCATGAAAATTGCATTTGAATTGCTTACATTAGTTATTATTAATCGTGAAGCCACTCTCAGCCAGTCAAAACAGCAAACTTATATTAAGTTTTTCCAAAGTTTCATACATATTAATGACAGCACTCATTTGGAAATAAATACAAATACAATCAAACACTATATATGTTTTTTCCTCTAAGAATCTCATTCTGCTCAAATGAAATGAAACACACCTTAAAGATGAGCGTAAAATCAGAACTCCTCTGTAGATCAGAAATAAATGCAAAAAAAAAAAAAAAAATTAATAAAAGCCCCCCCTGTTATAGAGTGTGGTACATTGTAGGGGAAAGCTATTCCACATATGTGAAAATACACTTCCAGTAACATTGTATCAGCAGCGTTTAAACTATCCCTCTAACTCGGAGAGCTTTTCCTTTGCATTCTCCTTGGCAGAGCGGAGCAGCATTAACATTAACACGCAGGGCCCGAGGTTACGTACGGGCGTCGGGTCCTAATGGAAAAAAAAAAGCAAGAAATCCTGTTTAGTTTAAAGAGGTGTTCGTCACTCGCTCCAGTTTACGGAAAGTCAGGAACACACGCTGCTTACGCAACGAGCGCAACAGTTTCCACATATAAACTCCTGGCTGTCATTCATCACCGTCGGGTAACAAATCAGTCTTCCAATTCAAACACTAGGCTTCCAACAGCATATCTACCTAATATGCTTTTATTGATGGCTACCGTCCAGCTCGTCGTCTCTACAGTGCTCACAAAGTCCAAATGAGCCTTGTGTGGATGTAAAGGGCTTTTACTAGTTGAGACTATTTACTGATCCCCAAACGAACAAGGCTCTGGCCATACGTCCTAGTCAGAACCATTCACCTCTAATGTAATTTAGCTTTATGAATGTACCCTATGTAAACCAGAACTCTCAGACTACAGGACCACACACAGTAGTGTGTGTGTGTGTGTGTGTGTGTGTGTGTGTGTGTGTCATATATATATATATATAGGCATATATATATATATATAAATATTATATATATATATATATATCCCACTACTGTACTACATACAGAACACTTGTACAGGATTCCTTTCTAGTAAAGGCAATTCAATTCTACATAAAGTGCAGTCTATATTAATTTTCGTTTTTGTGCAGAAAGTATTTTAAACTTTTCATCTAATTATTAAATAAAGACTACATTTTAGAGCAAAGTCTATCAAATTTTGAATCATTTTGGAAAACTGTGCCAGATTACACAGTGAACTGTTTTACAGAGGCACTGTACAATCTAACAGACTAACATTTTGAATGGAGCTCTTACTAGCATTTAAATAGGGGGAGGACCAGCCATAACACATGCACGATCAATTCATAGGTTCAAATAAAAAACAGGAAAAATTTCACGTGGGCAGATAAATATGCTAAAATGGTCTATTTATGATTTATTCATACCACCAATGTACAAATACAAAAAGCACCAATGTTACAGCATTCAATAAATAGGGCAGGGAAACAAAATAAGAATTATTTGTCATCGCAACTTAATAATAATAATAATAATAATAATAATAATAATAATAATAATAATAATAATAATAAATACATCGCAATGAAAAATAAGTAATGGAGGAGAATGGAACAGTTGCAATAGCCACAAAGGAATTAAAGCTTCAAATCAGAACAAAGAAAGACAGAGGAGAAAATAATCTTGACAAAAAACAGAAGCTATATACAGGGTGATTAGAAAATAAGTAACACCCTTGATATTAAATGGCATAATAATAAATAGTTCAAAAACCATATTTTGTCATTTATTTAAGCCTATTCCCCTAGTTTATAACAAATACCATGGAAACAAACAAGATTTGTAGTTGAATATCTATAAGTGGGCATCATTTGATGATTAAAGGGGATGAAAGACATAAATACTAACTGTATGGGGACAATAAATAAATAAAGAAAGACACCACAGTTTAGATAATTCAAAATGCTGAGGCAACACTTCTAACGATGTGACTTGAAGCACTACAGTTGGAACAAACCTGCATGTTTATTGGCAGTTGAGATGAAAAGTTAACATGGTTTTTGCTTGTGATATGTAAGTCGAGCTGGATTGAAAATAAATAATAATAATAATAATAATAACAATAAAAAAAGGAAATCACAAGATCAGTTCTGTAACAATTCTTCTCAGAGCTTGTAAAGTGCCCCCCCCTTTGGTGAGACCTACACCCTGCCCAACAGCGACCACTGCTGGACAGAGCAAAGCAGCTTCAGTCATCTCTGCCCTCTATATTGCTCTCTATGAAACCCTTGCACAGTTCCACCTTACCGCCCTCTTCTGGAGAGACATCACTATTCAGTTTATTTTTTAACTTCAATATAATGTCAATAACCTCAAACAAGCTTTAAATAATAATAATAATAATAATAAAATAATACTAAATAATAATAATAATACTAATACTAATACTAATAATAATAATAATAATAATAATAATAATAATAATAAAGTTCAGTTTCACGTGCAGACATTATTATTCGTGCTTAATCATATATAACTTTAAAAGCTATTTGGGGATGGCTTCTTCGAAGCACACCTGACTAGCTTTGTGTCTGGGGCTAAATTAATCTTTGAGAGAAACACACATACAGTAAATACCCTGTCACACATACTTCTGCTTTGTCATTACATTTTGGATCTCTGGTGAAGGTATAAATGGTGTACACCCTCTGGTGGCTAAGGAATGTAATGCCAGCAGAAGGGCTTAAGGGGTTTCATATCTACTCAGCTATCCTGATTTCAATTTCTGAACATTTGTTAAGTTGATAACAATATGATATAGTTGTGCATATTCATATATATATATATATATATATATATATATATATATATATATATAATATCTATATCTATAATAGATCTATATATATATATATATGTGTGTTGATGTTGTAATATGATACCTTAACCCAGTAAGAAAAATAATACATACTCCATAGTCCATTCAAAAACATCACTTTCCACATGCAGATTGAGTAGTATTATTTAAAAAATGAGTATAGTATCCTTACAAAAATCGTTTAATATTTAGATTGTGTGTCGCATTTTAAAGTGTGACGTCAATAGTATAACTATTAGCAATTTTAGTGGAAATTACATAGTGAGCATCTATGGAATTTCCATGGTAACACTAGTTATTAGGGTTGATCGTTTTACACCAAAATACTGTGCAGTCGTACGAAGCAGTATACTGTACTTCAGGAATTTTAAACGTGTTTTGTGTGGTTGAATTGTTGTAATTGACCATCACACAACTGAACTGTAGAAGCACACTGTTTAAGGAACCAGGATCATTAACAATGAGGATAAAATCTCAATTAACACGGGCTACACTGACGAGAACATGACCATTCGAACTGCTGTTAAAGTCTTTGTAAATGAATGAGCTTTGTGCTAATACACCAGCCAAGGAGATACAGTATCTCTGCTTTGAATTCACTGTAATATAACAATGAATTTCAACTCATCGCTAAAAAGAGTGTTTAGTGAATTGACCAGCTACACCCCAAGATAATTCATTCTTTTAACTCAAGAGACATTGCAATGTTACCAGTCCTGCTTCAAACCAATCTCTCCTGCTTTCCCCCAAGCCTGACTCACACAAATATTTCACGATGAATCTGCCACTTACTGATTGCCCAGACTATAGTTCTTGTATGTTATTTTTCATTTTGTGGTATTTTATATGTCCATAGGGACTGGGTGTACAGAATACAAAGCAACAGTGCACGCTACCATAAGTCGGCAATGTTTGGCAAAGCACCTATTTACCCATGAACTAGCAGCCAAATTACACCTATTTTCAATCTTTAAAAATTAAAGTCTCCTTGCCCTATTCATTTTAAGTGAACTGGAGTCTTTTTTTTGTAAATAACTGATACATACCAAAGTTCAAAACTCATAAAGTTTAACACAGCTTCAGGATCAGAAGACAATGCATCCATTTTTAATGCATGAAGTAAGTTGCTTTGTATTGCTATTGCAATTCAAATGAGCGGAGAAGCATATCTCAAAATATATAAAAACATGTTATTTTTTTAAATCAAATGGGGACATTACTTATTCAATACTGGATTGTCACAGCAGATGTTTTCATATCACATGAAGTGTGCAGGCACAAATCTACACACACAGATTCAAAAGCATCACCTGTATGCGAATAACAGCATCTTGCATGCAGCTGAAAAGACCTCCCCAGATGGTATTTACAAAAGCTATTCACCACTTTACAATACAATCTAATGAAGCCCAAACTGTTACTGAATGCAAGAAGAACCATGCCCTGGTAGCCCATTCTCAGCTAACAGCATCAGGCCATTCATTCTTTCTTAACTACTATACAGTTCTGTAAGTGCCTTGAGGTCTGGATGGCTTCCAGACCAAAATATTCATATCGCGGTCCCAGGGAGTATCTGCAAATGTTAGCACAAGAAAGACTTTGTTTTATATCGAGCTCCCTGCCTGGGGCCCCAGTAGAAAGTCTATACTTTTAATTGTATTGTGGGCGAGGGAATGTCTGTCTGCAAAGTAATTGTGTCCTGAATCTTGCTCGTAATTTCTCCCATTCATTTCTATTTTAGTGTGACATATGCTAATTACTTTATTACATTTTTAATGTTATGATTTGAATTTCTTTCACTACAAAAAGATGCAACTGTTAAGTAGTGACACTAGTTTTATATTAGGTAATAAGAGTTTTAAATTAATGAAATGTGTTATCCAGCTGTACTTATGACCACTGGCCTTATAAAAAGACATTTTTAACGAACAAGATTAAAATCAAACAAAACAGATTCAACAGTAACAAATAGTGAAAATATGTACGGTTCTAGTTAAACTGCTTATGTATTTTGTGCTCATTAAATATTTTTAAAAATCTATTTTGTTTACTGATTGCACTTGCAGTTCTTTTAAGATTTAAAAAAGCTCTAAATCAAGAGACATATTTTGGACTCAAGACCAGTCAGTAGGATCGCCCTGGTCTAGACTTTGCCAGGGACTGTATTAAATTTAATCTCTGGTACTGGAAGCCTATAATCTTTATGAATATACATTTTATATGAAATATCTAGACTGCTTTGGGGCAACTTCTATGATGTTTTGGGCAGGCATATCCAATGGCGGTCAATCAACTTGCACTTGACCAGCAATGTCAGGGTGACTATTGTAAACTATTGGTATCCCCCATCCCATTGTGACAGGTTTGCCTGGCATTAATACCTTTGTTCTGATCGATAATAGTGTGAAACCTATGAGTTCATGGATAGGCCAACACACACATATGAAGAGTTTCCAGCAGAAACCCTGGACAGTTTATGAATGCGCTTTGTGAGAAATGCCAGTATATTCCTCAATAAGCCATCTCATTGCCTAGTGATGCTATTTGACTAGTCTCCCTGGGTCTTTATCAGCTCCTCTTGTTGTCCTACTGTTGCGTTCACAAGCCTGCATCCGATTGGTTGGATGGTTGAGTAGTGGCCAATGGGAGTTGTTGCGACAATCGCTTTTAAATCTATTACTCAGTGTTAAACGGTTTGCTTATTACTAAAAAAAAGGTGTTTTCAAACTTTTAAAACCTATTTTTACTCATTTGGGATATATTTCTTCATATTTTCATTGCTAGTCACCTTATCTACCTTAGACCTCTCCCTCTTCCCTCTTCCTCACTGATAAGCCCTTACTCCATCTTGCCTGCAAGACAGTCCTGTATTTTTAAGATCTTAAGGTCACTAATGTGTGTAGTCTGTCAACCACAGCACCTTAGCAAAAGAAACAGCTTTATATTTGCATTATTAAGGGGCAGTTTAGCCACCTAATAGGTGTTTTCAGAAGCAGGTGACTCGAGTGAATATACAGATGTAATGGGAAGTTAAGGAAAACTTCATTATCTTTCTAAGGATGTGACAAGTCCACTATTATGTAATTGATGCCTTCCTTACACAGAATATCTCCAATTGAACTCCATTGAGCTACTGGAGTTCTAGTATTCATTAGGGCCTTTGTGGGTCTGGGGGTCATGTTAACTGTCTGGGAGACTCCAAACAAGAAGGTTCCAACTACCAAGCTCCCTTATTCGCAGTTAGTTTGTTTGGAATATCAAAACTACTTTATGGATATACAGTACAATTAATAAACAACACACAGAAGGAAAAATCATCATAACAAAATAAATCTTGGTAACACTTTAAAATAATGGCCGTAAATTCATCATGAATTCCAGCTGAATACCATAAGAATAACACCTGAATGTATTTTGCACTTCCTCTGAGTTCTGAAGTAATTCATTTTGAATTCAGCCCTGTTAATTCACATGGATTTAATTTCCCGCATTCATTCCATGTTCCCTTGTAACACACGATGTTGATCACATGGATAGGAATGCATTCATGCATGAATTAACACTTCTCACAATCCCCTGGCAGTTGAGTAAGAGGGTATGAATGCATGCCTTATACATGTGAGCAGCATCATTTGTACAAAGAAACATGGAATGAATACAGGAAATGAAATGCACATGTACTAACAGGGATGAATTAAAAAACAGACTTCAGAACTCAGAGAAAGTGCATTAGATACCCAGGTGTTAATCATATGGTACTCAGCTGGAATTCATGATGAATTTGCAGCTTTTATTTTAAAGCGTCATCCGCGAATCGTCTCCAGAAAGGCCAAATCCAAGTCATGACGGAGAACCAGACTACCATGCCCAAGACTAAAGGAGGAGCTGTATTAGAACATGTTCTGTGATGATGTTTTTTTCATATGCTGCATTGTTTATGAAATACCTTGTAAAGAAACAAAAGTCAAGGTAGACATTTCTTAGGGCTTTTAATTTGTTAAAAGATCGATAGACTTAAAAGACAAGCTAGCTTTGAGCAATTTTATTTTTGGCTGATTTATTTTTGTTGAAAATCATGACTGCATATACTAAATAACGAGAAAATATATGTAATGGGGAGGATAAAACCCCTCCTGTTTTTTAGCTTTGTGTTACACTTTGTCAAGGTGGCTGACAGCCTTATATTTAGTTTCTTTTAATATTATTAAAAATTCCATTGAGTGTTTGAAGTGCATAGATTACCAGGATGTCCAACATGCTAACACATTGAATGTAGCAACATGTACAGAAATGATCTCAGAAAGAGTGGTGGAAAAGTATACTTAGGATTACTAATCAGATTTTTATCGGCTTATAATGTAGTCAGACTCTGCAGAGTTACATTTTAAAAGACTGCACATTGAACCCTACCCTGGAGTAGCTGCTGATCACTAAATCCTATACTTTTATTTTAAGCCTGCTATTCTGAATTGGCTCCTAGTATTGATTCATGCATGTCTAATGCTGGATTTGAACCATAGTCTCCAGGAATAAAAGGTTCAGGTTGACCAGTTTGTTCCAACAGCCAGTTCCCCTTTTGTACGTGTACAGTTTATTCATCCCTATAGGTGTCTGAAATTACAAATTGTGAAGGTTAAGCATCAAGATTCTGACCATTAAATAGAATTCTCTCAGTGGAAACTGATCGACTGTCTTGCGTCTGGGCTGACATCTCAAATTTTGCTGAGCAAGCTTATTATGAAATAAATGGAATGTGCTCTATAGTATAGATTTCCTCTGTATGTATGTGTGTGTATGTATATATATATGTTCATGTTCGTCTGTCGAGTCAGGGCAGACATTATATATATATATATATATTATATATATATATATATATATATATATATATATATATATATTATATAATGTAGCAGCATTTGCATGAAATGCTAAATAATATTTTTCTAATAAAAGTTTAGTATGTTTGGGCCATCAGCACTGTACCTATGTACCAATCCAGAATGCCGTGTGGGGGCACACACTTCTAGACCTCCCCCCAGACTCTTAGCAATGCAATTCTTATTCGAATGTGGGAGGGTCACTCTTGTTGGTTTGAAGTGGGCAGACCAGAACATTGGGTTGCTGTATTCTGAATCCTAGTCATGAAATACTAGTACAGTCAACAAACTGAGATTCCCTTCAATAAACTAATTATGTTTTAAGATATAGGGGACTGGATAAAACGACCTTCATAGAGCACTGACTTTAATATAGGGAGCTCTCTAGATGTCACCAAATGTACAGGGATGGTCAGAATATGAAAACGGACTGAATCTTGAGAGCTTTAGCAGCGATTGACATTTTCTTTTCACATATGCCTTTTACACTGCCTTCCCACTACAGCCGGGCCTCATGTAAATAAAGAACCTTTTTCTAATTATCTGAGTACTTAAAATGGATTGTATCCCTATGTAATGTATGCTAATAGGGAAAGAAGCTGCAATGGGCCATGGAAACAGTGGAACGACAAATTTGACTAGCACTGCTACTTGAGAGACTTTCCACTTGATGCAACATTTGTTTAGTTGTTAAGTAAATGGTGCAGAACAACAATCAGTGCAGTGGCTTTGGCCTTCCCCTGCCTTTCTGATATGGTTTTGGGTTTGCTGTGCTTATCTTTAAAGTCTAGCATTGAATGTATTTACTGCACAGTGATTCCCATAATGCACATTGTCTTTTAAAAACAAGCACCTCTTTTTTAAACAGCTATACCCAAACATGTTATTTCAGAAATAAGATACTGTACAGTAAAGTTCCTTTTTAATTGTATCCAACTTACATACAACCTTCCAAAAACTGGATGAAAACTAATAACTTTTCATCCTTTCTGCATTAACTATGACATACTGAGCCTGTTGTACATTAGTCTATTTCCATTCTGTAGAAAGCAGAGGTTAGTTCTGGACAGGACAATTGGGTCTGTTTGGTTGCCTTTTTAAAAGTACAGATAATCTAGAAAACAGTGTGTGAAATCATATTATATCTATGTCAAAAATCCATTAGTACCCTAATGTTATTTACTAGTGGGTGTTAGTCATTCATCATTTATTTTTAAACGTATTATTCTGCCCAGATTGTCATTATTACCCAACAACCACATTCACAAGCCACCCCACAGAATACAAATGCCTGTTTTGTGTGAGTTTAAGAAGAATATTAATGTGACATTAAAATGAAGTCATTTTATCTCTATTAAGAATATTTATACACTCAACTCTCCAATATTGTGGAATAGCTAATAATCTTTCTGGTCTTGTCAGCATGTGTGCACACTGAGAACCAGCCCCCCCCCCCCCCTTCCCTTCCCTTCCCCTCCCCTCCCCTCCCCTCACTAGCTTATATTGTACACCAGCAATGATGATAGGTGAGTATTTACATTAAGTTACAAAAAATATTGCAGCTTATTTTCAATTATTTTCTTTACTGACATTTTTTAAGTTAAAAACAAACCTGAGATGAAACTCTCTCTTTTTAGATTTTTTTTTTTTTTGTGTTTCATTTCACAAACAAATACAAGGGAAGAAAAAAGCCTTACCATAAAACCTGAGGTATTTTGCATCAAGCAGCCAAAGGTATCTGATTATTTTATCTTAAAAAGTTACCTAAATTCATCCAATATAGATACACTGTTATTTACAACAAGATAATAATAATAATAATAATAATAATAATAATAATAATAATAATAATAATAATATTCAGGATAGCCTGCATCTTTCATTACATGGATTTAAATAAGAAAAAGAAGAAGCAGAAAAAGAAGAAGAAGAAGAAACAGAAAGAAAAAGAGTAGTCTTACGGCTTCTGTTGAAAGGAGGAGCACGTAAGGTGCGATGTTTGCTGACAGCATCCATTAGAAAGAAAAGTTCAAAGTTACAATTAGGAAAAACTTAGAGAATCAATAACATTGCAGAGTAGGAATCAATCCCACTGGATCAAGGAATCTGAACTTCCAATACTTGTGATGGCGTTGTGACTAGGAGCGCCCAGTGAAACGCATTCATTGCTGGGGTATATTTGAGGGGGGTGGGAAGGGGTCTGTACCCCTTTTTTGTGGGTCGTGATTTGAACTGGGTACCACTGAACCTTCCCCCTCTGAAATTTTCAAAAGGGCCTCTAAAATAGCTTGTTGCTATGGGAACTGAACGGTGTGGCTTGGAGGACATCACACGGCCTGCAGTGGGGGATGCAAATAAACTGTTAACACCCTTCGAGTTTGATTACTGTTCTAGAAATTACTTTGCTTTATGTTACTAATGTAGCAATAATGACTAAAGTGGCCTTCTGCCTTTTTTGTGTCTAAGGAAAACGGCAGACTTCTGAACACTGACTTGGGTACTGAATGTTCCTTTAAAAGGAGATTTTCCTGCTTGCCCTGAAAGTACATTCAGCACGTCTTTGGGTAATCAGATTAGAACATGCAATCTAAGGGTGTGGATCAGCATCGTCTCGTTTGAAAGTGGTCTGGACACCAAAAGGCTACTACCTCACCACGTTCCACTTCTGAAGCCTTGAACAGCATCATACTGCAAGTCATTGTGTAGTACAGTTATACCACAGAGATTGAGGTTTACCAAATGGATAAAAAAATAAATAAATAAATCAACTGAATGAGATGGTAGAAGGAGACCATTTTGGGTCATACTGTGGAATTGGTGTGTCATTAAATAAATCAACTCAATCAATGCTCTCATGCTGCCAAATATTCATGTGGTATAAACGTGTGTCCTCCTCACCATAGCGTAGAATATTCTGATTAGACCCCAGCTGTAGAATGGGTTTTCCTGGGTGACCACTTGGCTTGGGAGGTCAATAGTGCCACTTACTGAGTTTCTTCAAGCAAAGCTTCCATTCTTTCATTGAGTCTGGGGTATGCAATTGTGCCAGCTCGAGTATTAACTGAATGTGCCTCAAGATTCTTAGAGAAGAACAAAGTGCATTTAATGGCAGATGTTTCCCTAAGTCTTCAGGGTTGATACAGACAGAAATAAAAACCCATATGTGCCTTGTATTGCTTGGAATTTGTATGTTTTTTGTTTTTCATAAATGCCATACAATAAAACTGATCAGCGAGAGAGAGAAAGAGGAAAAAAAAGTCCACCAACATTATATTATTTTAGAGTACGGTCTTACTGAACCTATTTTAATAATAATTTTTGATATGACTGGAGGTATAATTTTCAGTAAATTAATTTGATATTAACCTTTTAAAATTATTTTATATATATATATATATATATATATATATATATATATATATATATATATATATATATATATATATATATATATATATATATATATATATATATATAACATATAAAGCTTGACACTGCGACTCGGCAGCACATTGTCGAAATGGAACCCACTGCTCTGAGCATGCTCAGAATAAACTTGGGGAGGAGCACATCATTCATAAAAAGGAGCAGCTGCCATTTAGCTTTTAAAATACAAAGCCCAATTAGAATGGTGAACTTGTGTCAAATTGTGGCACACTAACTTTGTACTGCACTGTGCTACAGTACGTACCACGGTTTCACCAAGTAGTGGGCAAGTCAGCTCAGGCCTCATTCTCCTTAACAAGGAATCCTTCATAAATTCAGTACCACTGTATACCATGGTCAGGATACCACTCAGCTCTGGCGTGCATTGTGAGACCGCGTGGTATACATATAACCCAAAGAAATAGTACAGCAAAAATTGTATGTGTGGAGGCGGTTGTGGATTACCATAGCAACCCTGCTTCTTCCCCTTTTTCCTGGCATACTCAGAGGCCAAGAGGCTCAAGACTGTTCCTTTGTTTTTTAAAAATCATAAAAATAAAACAAGTATAAATAACCACCCCACCCACTCTTACCACCCAAATCCTTCCCCATTAAATAGTTCCCTTCTTTCTGCGTGTCTGTCAGGAGACCTCGATGATTTCCATGCTCCCGGAAAAGCTTGACTGTTTGCCTATTTTTCCCAGGTCTTCCCTGGACCGGTTCTCCGAGATGCCCTCCTCAAACTCCATCTGGCAGCTCCTGCGCTTAAACTGCTTATCCACCATGCCCCTGCTGTCCTCATGCCAGCTGCCCCGGGAGTCTCGGTGCTCCTGAGGTTTGTCCCGCAGCTGCACCGCCTCACAGCCGCTCGGGAGCCCGCTGCAGCTGAACGAGGTGTAAGTTGAGCTGCTGCCGAACAGCATGGAGTTCTCACTGCCAGTGCTCCCGTGAGTGGGCTGACAGTCTGTACCAAAGTACCAAGGGTTCTCGTCTGTAGGAGTGCCGGGTGTTGTGGCTTGTACTGTTTCTCTGTGCTTGTTCCACACACTCATCCCGTTGGACCCCACTAGCGGCTGATGGCCATTGGGTAGGCCCAGCAAGGCAGAGGTCTTCAGATTGTCATCCAGGCTCGGGCTCCTGTGCACAGGGCCCGCCCTGTTGAAGTTCAAGCTTAAAGAGTGGGCCGGGGAGCTAGACATGGGACTCGCAGCACTCCCATTTTGCTTCGGTTTTCTCCGCTGCCGTACCTTGGCCTCGCTGCTTGGCTCAGCCGCCCCAGGGCTATCAAGGACCGGAGAGAATTGGCAAAATCCGTTGGTCCCGCTGGGGCTGTCTAGCTTATAAAGCTTGGGGACATCTTCAGAGTCCATAGGAGTGGTGACGGTGGGCGTCCGCGGGCAATTGCTCGAAGAGTAGGCAGACTTGATGTCCAGGGAGAAGGAACGCTTGAGCCGGTTGGTGTCAAGGATGCGTTCGGCTGACAGGTGCAGGCCGTTCAGACCCTGCTGGAGCATGGTGGGGGAGGCCAGCTTCGACTCCCTTTTCTCTGGATCAGGCTGGGACTCGGAGCCCTTCTTTGCTTCGGAAGCCCCTGAGGTAGAATGCCCGTTCTCCTGGTTGGTGTTGGCACTGCCAGTCTCCACTTCCTTCTTCTCGGGCTCCACCTCCTGTCTCTTCTGCTGGGGCTTGCTGGAACTGGAGGACCAGGCTTTCAGCATCTTCATGTCCTTCTCATACTCAAGTAGCTGCCCCAGGAAGTTAAAGTTGGGAGATATTGAGGGCCTCCGGTCTTTAACAAACCTTTGGGATCCCAAAACAGAATTATTGTTAGAGCTTTCTAGCTAGTAGGCAAGTTAGTAGGCAAATTACCTTTAGTGACCTGACTGGGTTTACAAGCACCATGCTGTTAATACATTTACCAGGAATCAGCTCAGAACTTTCATGCAGACAGAACTGAAATTCAACCCAGTGTCCTTTCAACTGTGAAAGAACTTCCTGCTTGTCATTTCCAAAAAAGTCATCCCTTTGATTTATTTTCTTGGGTATTCTCTATAGAGGTTACTAAGAAAGATAAGCTAATTTTAACCCATTTGGATTATACAGAGATCTGCAGTCATAGAACACTGCTCAAACTAATTTACATTGACCATTTCATGTTTTTTTTTTTTTTTTTTTTAGTGGCCTAATAAAAACCAGTCCACATAGAACTAGAAAACGACTGCAACTTTGAAACAATACCTGTATGCATCGTCCGAGGACAAGCTCATGGTCTTCATGATGTAGGCAATGGCTATTGTAGCTGACCTTGAGATCCCAGCCAGGCAATGCACAATCACTCGACAATTGGACACCTTTGCTTTATCTGAATGGAAAGGACACATTTTAAACACCTTGTTCTGGCTTTAGATATGCATATGCAAAGACCCAACATGCACATCTCTTAATTGTCTAGCCTACATCTAGTTAACAATAGTAGATCGGCTTCATTAGAATATCCCTGATTTCCTATAAGAAATGAGGACAAGGATTAGCGAGAGTCTACTGTGCAATAGAGCCATGCTTACCAATAAACCCGTTGGTTTTGTCCAGCCAAGGCAAAAGCTTCTCACAGTAGTTATCGTTGACAGGAATGCGCATGAAATGGCTCTCAGAGATGAAGTCTGGCTTTGGGCATGAGTTACTAGCATTCAGAACAAAGGTGATGCCATTCTGTGCCATCAAATCCTAGAAGAAATGAAGCGAATATGTTATACTCTGGCTACTTAGCAGCAACAGTGACCACAAAGCAAGTTTGTAGTAAAACCCGGATGTGTTAAACTGCCATGCAGTAAAAGTCTTATTTCTATCCCTGCATAGACAGACTCATAATGAGAAAAGAACTAGGTTTAAAGAAGCCAGTTTATTTGTGACCAAGACATCTATTAAGTAATTAAGCTTAGCTCACTTACATAGAGATACAGGGAAGAGATCAAATACTTTAAGCTGTACCTAATTCCTTTGGAACTTAACTCACTCATACATCTCACATGCAGTCACCGTGGTCTAGCCAGTTTTGTAATCCGATTAAACTCCACACAGAACAAGTATGTTAGTAATACCCCAAGCCTCAGCTCCATTACATTAGAGCTATCAGTCTCTTTAAAAGTTATTAAATCACCATGACCTACACTCAGTGTAAATGCCAATGATTCTCAGTAACTTGTGGCACGAAATGTCGTGGCCAAGTTTGATCATAGTTGGATAAGTTGTTCTCTATGTAAGTGGGGTTAAGAACATTTCTTAATGACAGGCATATCTGGAATTTCTTTCATCAGGCCAAATTGTCCATGAATTATGTGAATGCCACGCTGACATCATTGGCAATAAAAAGACCATTATTTAAGCAGAAGACACTGAAGTCATGTACCAAAAAAAAATCTAAAACAAGCTTGTGTCCTTGTATTTCATTTGCTCACTTGAGATACAAAAATAACTATGTTGCAACCTTAAAAGGAGACAGATTTGTTGTGTGAGGTGATTGTGTGGGGTGGGGATATTGACATAAATCAAACCATATTTTCAAATCATAAAAGTTCCTTTTCTTAGATATGTACTTTGGAAATGAAGAATACTGGGAAGATGGGAGAAAAAGAAGTATGTAACAATTATGGAACAGGGTGTACAGTTCAGATAATGACACAGTCTATATCCAGTTCTGTGGTATTGAGCAATTTTCAGTTTTTTGGCAATTGCATTCTGTTCGGCGCCCTCTTTGATGGCTACTAGCTTTTCTACCTTGTTTAAGACATCCTTCTGTGAACCCAGGTACAGATGTGGCAGGATGCACGTGGGGCCAACGTTAGCGACCGGTAAGCAGGGCTGGGAGATGCTCATTGGCAAGATGGCGGCTGGCTTCCCCTCACACAACCCCGGGAAGCAGGAGGAAAATGCAGCAAAGCCCCCTGCAGGACAAAGAGAGACACTGCACATTAGGTACTGCTTTCGCCAAAAGACACGATTTAAAAAACAAATCTTAAAAAGACGTCACATTTTGTATTATTTGGTCAATAACTATAAAGTTCAGTCTATCAGTTCTTATTAATTCATTATCTGTAATTTGTAGCTTTTCAGTATTCTTTTTATTTTAAGAGCAGGGTTATGATAATAAAATGAAAAATGTGAAGGGTCTTCCACTGTAAGTGCTAACCAGCACAACAAAACAAGATAGCACGAGAAGACATTTTCTGTTCCTACATTGAATCACCTGCCACCTGAATGACTCACAGATATGTGGTTTGATTACATATGAGATTCCTAATATGCTTTTACTGGAGAATGGTTACATTGGGTTTCAGTAACACTGTGTTCTGGATATTTTCTACATTAGAACCTGGAATATGAATGGCGACCACACTGCACGTCTGTCAACAAAGGCCAGAATATAAAATCGCTTTCCACATTCTTAAACACACTATGTCAACTGTGTGAATAATTACTCGAGCTATAAATTCAATTTATGATTTGAAATATGTTTATTTTATGTGATTGGCACCTTCCCATTTTCATAGTAGATTATGTTGCATACTGTGTGGCCAACGCATTAACTAAGCAAGTTCTTGCATGGCTCTTCTGGGCTACAGATGGTATGAATACTTGTACTATAGTTTTCCCTAAATCTTACAGAAGGAAGTTATTCCTTTCCTAGCCTTTCATAGGACGTCAGAAACATATGAAGTATATGTATGAAAGAAGACAGGCCCTGTACTGGATTTGTGAGTAAAGTCCAGGATGACTGTTTTGCCTTATCAGACACTGCCATTGACAAAGGCACTTCTCTTTGGGGTAATAAAAGCTGAAGAAGTTACGGAACATAAAAAGAAAAAGAAAAACGGCGAGCACCTTTCAAACCAGTCTGGATCTGGTTTCAGTGCCTGTTCCTCACGACTCTTTCCTGCATGACCTCATCTCCTCTATTTGATAATTGCATCACACTGAGAGAATGAGGCCTCCCACAGGTACAGGAGGACTGAGGAGGCCCCCTTTCTGTGTTCTGGAATAAGACAGAAAACCCACTGTGGCGATAAATCACTAGTCCGTGCTGGGCAAGCTGTCTCCCGTGGAAGAACATGGGCTTTGTGTAGGAAAACAGCACCCCGAGAATAGCACACTGTCTCTCCTCCCAGAGACATATACATACAGTATTCTACTGTAGATACATGTCTTGAAGAAAATATTTGTATTTTTTTTCTGAGAATGAATACCAAGTTTTTTGAAGGCTAGGAGTAGTAAGCAGTAGCAGTGCCTAGTAAGTAAAATAATTTAATAAATAAATAAAGCAAGCACATGCAATTTCTAAAGCCTCTGGAAAATTGCTTGTGTAATTTCAGACATATTAAAAAGCGGAGTTTGAATGACCTCCGTCACCTATGGAGCAATTCCAGGAAAACACGAGCTGGGTGGATAAAACTTAATCTCAAATCAGCTTTTCAAATCTGGGACACGTTAGCCCTGCATCCAAGTAGGCCAGGGTGTCGGTGGCATCCTGCATTAAAGATTAACCTTGGCCTGTGTGCGTCTGTGAGAAGAAAGAAAGGTGTTTTTTCTTCACTTTGTCCTCTTCAGGGATGACCCTATCAACGGCACCTGCTTCAACGCATGGAGAGAGTCCTACTGCCCATCTGCTCCTCACTGCTGTTCACACTGGCCTGCCTGTCGCCACTGGGCTTGCACTCACAATTGGAACATCTGCTCTTTAGTTCCTCTGGCTCACTGCTTCTGTTCAATATGTGAAGGTAATGCGTCACTGAAGTAGGTTTATTGTAGAATCCTAAAACCTAAAGCAGGCTGGTACACAGGGCTTTATAACTGAATCATTTCAATATGATGTCAGTCACAGAAAACACAAGCACAGTTAAAATGGACAAAGAACTTCTACGCAGTAACCACTTCACATATTAAAGGGTCAATTAAATAAGAATGGGACACTAATGCAGTGTGGATTATACATAATATTTCTTCCAAAGCCTGTATGCTACCTCAGCAAGCCACCTTAACCACCTGTATAGTCTGTGGTAGCTGCTAATAAGCTGGACTGCACTGTAAAGAAATAAAAGAAGCTGGCTCTAGCTTTGCCTAGCCTGCCAATAAAACATCATCTGGAAGGCATTCTACCCTTAACCAAACCAAGAGAACCACATACAACTGCAAAAATACCATATTAAACAATATCCCTTTAATAACACAGCTAATTCATGATATTAGCACAGCCACGGAACACAAATATAAAACTTCTCTTTTTATTAGATTGCTAATAATATTACTAATATAGTCTCTAATGCCTTCCCATACATTGCATTACCAATTTACAGTAGGCATGTTCTACTATAAATGACGGCACTGTAATTGAGTTAGTACAATTTAAAATCTGCAACCCCACCACAGTTTCTATTTGTGGACACTGGCCCATTAAGCTGTGATTGACTGATCAGCCTGCTTTAAGCTATTAATGGCAACAACCAGAAGAGATGACATCATCCTTCAGCAGGCCATATCTTGTCCATCCACCTAAAAGAAATCTGATCTGCCTGCTACTGTTTCCACAAGTGCCGCCTTTCAGCAGCTGCTTGCGATCTCTAGAAACACACACTGATACAAGCTGTCAAAGTTCACTGACCATATGCAACCCCCCCCCCTCTCTTTCACAACCCTGATTAACCCTAACACTTGGCACCACACACTGACATCATCGCTCCGGAGGGCCCATTGCCATGCCGACACAGGCATTACTCACAGCTCTGGGAGTCTGTGTCATTCCAGTCAGGTGATACTATAATCAGGGGACCTAAGCGACAAGGGAAAACTGATCTTTCCCAACTAGGCTTTCTAACACCCTCAATTTACCCAGTATTCCCATTCAAAGGTAACTTGGTTTACTTTTTTAGGTCAAGTGACACGCCAAAATAATAGAATATATTTATTAACCATATCTATTTTAAATATTTCAAAATAGACCCCTTTTCATAAAGTTAGTTAATTTAACACTTACTGTATAAAGTTTTAGGAACTATATATCTCCACTTAAAAAATGTAGTTTTTGGAATGAAAAATATATTGGTGGAAACAAGATGCCTTTACAAGATGCCTTTTAGGAAATACATTACAAATATAATTCCACTTTTTTGTTTTTGTAGTTGTATAAATTCAAGAAGTAGTTCACTTCTTGAATCTGATAACAATGTTCTTGAGTTAGCCAACATGTACAGTAGCTAATGTGTTACATGGAAGTGTTAGACATTCTGCTCCAATATGTGGGCGATACAAATCTATGGCATCTATTGAGATAAGTATTAATAAGTTTCTGTTCTGAATTGACAAGGCAATTCTCTGCTATAGGGAAAAATTAAAACGACATGCAAAATCCTTAAACTGATAATCTTAAAAAAAATGCACACCTTTGCCGCAAGTTGGCCAAACTAAACTTTCTCTCAAGTGCAGATAAGCAAAATAGCCGTTTTCTACTGAGCAACTATGTTGATCTTACTAGGCAAGGGTTATTGATTTAAAATAAATTGGTTTTTGTGATCACTTTCTGGAGGGTCACTGTCTCTTTAAGAAAAAAAAAATCCATTGAACAGGATGAAAGGAAGGGTTGTGGACTGAATTAGGTCATCAGATATTATTGCTCATTACTTCTGCAGGGCGTGTGAAGCTACATAAAGAAATAGTTAAATACAGCATGACAGTTGCCTTCTGTGACATTTTTCTTTTGAATCCACTTAGTTGGAATTAGGTGTCATAGTAGGAGTGTGTGCCAGTGTTCTGAAGTGATGTCACAAATGCTAGTCTGCAAGTATCAACGATTAACTCCTTAGTAGCTGATAAAGTACGATAATACCACAACACACACACACACACACACACACACACACATGCATAAAACACACGCTCAATTCTAACACATACACACTCTCATATTGTGGTTTGGTTTTAAGGCTGCCATCCTTTCACTTCACATAATCAGTTTCCACTAAGCACAGTTATAGAAATATGAAGTACAATTCTGAAATTGCAGAAAGCAACTAGGGCTAGGAGGGCGTTTTCTCTGTCTCAGGTGCGTTACTGTTCCCATAATTACCTTAAAAGGTGCTGAAGGTTTCTAGTCTGTATTGTCAGAAACTGCTGTACAGTACGTAGCTACAAATAAAATTCAAAAAAAAAAGATGCTTGTGCTGTGGCTCCCCCTTACTATCTTCCTCTTTTTCAGTTATGTAACAGCGACTTTTACATAAACGGTAAAGGTGACTAGCAGCAAGCTCTCCAAACCTAAATGGTGCATTCGATCATCTGCTCCCCCGTGGATCAGATCAGTAATTACAATGAGAAATGAAACATCCATGACTGTAGATGCTTTGTCTGATGCTTTAGTAGTAGAGTTGTGACCAGTTTGCTACACTACTTCACCAATAGGCTGACTGATGTATTACAAAGGTGACGTATGGCCATTCACAATGGATTCCTTCCAACATAAGAACAACTTTGAATGTAATCAGAATTTGTCAGAAAAAAAAATAGGCAATTTGGCTAAAGAAATTGGAAAAACTACAAATCTAGTTACTCTCTTCCTTGTAACGTGTTTCTAGTCTGAAAAAAAAAAAAAACAACAAAAAAACCTTACAGTGAATCCTCAGTCTTTGTGAAATATTCTCTACGTATCTTTAACCCATGGGTGGCAACCCTTTTTAAAACGCAGAAAAATACATAAGCAAGGGTGGACAAGGACAAGCCATACTAAACCATTAATGCTTGGTTTGCAAAATGTGAAACCAGTAGTTACAGTAATGCTACACAATAGCAGAGAGCTGCACCTTGAATATGCAACTAAACATCTTCAGTCCCCTTAGCCACCAGTTACTTCAGCTTTCACTATATTTAATATTTCACCTCTTCAGCTGTATTTGCTTTCTTCTTCTAACATGCTTTTTTGTGGCTACAGAAGTACCATTTTTGCAGACCTGCCTGCATATGGTTCATATAATTAATAAAAAAATAAATACATAAATAAATGCAAGTTCTGAACCTCAAAGCTCAGGTTGACCATGCATACTATATGTTTAATAAATCAACTACTTTATAATAGTTTACGTTAAAGCATATTGATGATTTTCAAACACAATAGCACGGCGATTATTAATAATGGGGGGGGGGGGGTAAACGCAGCCGGTTACCTCATCCCCCTCGCAGCATCTCTTGCAGCAGAATTCATTCACTTACTCCCCTCTTCTTGCCCTCCTGGGATCTTCATTACCTAGTAATCTCAGAGCTATCCCACACATTTACTGCATGCTAATTCCGGGATAGCATTGACATATATGTACAAATGTATAAATTGAGCCACGCGTACCACTTAAACTCTTGCAAAAAAAAAAAAAAAAAAAAAAAAAAAATTTCAATGCTTTTCTTTGCAGGATTTAAACAATGTGGTGCAGCTTTGCAATAACCACTATTAATCTAGTCATGTCATTTTTAATCTGCAGTACATGCACAGAATACCACTTTTTTGTGATATTTTTTTTTTTGCTGCATCAGGGATGAAACCCAGTTCCCTTGTTCCGGTTTAGACATTCTATCATCCTTGCATCTGTTGGGTTCTTTTCACACACATCAACACAAACGCACAACACTCGCTGCCTCCGAACATCCCACTATCCTTCTGCGGTGAGCAGAGTGACTGGGATACAAACTGATGCTATGGACACCAGATTCATTCAATAGCCCTCAAAAAAAAAAAAAAACCCTGCAGATGCATGAGGCATCAAAGCAGTCTGGGTTTAAACAGCGTCGCTCTTTATATCAATGCTAAACTCCTGTATGCAGAAAAAGAAAAAAGGCACTTTTACATCTTAATCATGAAATGACAAGTCGGGTGGAAGACGATCCTTTTATAGTGTTCCGTTTGCAGGGCTTACCTTTCAAAATCCTCAATCCTCCCTGCAAGAAAAACAGGGACAAAGAGAGCCCCCCCCCCCCCCCCCCCCCCCCCAACCCCAAATAACCTCAATACAAACCTCTCAGCTCCCTTGCTTCCTTCATCCTGCGCACCCTGATTTTCAGTTTCATTTCACTATCATGCATCTCAGTCCAAAAGAGCTCCTCCGGCGGGGCGATTACAATGTCCACAGGCATCCAGGCAATTTAGTAACAAAACCCCTCCCACCCAAAAATCACAAAAAAAATGAGCAAAATGATAACCTTTGGAAACACAAAAGGCAGCTGCTATAGCTGCCTCCTCTGCAACACCATCAACTATTAAGTCCTGCTGCTGTCTATGTGCGCCTCAGCCAGGCTATTGTGTGCTGTAAGCCTTCTGTCTGTGTGTGTGTGTGTCTCTCTCTCTCTCTCTCTCTCTCTCTCTCTCTTGCTCAATCCCTCCCGAGCTCTGCTCAGCTCCAGTGTGGAGTGTCTGAATGAGCTCACTTGCCGTGTGCAGGATACTGCTCTCATCTGCCAGGGATCAGTCATAGCTAATGTGCAAGGCATGTAACCACATTCCTTAGTCACCACACAAATATGCAGCCACCTTAAGGGCCCTTCTGCAGTCTAGCAGATTGGCAGGCGTGTTTCATTTTAAGGAGGACTGGAAATCATTCTCTTATGGAAGAAGTTACAGTTTTTGTATTTATTTATTTTTTTTTTAAATGCAATATATTTGGAATCAGTTTGGCTATTCTGGAACTGAACCAGGCTGCAAATTCAAGAGACGTTTTCATTTTTAATTTACTACAAAATATGCTGCAAACCTTTTTTTTTTTTTTTTTTTTTTTTAAAACCACCTGCAAATGTGTTTTTAATTAAAATAAATTGAGAAATATTATAATTTACAAACACATTTACAGTAGCTTTACACTAAAGGTGTCATCCAAATGAAATTGCAAAAAACCTCAATATTAATAAAATAATGCCAACACATTTATGTTTAAACATGATTAATGCAATGGAAATCCCTAGTTAGTATATAAAGTAGATGGAACTGGATACTTAAATTATGCTCTCAAACTACATTTTAAAAGTAGAATCCTTTCTACTGCAAACTGTGGCATAATTAACAAGAAAAATAAAGTAAAAGGGAACTCTCTTAGCCTAAATAAAGGGGTTTGCATTTGTAACCCAATAGCCACAGAGTCTAATAGACAGAGTAAAAAGCCTTCTTGCAATAAAGACACTCACTTTAGTGACATTTTACTACAGAACATCAAACATAGAGTACACAACCATTTACTTATAAACAAATACATTCCCAATGGTAGTTGATTGGCAAGAAGCTAGAAATGTTTTGTTTTTTTTAAACAAAAACAAAGCACCCACGGTGCCATTATGTGAGGAGAATGGAATTAAAAAAAAAAAAAAAAAAAAAATGTGATCATTGATACAGCCAGAAGTTAAAACTATCTGGCAGGCAAATATTTAACAAACCTGGTTATAAAACTTGACTGAGAAACATAGACTACAGCTGTGTACCAAATGTTTTGTGGATATTACTATGTTATGACTTTGTACTAGCTGGGGGAGATGCAGAATTTTCTGCAGGCCATTCACCAAATATTTTTTGTACTGCATAAATAAATCACAAACAAAGTAACCATCTCTCCTGGCATTTGAAATATTTATAAATATCTTACAAATGCTGTTTTATTGCAAAGAACGATAATGTTTTTATTTAAAAAAAGTTCTAAAACACTGCAGTCAGCACCACCTATGGCATCGCAAAATGAACTGTTTTGCTGTAGCTGTTCTGTCACTGAAATGGACTTAACCTTTGAAGGTTGCCTCCCACTCGCCCACTTGTTTTTTGGAACCAGAGAAGCTTGTAAAACACAGGCCAGCTTCTTGGAAGCAGAACACCAGCTTTCACTACAAGCTCAGAAAGACTGCCTCTCACGTTTGTATTTGTTTAGGGCGTTGGCATGTGAGCGGAGCCACAAATAGGACTGAGGATCATGAGCCGGACAGTTTCTATTTGCAGGGGCACCAGTGCAAGCTTGCCCGAATTGTGTACAAATTAACCTCCGACAGTGTCTGCTTTGCTTGTATGCCATATTGCAATTTCAGTAATAAGAGTTTTCAGCATGTTGGCTTAATAACGAATACCGGGATGGCCTTAAAATTGAAGGTGATTTTACACTGTGGTCAATTGGAGCAAACCAGGGATGTAAAAAAGTGACCTGCATTGTGGGGTGTGGGGCGTATACTTCATATACAAAGCCAAGTGTATTTTTCAGTGTCAAGAAAACTGAGGTTGGTCTGCAATTTACATGTGTCCAGACTGTCATAAGCATTTTATCCAGGAAAGAAATAATTAAGAACATCTTACTGTAGACTGATGAAAAACTACTTTGAAGTTTGACCCCCCACCCCACTTTGAAATAAACTAAACATAAACAGTAAACCTGGTTGCTTTTGTTTGAAACAATTACTATGGCAAACAAAAGAAAATTCAAGTTTAACTACATAAAATTACATAGAGACCTATATATATATACACACAGACAACATACAATATTATAAACTACACTATATATATATATCTATATTATATCTATATATATATAATATATCATATATTAATGCAGATAAAAGTGGATGCGTGTGTATATATACACATTAAGATATATATTATTGATACAATGCAGCACCAACAAAGCCACATGTCTTGATTTATACAGCACCTGCATTGTACAGATATACAGCACATATACAATTAATATATACATTCAATATGTATCTTCTATGCTATGACTGATTAGTGCGCTGTTTAGGAGAGCATTGTAAAGGCAATATGATGCACATTTATTTTCTATGTATTAAATGCAGCAGCTCCTGTATGAAATGTGTACATGTTTTTAATGTATTCTTACCACCCTGCTGACACGCAAAAACTGAAGACTCGGTCAGCCAGTTATGCACCAGAAATGTCTTCTGTGGCACAGTTTTTATTTTTGGGAACTACAGGTTGCCAGCGTCTTGAGAATTGCAACAAATGCTTTCTATTTCTGATCCCCTCTCAGTGCTGAGTGAAGCTGACTACAGCACCAGACTAATGGACTAGTAACGTACTGAAGAAGGTAGTCACAGTCAAATCCTTAGCAGTACCACTTTTATTGTGTAGCGTAGCACAGTATAGTACTTTCAAGTACAACTTCATTTAGAACTTAAGGTTGTCTACAGTCTGGAACCAATTAGTCAATTATTTATCAGATCACAGCTGCACACTTTAGATTTTTGGAGTCAGAAGTAGGCCCAGAGGTTGAATAGGGACTCTCTTGGCAGAATACGTAGTTTGAATTGTAAATAACAATCATAGGAATACAGAATGAAAGACAACCTATGTAAGGGAATACTAAACAGACAATATATTAAATATTATGAAAAATGTACATGATATTAAATATCCCTTCCATAAGCACTGGCTCTGGGGAAAAGACAGCACCTGTCCCAGAGAACTCTGCTGTCAAGACTTCAGCTGAAAAACTCCTTCCCCTCTTCAGCCCATGCAGCCCCTGCAGGGGCCAGGAGGATCCACGGCAGTTGGCACAGGGGCAAACGTGTTGACAGCTCTCGTTTGTCAGGGAATCAGTAATAATCAATTCATATGTAATTCCTTCAGTGATGTAGCACTTCCAGAATTTACATCTGGGATGCCTCTGTGCTGATGTAGCTGTCCTTCGAGAGGTATCGCTCTGTGTCAGAGCAGTGCAACATGTTGCTACAGGGGGCTCCCAAGTGGTGCGTCCAGTAAAGGCGCTCCGCGTGGTGTGCAGGATCTGCCCGATAGCCTGGAGATTGCAAGTTCGAATCGTCACAGCCCACCGTGACCAGGGGTTCCTAGGGAGCAGCACACAATTGGCCGAGCGCAGCCCTGGTAAGGAGAGCTTAGGTCGGCAGGGGAATCCATGGCTCACCATGCATCAGTGACCCCCGTGGCAGGAAGGGCGTCTGTGGTTCTGCAGTGGAGCTGCCAGATCTGTGTTGTCCTCTGGCGCTATAAGCCTGATGGCCTTGCAGTGGATCCGTAGTGCCAAAAATGATGGATTGGCAGGAGCACGTTTTGGAGGACGCGTGTTCCAGCCATCGTTTCCCGAGTCGGCAGGGGGGTTGTGAGGGGTGAGCCGAGGATACAGACAATAATTGGGCATACTAAATTACGGAAAAAACTGGGGTAAAGAATTGGCGAAGACTAAATTAAAAAAAAAAAAAGAAAAAGAAAAGTGTTGCTACATTCTCACTGCACTTGCTTCTACTGAAGACTTTTCAGACCCATTTGAAACGTTAAGTGGATACACTCATGGCTTATCTGTATTATGCCATTATTCTACCCATAGTAGAATAGTTAATAGATTACCAGCAATGGCAAGACAATGGAAAACAGATTGTATAGTGGTCTTAATAGCACTCTGTCTGTTGGGTACTGATATGGTACCATGATAGTACTAGGTCATACCATTGTGATTCAGTACCATTGGCACATCAAAGCATGACCATTCCACCAATGACTCAATAACAAATAAACGGTTTAAACAAACAAAACAAAATACTCTTGTAAAGCAAAATGTCATGTTGGCCAAAACGAACAAACAGATACAAACAAAGTAACGTGCTGTTTCCATGCCAACATGTGTACCAACTGTTATGATTGTAATTGCTTTTCTCTTCTGTTCTTTCTCCCTAAACACACCAACCCTGTGTGTGTGAAACACACTTTTATGCAGCTGTGCTGAGACTCGATTGCTAAGCAATCATTCAATTGGATCTCGGCACAGTATGCATGTGAACTAATTGTGCAATCCCCGTGTCCCCATACAAATACCCACTTTAATATGCATCTAAAGTGATTGTGCAATCCCCCCGCCTAAACACAACTATACAATTTAAATCACCTGTGGTACGTAACACACACTCTGTGCACCAAAACATATAAAATACACAAAATATGCACAGGGGCGGGGCAACCCGCCACAGGTCCCCATTATTAGTTTTGTATCACCAGTAGAATGGTATGTAATGCTATTTGGGAAATATGGCTTAATAATAAGAAAGTGACAGAAAGGTACGGTACCAAATGAGTACTCTCACCTCAGTTCAAATCCAATGATTTGGTATCAGCTATCAATTCGTTGTTCTGTAACAATTATTTTCATATGGCGAGTTGTTTAGGAATTGCATATCTTGTGAATTCATAGAACTGACCACAAGCAGAAGGATATTCCAATCCATCTCCTTGTTCATGCGTTGTCATGTTCCAAAAAAAACACGAGACTGAAGAATGAGAGGAAAAGCTGCCTATACCAGAAGCCTATCCCCTGAAGCTAAGCCCCTTCATTATTTATTTATTTATTTAAAATCCATGATTAGAAGCATTTTTAAGAACAGTTCAAACATCAACAGAAGAGCATTACTTATTTCTGATAAAACATTCACAAACAGAATTAAATCTTTACCATACCAGCCTCCTTTTTTCATGTTGTTTTACCTACTGAGTTAATCACTCAGTTCACTGAAATTATGTTTATCATTTTTAATTTTTTCCATTGCAGTAGAACAGAGCCTGTGTAACTGGGCCAATTGTTAAATCATAGCCTGAGAACAGTCTGTTATAATTATAGATTTGGGAAAACAGGCGCTGTGACAGCATTGTTACTAAATCTGGAGAATGATGCAGAAAGCCTGAGCATGAGCACTAGTACACATGGTACCCCCCCACCCCCCCCTCCAGTGCCACCGCGCAGCTGGACTGCAATGCAGTAGCATAGCGTTGTGGAGGGCTGCAGCCTCGATGGCAGATAAACAAATGACAAAACAGACATATCAAGGGATAATGCTACAGTAGATAAACGAACTGAAGACACTTGAGAGATACATTATTCATTTACACACATTGAAGCCCACAGTAACACAAATGGTAGCTTGATGAAAATATTTTGTTGTTTTTTTGTTTAAAGCTTTCTAAGCTTTTTAAATAATAATAACAACAACAATTAGGGAAAAACAAGATTTTTCTAGTAGGTAAAAAAAAAAAAAAAAAAAAAATGCTGCTTCCATCGACAGTTAAAAAGCAACACTTTCTGCAGTTCAATCTTTATTTTTGTGATTTCTAATAAGTTAATACATTGTGTGAAGGATGTTGCTTATTTTAAGAGACGTAATTTTCCACATTCCACAGTTGGAGCAGTTAACTTTGATCTGCGGTTCTCTCGCCCAGACAGAGCAAGATGACATCTCTTATACGAGAGACACCCTGCATACAATGTATGAACTTACAAGAAAACACATTTGAAACCCTTTCAGCCCGTAGCAGAGAGTGTGCACTGAAGCCTGTGCAACACTGACATGCTTCCCCACAATCAGCATTGAGGAGTCTTTCCAGAGACCACGTTTGCTGGAATAGTTAGATAGCACGGGGGAGTAATGATGACCTAATCAGAAACAACAATATATATATAACCACACATAACAAGATTAAAAACCAAGACACTGCAGATTATATATAGCCGTGTCTCTATATGCAGGGGATAATGTTGCTTTATATCATGGTGGATGAACACAACAAAGAGCTTTTGAATGAGGACGGGCTGTGTGCTAGCTTTCAGAGTGAGGGTTAAAACAGCAACAGGAGGGAGGAGTGTATCAAACCTTGTATCAAACATGCCATTATAACAGAGGGCCCTTTAACTGGGATTGAGTGTGGGGTAAGGCCTTGCCCATCCGAGGTAGTTTCAATACTGAGCCGTATAATAGGACTGGAATGTACCATTGTATCAAAGACTGCATTATAAGCTGTATATTCACACTGAAGCGTACAGCAGCTTCAAAACCAAGAGCTTTGTGAGTTGTAGCAAAGTGCGTGGTTAGGAGGAATTACCATTAAGATCCAGATATTACAATATTTGTAGCAGCTAAGTCAGTATGTCTTTTCTTTGAAAGGCATTCATCTTGCAAGTCACAGTGATTTTTATCTGTATAAAACTAATGTAAGGTCAGAAAAGTCCCATCATAAGCTATTGTTATTTTGACGCAGTGAGTTACGCAGTGCGAAGTGGGAATGGACCTCAGTAACCTTTATTACTCACTGCTGTAGTGTAACTCTGAGGAAATGATACGCATAAAAACATTCAAAACATTCAAAAACAAGAAAACACCAAGCAATTTCTGTGCTACACATTGCGAATTATTACTTTGAAGAAAACAGCAGGGCTCTTGGTAATGCTTAATTGAGGTTTTGGATAATTACAATTCTCTTTCTACTGCCCTCTGAAGGAAATACAAAGTTTTGTAACATCTCCTGCTTTTAATTAGTCTATAAATCCTATTTATCATGAGAAACATTGTCACTGTAATGAAGATCTTTAGTTTTTTTTACTTGTTTTTTTCAGGGCCATAGATTCCTTGTAGTCTCCCTAATAACCTTCCTCTGCTTAGGGCAGGTCATGTTAATTGTTATCAGTTATACATAGGGCTTCTGTTTTACGTTTTTTTTATTTAATTTTTCGGTGCTTATTTTTTACTATTTCAATTTTTATATAAATCATTTTCTTTTTCACGGCTTTTGCTTTTTATATACTGTATGAAATTATTGTTTTCACTACTATCCACAATTCTGTCGTTTTTTTCTGTCACTATATGTATAGTAACTCGACAGTACTTGCACACTTCAAATCATACCTTATTTCCAATGCTGTCTTCCACAACAAAATCTTTTTGGTCACAGGCACATTTTTCTGGGTCTTTTGTGGGTTTAGGCATTTATTTATTTATCTATTTATTTTTTTACATTTCCCCACAATTTGCAATTCTGTTTTAAATTCAACAAGCTTGTAAATACTCCCTATCGAAGTGTAATATAGCTTTCAATTTGGAGAGCAAGAACAATTCTCCATTTCTAATTGTAATCTTATTTTAAATCTCACAAGTGTGTTACAGTCCTCCAATAGAAATGTAAGAATTTGCTGCCACTCAGTAGTTGGAGTGGGTTTAAAGTATTCAGAACAAATCAATGCGAGATACAAGTTAAGAAGACGGGACTTAACCCAACTGCACTGGGAAAGGTTTATTTATTTATTTTTTTGTATGTTATTTTCTTAATTTTTTCACAGGGAAAGAGGCCAAGTTAACATGAACTGAGTAACCATTTCCAGTATTTTTTAATGTGTTTATTGGACATCGATTTAATCTGTTTTGTACCGGGGGTGGTGTATCTGTTTTTATCGTTTAAAACTGAAAATCTGAAGCCCTATTTATACATTAGCCCTAAGAAGTCGGGGCTATGTGTTTATGTGATCATTTGCTGTTTTATTATGAAGCTGAATCTCTACTTAAATGTATATCTTTCAATAGAACAATTAGAAATTATAAAGAAAATTGGATTCTCACTTGGATTCTCTCTTTTTTTTTTTTTTTTTTTTTTAAACTCCGGGTTATGGTGACTTTTGACTGTGACATGTACACTTGAACCACAATGTATAAGGTCCACACTAGATTAACGTTATTGGGGGGGGTGGTGGTGGTGGGGGGGGGGGGGGGGGGTGGTGGTTAAAAAGCACATTCTTCAACAGCGAGGAGACGTGTGTCTGCTCTGATCTCCCTTCCTCACAGAGATGTAAAGGAATGTAAGCAGACCAATCCAGGTCATCGACTCAACAGTGAACTCTCTTGTGTGACGATTCAGGCTGGGGATGTTCAAGGGGTTAGCTGCCAGTATTGCTTTGAGCTGTGAGCTGTGATCCCAGCTCAGCAGCCTTGCTATGAAGCATCGAGGAGCAGTAGACCTAAACTCAGGGGTAGTTTTAGGGAGGGGGTTTGACTCGAATATTCTTGCTGCAATTTTTATTTTTTATTTTTTTGCTCTGCATTGCAGAATTCAAATTGGAATATGCTTATTTTATGTGTTAAGTATATAATAAAATAATACCTGCTTTTGAATCTGTTTATATGTGTGAAAATAAAATTATCAGTTTACTCCTGGAAGCAAATTTTCTCAGGGAAGCAAATTTGAGGTTATACTTGCCTTGTTCTTCCAGAATAGTACTGAATCCTGACGCAGTTTGAGCTCACTCTGTCAGCCAGTCTGCTCATCTGAATTACTGAGATCAGGGATGCTCCCTCTCTGTCTAAGTCTAAACCAAAGACTCACTTGTTTTCCATCTATAACACTGTACTTAGTTTGTAACATAGCTCTAACTAGTGTTAAGATACAGCGTCACTGAAACATTTGAGTGTAAAATGGAACATGATTGTGAGACAGCTGAGAGGGAATGTGCCTCCACAAAAGCTGAGTGTAATAGAAATGGTCTATTCCCAGAGACTGCAGGACACTGGAGGTCTCTGTGTTGGTGGGTCCTTTTCAGCCCTGTGAAAGTTAGACAAGGGCTAAGACGTCAGGGATGACAGAGTTGTAGAGGAAAGAAGCTGCAGTGTTGTTTATACTTCTTGCCTCAAGAATCTGAAGGCCCTCCAGAGAAGAAAGGGAGGCATGAGGGGAGGGGGCTGTAAGCGGGAACAGTTTAGTAATGACAAAGTCTGCATTCTTTCATGATATCTCGGAGTAAACTGGAAATCCAAATTTAGCCACGCCGGGATGGAAACTTTAAACTTTATCAGGAAATGAGCCCAGGAATGAGAATCATTGCCAACACGGGGAGCGTCAGAGAGAGCTGGACAGCAGGGAGTCTCGGAAATGGGCTGCTGTTTTTCACAGGGTTGCTAACAAACTTGCCCGAGACATTCTGGAAACAGCTGTAACTCCTCAGCCATCAGAGTCGCCATGGTCAAAAAGCAAGCTGCCCGATAGCCATGACACTAAAATGCATTTTCTACAGCACCCTAATAGAGACTCACTTTTTGTTGTGTTGTGTTTTTGAGCATTTATAGATTTACAGTACAATGCTATAGATAATAAAATAAACTGCTGCTTCTTACTGGTATCAGAAGAAAAGCCAAAGCACATCTCAGTACCGTCAGAAAGGGCCGGAAAGTGGGTGCTTCATCAACTAGCTTTTCCTTCAACGCAGCGGCTGCATTGATCAATGTGTCAATCAAGTCCCTTGGGTGTTCTTGGCAATGTTCTCAGAAAACCACCACCAGACACAAACAGGTCATGACAGATTGAGCACACTTACGTGTGCAATGCATTTTGACAAGCAGACATGCCACAGCAGAAACCCTCAACACTGAAGAGCGTGACATAGAGTGGTAGTTATACGTTGTGGGCATTGGAGGCCACTCTCATTTTAAACAAGTCACTTAACACCAACACAAAGTTATAATATTTCTGAATGAATATTGTGGGACAGCTTTAAATAAATTGGATCTGATGTTTTTGTCTGTCTAGTTAACAGCCAAGCTATGCTACACAAATAGTATGTTTGTTATTGGACATTACTGTTTATTTGGCCTTGACGCTTAAAGAAAGCATGCACGACGTGTGTCAGCTATTCTGTTTACTTCTTGACGCTTGTTAGAGAGAGCGGGAGCGAGAAGGAGGGATTAGAATCAGGCCTACTGGCACATCGCAGCTGTCAGGGAGATCCTCTGGTCCATTTTAAGATGGCATGATAACTGTGTTGTGTTGCCGCGGTAACGGGACCAATGTACACTCAACACAGAGCAAGAACGCAGCACACACACGCTGCTAAATCTGAAGGATGCGCTTCTATTTCAGTCCGCAGAAACTGCACACTATCATCTTTCAAAAGTTGCAATTTCTATAATTTTCTTTTCTTTTAGGTTTGTTTGAAGTATATCCCTAAAGATAGCTCAGCTGACCTTAGTGAAGTACTATTTTGCTCCCTTGACAAAAAGGTACAGTTCTATTCAGCATTCTTTAGACTGTAAAGTCTACAGTAAGTACATTATTTGAAACTGGAAATTTGAATTTCCTGATGTGTATATGATTATTTTTAAAAGGGACTGTTTTTTTTTTAATTTAGTTTCTATAATGGACATATAACACTCCTTCTGCAGTACATAGCACATACACTTAATTACACAAAGTAACCAGTAGGTGGCACTGCAGCACACCTCCTGTGCATCAGTATAAATGCACTACTGTCCTGTAATGTAATGTAATGGTAAGTGTCAAATGGGAAGTAAACCCTGGATAAACAAGCTTTGTTATTTTTTACATCCCCTTCAATTTTTATGATGTTTGCAGGCATTCTCAATGATTCCGACTGCTGTTCAAGCTCTAAGCTCAAGATCTAATTGTCTTTCTCCATAGCTGGCTCTAACTAGCTTTCAGTTAAATGCACTGCTGAATGTCTTTGATTTCCTCATTCCAGAAAGTCACGTGACATTGGGGTCTTTCAACTCATGAGACATATAATACACCCACTTGCCCCAGCTATACCAAACCCCCACAACCCCATATAATACAATATAGTGGAGGGTAGGTGGAGCCAGAGTTGAAAGGAATGAAACATCTAACGACAAATTAGCAACCATACTCATTCGGATCATCGCTAACATTTTCCCTTTATATATGCATTTTCCCTTTATATACGCTGTGTTAAATATATAAATATTACAAAAAAAAAAAAACAAACAAACTGTAGCAACATTTAAAAATGCCATCCAAACATCTATCAATCCATCCTGTGGCGTTACAATTGACCACCTTCACTAACCCACAAAAAGAATGCCCCTTCTGTCATGTACCCTAAAAACAAATTAGCACCCCCCCCCCCCCCCCCCCCCCCCCCCCCCCCCCCCCACCCCCCCGGGTTACCCCCCCCGATTACTCTGAGTCTACCCCAGAGTCTCTTCGCCTAATGAGACCCAGATTGTCTCTTCAGAAGGCCAGGCCTGCCCTCGAGCGGTCTGACTCCCGTAGGCCCAGAAGCCGGCTGCTCCTCTTTGTTTGTTCCACAGGAGCTGCTGGCGGCGTGTCTCCTTTAAGACAGCAGAGGTTATGGAACAGTCAGCTCTCCTCCCGAGGGGGCTGAAGAAATGTTTTGGGATAACGTCATGCCCGGAACATTTGGCAAGCTCAGCCCGCAAGCTTGTGTTCCTCGCTTTCAAAAACACATCATGGGAGGACTGGAAAACAAACAGCAGCGTCATTTAGATCTGAGTATTGGATGGGGGTAATCTGAATTAGTTACAGGGTAGTTACAGGAGGATCTGCAAGCAGAATGTGTGTGTTTACAATAGGGAGATAGTTTAGTGTGCGCTCGCGGGATGAAACATCCCACTATAAAATGCCTTACAGGAACTATGGTCAACTGTAACCCTAGAAAAAAGTAAATCTTGCTACTAGAATGTACTAATTTCTTTGTAATGCCTTGCCATATAACACAGTACTATACTACCATCTACTGCCATTTTCTTTAGTATACCGCAGTACATAATACAGTATATTATAGAAAAAAAAACATTATAAAAATGATCATGTAGTGTATTTAGTGTGAATACAACGCTAACCTCTACCCAGTCCTCATGTATAGTGCAGATGAAGCCCCACACTATACGGCACAAGAAGCAGTGAATCTCCAAGTCTATTATGCAGCATCGTGCCTGTGTGCGTGCATGCATGTGAATACGACTACGTTATTGAGCCCATTTTAAATGAAGTGAAGACCACAAGACTGACAGACGCTCAATCAGTGTGGTACTTACCTAGACAATAAAGTGAAGTAGGCCATTGTATTTGATTAGTTTATTTTTAAGGATTTATTGTTGTGCTTTAAGTGTTAAGACAGGCACAGTGCAGGCCCTCACAGCTCTGCAAGCAAGTGCACCTCAATCCTAACCTGAACACCCCCTGCCTACCATTCCATCTGGAGCCTCTCTCAGATAAAACATAGTGAGGCAGATTAATGTTCATTGGAGTCTGAGACTAGCTAAGTAAATTTAAAGTTTAAAAGCCCCACTTTTTGAAACTAGAAACATGCATTATTTGAAGTGCTTCACGCTTCTTGGTTGTCATAAATGATTACAGGTTCTTGCACTGACTAGATGCCATATATGTAATTCTTGGAGAAGTCTGACACCTTAGCACATGGCACTTCAGTTTCATTGTTACCTGTTAAGCAAGATAACTTGAGACTTGCATTGATGGCTTCAAATGTGAAATAACCCCCCCCCCCCCAAAAAAAAAACAAATAATAATAATTTCCTGGTTGTAAACACAGCCATTATACTGCTTCCTCACCACAGGTAGTACCCTTCCCCTCCCCCGCTCTCTCTATTTATTTAACAGAGATGTGATGGTTTTAATTAAGGACCTGTGGTTTAATAGGATGACGCTGACGAGTGTTGTACAACAGGGGGTGGGGTATGTCAGATTGGTGTGGAGACTCCTCCCTCTAGACTTAACACACGCCCAGCTATGCCCCACCCTCCCCACAAAAGTACTGCATTCTGTGTGGATATTGTACTGAATCACAATATATTTTTTTCTTTCATTTTCTCTTCTTATAGCTCACCACCCATTGTGTTTTTAGGCTTGAGCTAGTTATTTTTGTGGTAATCATTTTGTGATTGGGTCTGAATTACATCAAGGTCTAAGGTGCTGCCATAGTTATTAAAGCAGAGCCATTATTTTGGTCATGAAAAATGCAATAGAAAAATAAATTGTGTTGTACTATAAGTGTAACATACTTGTTAATAATGTGATGATTTCAAAGCAACTTTTCAATTGGTAAGTCTGGGGTAATAGCCCTCTTCTGTACAACAAAAAAACCCAAACCTATAGCTGTAATGGCACTGCATTGTGAAGATACATTCCACATTCAACCACTAGAGGGAGAACTGCTACTACAATCCAGTTACAACTGCAGATGGCTACAGCAAGGGTTTCCTTTGAAAAGAAAGCATTATTATCTGGCAATAAGCCAAAACACCACAGCACATTTCAATAAAGGTTAATTTCTTTACGCCTACTGTATGTTTCGTGAGAATGCTTGAGCAATGTTTTTATCAGAGTGATCTCCAATACAAAGCAAAAAGGTACAAGAACAGTTTACATTGTACAAATGCGGCACTTTAGCAAAAACACACACAATAAAACCACAGGGTAAATTGTTTGAATTGATTTGGGGAATCGCTTTCCACGTCCAGTGATGTTCGTACTTTATACCACTATCCTACAGATGTCATTGTAAAACTAGTATATTGGAATGTTTACAGGTAGTTAATTCATTGCAAACCTCTCCGTATCTCTGCTCCACATACACCCTGATAACCACACCCATGCACGGAGTGAGATTTCAAACACAGGGATCCCTCTACTCAAACTCCAGCTCACATCTGCAGTGTCAGAAGCCCTACACACATGCTGATACTACGAGGACACCGCAGTCAGAATAGCGTCACGCAGGGAGCTGCCTATTCAAGGTGCATCGGTCATTCTTATGAAAATTAAATACTGTTGGGGATTCATATGGGAAATTGATTAAAAAGCATTTCCAGGAATTACATCAAAAAATGCATTTCAACCAAACGGGCTGAGATAGCACACTGCTGCTGATATGACAGATCGACACTACAACAGATAATGGATTCCTTCTACAGTCAACGGCTTGATTCAGTCAAGCTTCCAGAAAAACATATTTTCAGTTGACGTTCAATCTGATCAAGAGCGACTTGGTAGGGGGCTGAAATTTCACAGTTATCTTAATTTATGTATTTATCTTGTAAACCTGTGGCCTTCTCTCCAAGTCCATCTGGTACAGCAGAGTGCAACCACAGTTTGGTGCTAGGCCATGTATTTAAACCCCAGCTTGACAGCCACAAGGACATCAAGTGTGCAAAGTCACTCAATGTCCTTGCCGCTCACAGTACGAATGAATGGAGGCGTAGAAATTACTGGAAGCCAGATGTGCTATATCAGCTGCACTAGGCAGAACAAGCCTAAAAATAGCAGAGACCGATTCACAATAATGGATACGAGTTCCCTTGGGAAGCTACCTCAGCCCTGGTAGACCAAGGCTCTTCTGAATGAAATTATTGATTTTCTTTTTTGTTATGGATCTCCAGGGGCATGATCGCAGGTCTTTGGCTGCATTACAAGAACACCGTTCTGTAAGCAAAATGATTTCCGTTTAGAATGGGAAAGCTGATATCCAAAACAATTCTGAGTAGTGTTGCAGATGATGTCATTTTTCAGAATGATGTCTTTGTTCGGCATTAAAAAGCAGCAGTCAGTGAGCTGCACTCATTCTTAGGGAGTCATGACGCCTACATCACATTGATATGATATCAGGTTGCTAAAAGCTGCAATGCCATGTACTCCAGTAGGAGTTTTTGCTAAACACTAATTACATTTTATCTGATGGCTAAGTTTAAGTCCAGAATTTGTTAACCCAGACAATCTTCGATTGGTAGTAAATGGACAACATTTGGGAAACCACTCCACTTGGGGAGCAGCTTGCGCAAGAAATCCTTTTGAAGAGGGGACAATTATCTGTCCAGGGATATCAAGACATTTAGTCAGTTAGCAGTATGATTGGTGTAAAACTGGCAGCAAATATCCCACCCACCAATGGCGTTTGGGCTCGGTACCTCCCGTCACGTGTGCAGGTCCACTGACAAGTCCCAACACAACCCAGGAGAACATGCACAAACACGGGGATTCATTCAGCAAGGCTCCCTGCTGTGTAATGAGCAGTGTCGTGTGATGTACTGATGTTATGCCAGTTCGTGCCCAGCCTCCGACCCTTTTACCTTGGTATCATGACCTGGATCTCATTGACTGGCTGCAGCCGATTGCTAAGGTTAAAGGGGGAAGAGTAACAGGCAGTGTTGTGTGATGCACTGTCATTGCAGATTCTGCTCCCTGTCGCTGAGACAAGACAAACCCAGCTCTTTTGCATTGTGGTTAAGATGCTTGCTTGTGGGGCACCCACCCCACCCACCGAATAGCTACACTACATTACAGTTCCACGGCATCTTATATACGGCACTTTTTAAAATAATAACAGCTCAACAGAAAAAAAATGGAATTTTTTATAAAAATGGAAAAAAAAAGCTTGGTAACAGCTTTATTATCTTGTGCAGTGGTCATATGTTTGTTATGTGCATTCGACAGTTATGGAATAAGCAATGACTGCTGCATCAGACAGTAATCCGCAGCAGAATTTTTTAATTTATAAGATACTTGCAAGGACCCAAGACAGAATGTGTGGATTTTCCATGAGTAATCATTCATGCAGTGTTTTGTATGATTCCATAGTCCTTGATGCTCTTTGAAAACTTTTGAGGTCCATTTTTGAATACCCACACCCCTAAAACTATCAGAATGAAAAAGAAAAGGACCTGGCAGTAAGATGCCTTTACATTTTTATTTCGACATCCCAGATTCCACTAAGCATCCCATTTTTTAAGATGAGAACCTGCCAACCTTTTGGAATCAGAGACTTTTCAAAACAGCTCACAGCTGCAGAATGAATCATATGGAAGCACACAGATGATCTAAACCCTCTGAGCACTGCAAAAAAATAAAACAACACATTTACATAAATCACACTGCCTCCAGTCCAAAGCTGCTCAGTATCAGAATACATTCTAATACCATTCTCCAGATCAAACCAACCCCCCCATACCTCGACACTGGCTGGCCAACAAAACAGGTGTAATGGCTCCCGCGACACATTCTTGTGACAATAGCTTTGTTGTAAAATTTCAGGCAGTTCTATCACCTACTGTACCGGTAATATGGCTGTTATAAAAGAGGATTTCAACTAAAAAGGACAGCATTTCTGTCTGATATAAAGTGAAGCATGTATTGAAGTTATTTAACAGTTCAATAGAACAGTTTGTTTGGGGAAGCACTATTCCACCTTTACAAGATGGGGCTGATCTTAGTTGACTCTTACTCACACAAACCCACAAAACTCAATGCTGTCTAATCTGGAGTATAAAAAAGTGATACCGTGTCATTACAGGAAACAGGAACCCTTTAAATCTGGGACGCCTCAGCGATTCTGTCCCTTTAAATACAGTGAAAAAAGAGTGACAGATGGCTCTGCGCTAGTTTCAGAGAAGAGGATCAAATTGTGTCAACCTTCGCAAGACTCCGAAATGAAGCTGCTGTATTTATTTATTTATTTATTTACCTTTTTACTGTTATTTACAAAGCAGTTCAACAAAATAAACCGCAATTCAATTTACAAAAACATAACACAGAACTTCAGCTTCACCGCTGTGCAGCCATGCACACCCACACAGGGTTCATTGGTAACAACCTATAGTTTGGAGTAAAGGTTTTATCCCTCATTTCTACCCCTGAATGGAATTTAAAGGTCTGAACTTACTTTTAAAATCACAATTAACCCCCAAAACCAGTACCTCTATAAAATAAACCTATAGATGCATATAAACTGTTACACAGTGATATTTCTGGTCATAGCTATTTCTCCATTGCAGTGTAAACCAGGGTTTTCATTGGAACAGAGAGAGAGAGAATAGAGCAACATTTCTTGCAACACAAGTAGATTAACCCTTTGTTTGCCATAATGGGACACTTTAGGGCTATATAGTGTATAGCTATGGCCAAACACCTTGCATCACCTGATATTTTAGCATTGACACAATTAAAAAAAAAAAAAAAAAAAAAAAAAAAACTTTAATAGAATTTAGATCTTTTATTTAACATCGTGCATTCAAAGAAACTACAAAATGATACTGCAAAAGTCTACTAGAAGCCATAATAGCTACACAGTATTTCATGTTAGATTTCTAAGCGCCATAGCTGCATAAGAATTAAAAATAGGTTTGTCAAGCAATTAAAAAACATTAATCATGGTTTTAAATTGCATATTTCATTGATACCTAATTTAAGTTTGTTTTATTACTGATGATATTATTAGGCTTCCAAGAATGGCTGGGGAAGCCTATTGTTATTGTAAAGATTTTTTTGTATTCTTTCTAAGACTTCAAACTGCTCCTGCTTGAATGCCATGTAACCAATCATCTTTCAAAATCTTTTTCTTGGGAACATGTGAAGCGATTGATCTGAAATTTAGCATGTGTCATCAACAACCAAACCTGCCTCAAGCAGAAGTTGCTGTAATAAATTTGAATATCAAAATGGCTGCCACCAAATTTGCCAAAATGTGCCCCAAACTTCAAAATGCTTCTTCTTTGAAAAACATTTAACCAACTAACTCTGAACTTGGTAGGCATCACCCTGGTGACAATGGAATTATTTTGTAAAACAAGATGGGAAAAACTGTTTATTTGATTAACTCCATAGTTGACAAGCACCATCCCTTTGTCAATACAATTTCCTTTTTCAAAAATTGTGTTTGTGCATAAACCAATATGGCTGTCTGGTACGCAGATAGGTTAATGGTTACTATGGAAAAAATACAGTAAGCCATATATGCTCTATTCAACAATTGCCTTCACCATGACCTTTGACCTCTCTTTAAAGGTAATTTCCAACTGGCACTGAGCTTGGAAGCCATAAAACTGCCCGGCATTTCTAGTTATTATTATTATTATTATTATTATTATTATTATTATTATTATTATTATTAAAAAAACAAGCCAGCATAAAAGCCCTGTTTTCCTAGTTCTGGATCCTATATGTTTGTCCCTCTTTAGAATTGTATACTTATTTACAATCCAGCATTTGTTGTTAAATTGTTTGAACCAGCTGCTAAATCACATTGGAGTCTGTTTATTACTCCCCTTCCTGTTTTTAAAATGATCAGTTTCCTTCACTCATAAACTGATGTTTTTCATTGCTGTTTAAATAATAATAACACTTTTAAATGATCTTTTATTAATAACTTGAAATTGTCTAAATAAAACAAAACATTCATAGAGTAACGGTTATATCCTCCATGATTGTAAATAACACTGTTTAAAATGAGTGTGGTTATTGAAATAAAGCAAAGCTGCAATGTTAAAGGGCCTCCAGTCGGTAGCTATCCACTTAGAAATAGCACTGGTTACAGTATCGTACTTGCCTTGATTCATGGGTCTGAAACAATCCTGAATTTCTAAAAGAGTGCTCTGTCGAAACTGTCGGGTTTCATTTGTTGTTGTATTATCTGTAGCAGAACTACTAAAGTGTATTTTGAGAAGTGAAAGCATGTTTAGCAGCACTCAGGTAGTACAGCAGACTAGATGCACTTCTGTGATACTGTGACAGCAGATACAGGTAACCCTCTTTCTATCCAATGAACTGTCAGTTTTTAAAAAAATAAACTTCCCCATTCACAAGTCCTTCAGTTTGAGTGCTTTGCTACCTAATGAGGTTCTGTAACTAATTTTATATTCAAATGATGATTGCCCTCATTCAGTCCTGGCATACTATGAATTACTAAGAGGGACAAGACAGAGGAGTGCAATTAACGTGCTTTAAAAAAAAATGTATCTCCCTAAAAAATTAACCTGTTAAAAATCGCAGAAGTTAAACTGTGATTAACTGACATCCCTAAATAAAAACAATAACCCTAAACATAGATATGAATAAGCTCTGGAATGAATGAACAATACAGAAGGTTCCTGTACATATTGCAGTCCTCCAAAATGAGGGTAACCACTCCAGTTTGACTGGTATGTCTACCATCACCATGAAAAGAGGGTTACATTCACATCATTGCTGTGAATTAGGGCTGCTACGATTAAATCATAAACCGATTTTTCGATTGATTCCATTTCTCATTATACATTTTCAGTAACATTATTTAAGTTTATCAACGGAAATGCACCGAACGCCCTGCCTTGCTAGTTACAGTATTTCTGCCATGCAAGCAGTGGGCTGCTTGTGTTAACCCTGATTAAGCATCTGATTTGCTGGTCCCATACACCAGCAAGTTTTGAAAATGCTTTGCAAGCACGACCCTCTGTGTATTCGATGTAAACAAAAAAGCGTGCCCCTTGAATCCAGAGCAGGACGACAGGCTTGTATTCCTGGCAAACAGACTGTATATAGTTTGTGATTCTTTGGAGTTTCAAAATGAACTGTTATATAATGAATATTTAACAATTAAACTCAATTTTGGACTAGCGATCAGCTTGACCTATAGCGAGTATGCATCCTGTGGTAAGTAAATCAATTTATTATTATTATTATTATTATTATTATTTATTTTTTAAGGCAGGGATTTCCACATTGTGTGTTTTGATAATGAATTTAGGTGGTACAGATTAACAAGATGTAAAGTATGATGCTGTAGCTGTCGCTGTCTAGCTTATATAAATTACATTCCAAAATACTGCGATCGGTTTGTATGAAATATTCAATATCATCGATTTATTCAATCAATTCGATTTTGTGTACCCAATTAATCGATTGCTATTTGGAGGCTTAACCGACAGCCCTACTGTGAACAGGACTTTAATTTACGGCACCATCTGGTGGCTAAATGTTGTATTGCAGCTCCTATCAATGGGATTTTCCACTAGTATGCACACCTCAAGAGTTGTATTGTCGTTTGAGCCTTTGAAAAGGTGTTACAGTATCAGTGTTGGGTTAATCCACTTGTCATGCATAAGTCATGACCCAGTTGTTCTTTTTTTAGAAGCTGTTGAGATGTGTTGTCATATAAAAATGCACTACAATTCTACAAAAGTGGCCAAGACACTATAGTTGGCCCTTCCCGTCCTGGTCTTTGTTCCAATCTGTTCTAAATTGTTATTGAATTAAACCTCCCTCCAGACCCTAAAATAGTTCAATTTTACCTGTTAAACCTGGAGTGGAATACCCCTCTAAGACCTTGATTGGACACCCCTGCACTACACTACATAGTATCATATGTACAATATTATTGTACTTTATTTTATGTTGGCCAAAAAAATAATCTGGTTCCCGCAAATCATGTTCTTTTTAAATCTTCTCTAAAAGTGATCATACTTAGATGATATATCCAGCCAGTGTTAAGAATGATTAGAATCCAGGCAGCCACTGTGGCAAAACCGTTGACCTGCTTACTGTACCTGTCTGATACAGATTAGAAATGGGTGTGATTTCTAGAACCTCATCATTTTTATAAAAAGTGATTACAGAAGTCCCTCTGTTCTGAACGGAAGAAATCAAAGTGTGTGGTTGGCTGGTTCTAAACCTTACCATACCGTCATCTGAAAATACCCTGGGTTTCCCTTAATTACAAAGCTGCAGTCATGCTTTTTTTTTCAACACACAATGTAAGTCAGTTTAAACAAAAGTAAGGCTATGGGGAACTCTGGAAGAGATAACACCACAAGGCCTGGAAACCTAATATTTGCCTAAGCCTTAATGTAACCTATACAGCACTGCACAGTGTCCAATCTGCCACTTTCACAGGGATGAATCGATCCTTACTGTGTGTGTGTGGCTGAAGAAGTAGGTGGTTAAGATAATGGTACACACTATGAAGTACTCAATATTCACAGTCAAGTGTTCTCAAAGCTATTTACTCTGAATCATCAGCAGCACAATCTTTTAGAAAGGAAAACCAAAAATGAGCAAGAAACTGGTTTATAAGACACGGAATTAAATACATATATATCTTTTAGTTTCGTTTTTAATTTACTCGTTCACTCTTGTTCTTCCTTTCCAACACCCACCTCTAGCAGGGAGAACTGCAGGCTTATATATTGTGGCCGAGGGGTTTAACTAGCTAGTAATTATTCTGTTACCCTGGGCACAATCTGCACACATTTATTAATGCAGCTGGGATGCTGCTACACAAATACAAAAACCACACGACTACGTCGTCACATAAATACAACAAACAAACCATAATACAAACACAAAATAATAAACTTCAGAGGGGTGGAGGGGTACCCCTTTTTAAAATAAATAAACAATCATGTACAGGGCTCGTCACCCTGTTAGAGCGTTTCTATTATGCTGTGGCATAGATACCTCTTGAGTTTGTTATTTGGACAAATTCATCTGCGCTTGACAAATCACTATGGCTGTAAACAATCTAGACAAAGAAAGAGCTCTTATAAACTTTGTTCAGTTGAATACATTCCACATTGATTTCAATTTCGAAAGCTTAACATTGAACCCCATTGTATCTCAACTTTAAGGAGTGCTCTTCTTTTTTCATACCAAGTACATGAAGTTTGGTATTTTTTAGTTTTTGTTTTGTTTGTGCTATGCGTGTGAGGAATCAAAACCGACACTAATTTAATTGGAAAAGTATGAGCAGGGAGAAGCCCACATTCAGCATAGCACAGAGATGAAGTCATCGCAGCTCTTAATGAACTCGTAGATCACGTCGGAACTGTTCCTGGATGATTCATCTGATAATCAAGCTACTATGAAAACAAAGGAGAAAAACAAGCAAGAGGCCAGGATTACTAATCGAAAAAAGAACACATTCAGCAGAGTGCGTTCAATTCTGAAAAGGTTTCCTTCATTAATAATACTCTTACATTTATAATAGAGTGCCTATCAGCAAGTAACTGATCACACATGTATCAGCATCTACCAGCTTGCAAACTCTCTTTACGCCTGCAAAGTCTTCTGATGCTGGATTTTACCAGCACTGAAAAGACCCCAACAGCTCGCCGTTTCAGTAATTATGCCTCAAGTTATTAGCTCTCTGATTCTCATTCGGTGTTGAAATCCACTTAAAGACTTAATTTTTCAAGCATTTAAAATATTTCAGGGTTTCTGACTGCTCTGATCTTGAGTGGGGTTAGCAGCAAGTTTAGATGATTAAAAAAACTTTATTTCAGACAAAAGCCCTTCTTCAGCGGAAACGTCCTGAAATAAATGATTTTTTAATCCCACATCTTTTTTCATTTTTGTACACTGCAGTTATACATTAGATAATAAATGACTCATTATTGTCGTGTGTTCAAAGCACAGCCACTGAGCAAGTCATGCTCTGCCTCCATATCTGTTGTTGCAGTTGTTGATGTATAGTTCACTCCCGAGATTTTCCTGAGTCAGTCTGTAAGTCCTATTTTTATAAATAATGTACACATAACAGATATTATATATATATATATATATATATATATATATATATATATATATATATATATATATATATATAATATTATGAGACTCTGGGTTATTAACTCAATTTAATAATCATTCATTTTCAAACAATATGACCAATTTATATTGAAGTAATTAGCCATAAAATATACTAAAAGATTTTCTAAATAATTTAAGCTTTTGCAACTGTAATGGTTCCTTTTTTAGACAAGTAACTAAATGTGGTAGCAGAATACATTTCATATGAAAAAATAGCACAGTCATTTTTAGTTACATTAAAAAAGGACTACAGCTAATGTATAAACTTCAGAAAGCGCTTACATATCACATGAACGCACTTCTAACATCACCTTGCTACAAAATTGTGTCAGATAACGGCACGAGTGGGATCTTGAAAGAATATGCTAATCTGCAGCCAAACTGGAAAAAAAGTATCTCTGTAAAATGTAAACTGTGAATGAGAAGTAACTTTGTAACTAATTGCACTAGTTACATTTTTTCAAGTAACTTGTAACTGCAAGGGATTACTTTTTAAAAGTAACTTCCCAGCACCAGCTGTATCAATGATGGGATGTCTGTGTCATATTTATTCTGCTAAAGGTTGGGGAAGACTGCTCTTAGCAATGCTGCTTCTCCCCTTGTGTAATGAAGTGATTACCACATTGAGACACTCTGCCATGTATTTCTGTCACACCTCATTCTCCTCTCAGCAGGAAGGGATTATATTAGCTCCTAGCCTCAGACAGGGCTTGTAACAAACTGGTAAAGAAGAAAAACCCCTCGGTTTAAAAGGCACAATTTAAAAGCTAGCCATTTCTAGGACTACACCATTGGCAGGGTACAACCAAAGACACAAAGAACAGACGGTTGGAAGCAGTGAACCGAGGATACAGGTAATAATTGGAAAATGGAGATGACTAAATTTATTTTAAAAAAAAGCCTAGTGTAATGTTAAAGTACAAATTAGCTATTTAATAACAGAAATAGTTATTTATATGACAGCCTTTACTGTGCCCTTTGGTAATGAGAAGCTTGCAAACTGTACAGTAACAAGCAGATTTTTACTTGCAGGCGTCTTACCCCCTTGCGTAACTCTACACAGATTCCTAGCATCATTGTGGAGTGCTGTGTGGAGGTGGCTTGATCTGTTGCAATCCAGCCCTCATAAATTATTTAAGCAGATGTCAAATGGTGAACGTTCCTCATGAATCAAAGAAACATGTTCCTTCTGTTCTGTGTGACAATTAATTGGATTTCTGCAACAAGCCACACTTCACAAGTCTCCTCGAGTAAGAATAGTGTTTCGCTCTGACACCCAAACACACGATAGGACAACAGATTGGTAAACCCACTTCTTGTACGCAATCCAGGGCCTCTCTCGAGCAGAGCCAAGGAATTATGCAGTGCTTCTGTGATAGGGACCACTGCATAGTGTCCACTTGAAGCTACTATTGGGCCAAAAATGGGTTAAAATGTATTAAAATGTATTAAAATGTATTAAAATCCACGTATGAGAGGCGAGAGAAGGTAGGTCACTGGTCTTGGATAGCAGATTTAATATTACAAAAGAGTAAACAGGTAAGAATAGCACACCTAAAAAGGTTTAATATATATGTATAAAAATCAAGAGTTGGATTACAGTCAAACACAATCTCAAACACTATAGGCGGCAAGGCGTGTATGATAACAAGTTTGGAGAAGATTGAAATCAAGGCATGTATTGTGCATGTACAGTGTGACAGACAGGCAGACAGACTGACAACCAGCGCTTCAGGATTCCCATTTAACCCTAAACAAAGGCCTTGGGTTAAAATGTTTATATGTCTCTGTTTCTTATATTTTCTCCTTTAAAAGGTTACACAGGTCTCTTCAAATCCCCCAATTTGTCTTTGTTCTGAAATTGCCACTGGGAACAGTCAAGTTGAACCCTCTTACTTCACTTCACCAAATGTTTTGCAGGACACAATGGGACCCTTTTTATTACATTATACTCAAGGGGGGAAACTAGACAGTAGTAATAACCAGACAAGCGATACAGGCTCTCTGACCTTCCATAGCTAAGCATGAAGATCTGTCAAGGAAAGAATCCAGGGTAGAATGACATCACCTTTACAAACCTCGATAATGTTTTCTCCATCTTAAACCAGGTTGCATATGTTAACGTCAATGCAAGAATAAAAGCGAAAATCCATTTTTCAAATCTTACCCGCAATACTGTTCTGTTTACTATGTTGGCCTCAAATGTTTAGTAACAAACTAAACTTCTTTAAAGAATTATGGGTGTGGGTTCCATTGTAAGTGGTTATACACATAGATCTTGTTCTAATCTACATTATAACATTCTTGATGGCACATGAAGTAAGATATATTCTGCAGCCTCTTCCAAACTACTCGCATTAGTCTGTTTCATTACGTCAATTCACTTCAGTCTACAAACTGGAATAAATGGATGGCAGAGGATCATCTCCAGCAGAGCTCTGACTGCAAGATCAATCACTCCACGAAAAGAGATTGATCTACTTGTCAAACAAATGCAATTTTTCATCTTCTTTCATAAAAATTGCTTCGGGGGGGATTTGACCATGAGGCACAAATGTTGGCAGCTAATATCATGCAGCAGGGGCCTTTTCTACCCCATATTTCAGCAAATTAACTTAAAAAATCCCCCCTCCCGGTTTCTCATAAGTGCATTAGCAGAAGCAATGTGTCAGCTAGTTGTCCCATTTGTAAAGTTGATTTATGGTAATAATAATTGTGGTAACAGTTTTATTACATTGATTTGGAGTGTAAATGAGTTCCAGTTTCCCGAATGCGAACAATGAATAGCAAACGGTCCCGAATTTGAACCTGAACCCAAGTCGCGGCACTTCTGCACATCATCAGTCAAGTCAAAACTTTCACAGACAAGCAAATACATGAAAACTCCTTCATTGGTTGTCCTTCATGTTAGTCTTCATATGTATTCCTGCAAGGGACCTTGAATGCAAAGGCTGATTCAATCATAACGTGGGGAACAATTCCTTTAAGTTGATAAACAGTACCGATCTGTTGAGCAGGTTGGTGGTTTCTTTAAGAAGAGCTGATGGTAAATTACCCTGTTTGATTTGAAATCTCTGGACATTGAAATTCTTATTAGATTTGATTAAATTAGTTTTTTTACGAAAGTATCTGAAATTATTAACATTGTGTCTGATGAAATTTCAATAATTTCTCATTTGTCACAGAACTGACCGTAACTACGGTTTGAATGTACTTTAAGAAGTTCATATGAAAACTGCTAAATATAAACCACCATGTACCTCAGTATGATTTAGGAAACATGTAAGTGACCAAACAAACAGGTTCATTTTGGTTCTGCTAATTGTAATGGTGGGTTTTGTCAAGAACTGCAGATCAAGGTCCAATCCAAGCTGGTTTAGTTATAATAATGGACGACTTGTAGTCTAAATCAAAAGAAGTTGGGCTGTAAGTAAGCCACTGAGAAGGTGAAGCAAAATTCTGGAATTGTATCATTTCAAAACAGAGTAGACTCTCACAAATCTCCATTAGCAAACGGCAGCTCAGTAAATGAAATGCAGTGCTGTTTAATTGGAACTCAGGGCAGCAGAAGAAGATGATTTATTAGAACTCTAATTAGCAAACCATTTGTCTCACTCTGCTCAGAACAAATCTCAACTGTCTGGAGAGATCATTTCCAAAGAGAGCACCCACTGCTTTAGCAAAAGAGAGAGATACTGTAGCTGCCATTACACTGATTATGCTCATTGTGCTGATTTCTTTGAATACTCAAACATGAAACATATTCATCCCAGCTGTAATATTAGAGCAGGCCTCTAAAGATTTGATATCATCACTGCCTGTAACGCTCAGCTTCCAGGGTCGCACTCCCCCCCTCTTATGAAGCAACGGAATCGATCATTTCCACACCACTGGCCTGCACTCCCTTGTGGCAGTGCGAGACCTCCCTTGTCCTAATTGTGGAGTCAGGGAATAGGCAGAAACAAAGCGAGCGGGATGCGGATGACAAGCGTCCAACAGATGGGTTGGAGGCATTCTGCTGATTACTCTTTTCTTTCTCTTCAAAAGCAGCTGAGGGAGAACGCAGTTCTGAATTTGATTTAATTACGAGGCGCCGATAACAAGGTGTATTAATTCAGGGCCCCAGCAGGGGCTCATTGTCAGAGAAAGCCATTAACGAACAATACATCACTTTAATTCATTTCTACTTCAGCAGGCACTTTAAACTTGAATTCCTCTTGTGGTTTAGATCCGCTGTGTATCATTTTCTGTTTCAGTCATTACAAATACTAAAAGAAACATCATAAACTCAATGAAAAATACATCAATGTCTGAAAGTTTTAATTCTTATACTTTTATCACTCTAAGATGTGGACTCCACCCCTAAGTGGTAAAGTGTGAATCCTTATACGAGTTTACCATTATATTTTTGCAGTTTTCCCATGCTTTCCCCATGGTTTTACTATGCATTTCCCACAGTGTACCTTGGTTCGCCATTAATATGCTTATTAATATGCTTAACCATACCTTGCTGGTCTTTATAATGCTTATCCATGCTTTACCATACTTTAACTGTGCTTCACTACACTTTGCTATGCTTTTACTATGGGACCGGGAAGGATTTCTTAATAGTTCCATTACTAGCAATGTGCATATGCTGATTTTGCACATATAAGACACTGAACTGAACACTGAATGGCGTTGTATATTCAGAGGCCCTTTACACTGTACTAATTAGGGTGGAGTCTACATCACCCAGTGATATAAGTGAATGAATCAAAACTCATTTAAAAAGTGAAGATATTGAAAAAGACTTTTGGTAGAAACATTTGTCATTGAATAGTACTTCTAAAAGAAACCAGTAACAGTGCAAATCTCTGCTGAGGTTCAAAGAAGATAAACCAAACACAACAGCTTATGAATGCCAGTTCAACCGACTAAACACAGTGTTCAACAACTCTCTGGAATTGTTTTTTTACAGCCAGGGGCAAGAAGGCAGAAGGACGCTGGTGCTCAGAGGTTATCCAAACTGGCTGCTTTATGAAAATATAATTTCAAGATGACATCTAAGATCACCTACCTACCTTGCCTGGCAACTCTTCACAGCATGTTGCATCCCCTTACACTGGAATTCAATTACTTCATCTCAGCATGACCAATTACTTTCATTCCAATGATCGCTTACCAATTAGTTTCTCAATGTTATGTCAGCCCCCTAGGACCTGTCCTGCCATTGCATTACTGTACGCACACATACCCACAGGCAAACAGACTGCTCAGGCACACCATGTAGGGTAAGCCCTATTACATATAACTTGCTCCAGAATTACACAAAGCCCTTAGAGAAATCTATTATATAAAAGATGACATGCTTTGACCATTGCACAAAAGAGTCATGCTCATTTGCTCTAGCATGCCTACAGCTTTTAATGTTACTGGCAGTGGTGAGAACACGTAACGTCAGTGTTCAACACTTCCCATTACACATACTCAAAGTGATCCTCTCTTTACTCAACAGGTACAGTAATTGGCTCTGAATTTTGAAAAACTACTTTAACAATTCAGCCATATTAAAGTAAAATATGTTAAGAATTATTGGGAAATGTAACACTGATTTAAAAAAAAAAAAAACAGAAAACATGTAAAATTCAGGATGAAAAAGTCATACAACCAGTGGTCGAAGACTCAAAACAAAGCAATTAGCTATGAGTATTTAAGAACACAGATTTAATCAAAACTGCACAAATCTGAAGTAAATTGTCAAAGCAGCTCTGCAGTTTCAACAGTGCAAACCTCTAAACATACACGACTGTGTCAAATTAACACCATAATTCCAGTAATTTCCAGTTACTACAGAACTCAGCCGGAGAAGGAGACGCAGCATTAGCACGCATGCCTACCTGTGAGAAGCGACACTTGGTGGAAGCTGCTGTTCAGTTTGCCCAGGAGGATGAGGACGAAGCTGTCGGAGGCAAGCAGACTGGCATCCCGTGTGCTCTGGTCATACACCACCACTTCCTGCTTCCTTTTCACATCCATCTGTGCGCCAACACAACAAGAGGAGAGGGGGAAAAAACATCACTTTGAATGTGTAACAAAAATAAACATGCTTTGTATATTTACTCATATATGTTGGTATGTGCATGTGTACGTATTTTTGGATGTAGAGTAATTGTTTGGAATGTTTTATTGTTGCATTTTATTGAGTATGGTCTATTTGGTCTCTCTCTGTATTAGTGTTGTACTATTGAAATGTTCCTGTGCTGGACCTGCGAGCACAAAGTGAATAAATTAAAAGCTAAAATTAAACTACATTTTTCAAGTCCATCTGTACGGCGACACAACAGGATAGAGAAGGGAAAAAAAAACATAACTTAGAACATAAAAACAAAAATAAACATGCTTTTTATTTTATCAAACTTTAAATGACACTTCAAAATATAGTTCTCATCAGCACTAGCAACATTGCCAATGATATACCCTTGTTGACGGTGGCTTTTTGGGGGGGGGGGGGGGGGGGGATTTCAAATATCAAAATTGAAATTCCCTGAGTTAACCATAAATTCGTGTTTGGGGGCGGGGGCAAAAACACAGCATCCCCGTATCATATCAAAGTGAATTCAAGTTTTGCACAACCTGACAGGGATGCTTCTAATTAAAAGTATTTTAATACAGCACTACTGTTTTGCTTTTGGGAATAAATTGCATTTTAAGTGGAAATAACAGCACTGGGTTAGATTTTAGCAGTAGATGATGACGCTACCATGAATCAAATATACGCATCTGAATAAAAATAATATCCAAGATGTTGTTAGGCACAGAGGCTGTTTTTGAGATCCTGCCTGTGTTACAGGCAGCATAGCAGGATACTGTAGGGATGAAAGCATAGCAGGCATGCAGCTGAAGAGGATGTGCTGGAAATAGAAAGATTATAAAAGACTTTTATTTAACCTACTGTTGCATAATATTTACTTTAAGACTGGTACACATGGCAAAACAGATGCTTGAGTTGAGACGTCTTGAATTTGATCGTGTTTTGGCCACAGTGAATGGCGCCCCATGTCATACTGGTATTTCAAAATAATCATTTTGGCAGCTTTCCTGGATCACAATAGCAAGAGAGACGCCACATTAAATAAACAACAAATCACTCATAATAAAAATAATTTCACTCGGCAAATAATCTTCTTAAACTTTTTTTTTTCATTATACAGTATGTATAACTGTATATTAGGTGTTTTAATCTATTAGTCAGACCTGTGGGCTTTGATCGATTAAAAAAAATTGATTAATTAATTTGGTCTAACTGAGTGCGGGACCAAAATATGGTGCACAAAAAAGTTATCTTGAAAAATGGCAGAGGGTACTTACTGGAAGGTATACCCAATATTTCATAAAGAAGAAAAAGACTGCAACTTGCAACAGTTGCTCAGCGGTACTTTCACAGGAGTACAACAAGTCTATCATATCACCTTAGTTGCAAGTAAATTATTGTATTTCGTTATTCAACATTTCTTTCAAAGGTATCATAAAATTAATATTGAAAGTTAACTATATTGTATACAGTTATTGTTTTCTGTTTGGAGTGTTAAAACTTTAGCTGAAGAAAGCTAAATATTTTTTGTTTTTTCATTTTAAATGTTACTTTATTATACTCAGTCAAAAAAACACAATTAATCAATCGTTAAAAATGAAAACAAGTGAGAATTAAAATGAAAACATCTTGATGTTCCAAACACTCAGACACACCTTCCTCTTCTGTTGCTTTTAGAAGCACTATAGACACTTTAGCCCAGCACCATTAATTAAAAAGAAAGCCCTCCCATCTTTAGTTCTTGCCCTTCCCTTTCAATGAAACCTTAGATGAGCCCTCCAAACACATAAAACACAAACAGCAATTAAAAACTAAGTTCATATTTTACATAACTGAGTTTGGCTAACTTCCAATTACATGTAAACACATATTTCTACAGTGTCAAATTACATTTAAGTCAATATATGCATATGAAACATTAACTGGCATTATGAAACATGTACAGTAAATAGCATTTATACTTGGTATTACTTAAATTGTGTTTTGTTTGGTGTAGTGGTTGGCAGGGACGGGGTTAATTCCTTTCCCTGCCAAATAAATGTGAGAATGTGGCTGTTCCCAAATTAGATAATTGGTGCTAATTGGGAACAGCCACTTGATATAAACAAGAGCTAAAAAGCCCCATTAAGGGGCAGCAATCAGGAAGAGACATGCTCCTGTATATGTCACTGGTATAGTTTTACTTGGGTGAGGACTTTCTTTAGCGTGATTAAACCTTTATTTTGTACACATTTACGCTGAGGTGCTTCAAACTGCAACCTATCATTTCTGATCTGCTTGTAATTATCTTTTAATACAATTTCATATCACTAGCTAACAGGTATGATTAATCCATACTGTCAATAGGGTGCAATTGGTTTGCTGTCACAGCAAGATGTGAAACGCCAATAGTTTGATAATCTTTTATAGTGGTGACTGAGGGATTAACTAGCTGTCAATTATCTTATTAACCCCATAGTCACATTTTGCACGGGTTTAATAAACCTGTGTGACTGTCACCTAATTAAATAATTACTAGCCGTCAGTCTCACGAGTAATACAAAAATACAAATAACAGTAATGGCGGACAGCTTTCGTCCGCCTTGCATTTCAAATAATACAAAATAATACAAAAATGCAGAGGCGGGGTGTGTCCCATCCCAGGTGCTTATTAAAATTGCTGCTGGGAAAGCATTCATTTGTGAACATATCATCGTACTTCGATAACTAGGCATTTGAAAGCCCTGAGATTACTAAATGATTTCCAAACTCGACTTTCCATCCTTGATATATACCACAACACTAGTTCTAAGCTTCTTGAATTTAAAAGAACTACATAAGGAAGTAGCTTCAGATGTCTTTCTGATCTTTTTGACAAGAGCAACAGAACCACTTTGAATAACTGCATGTTCCGTAAAATAGCACATTAAAAGGTAAAAAAAAGTAATTACAATGAGCTATTCTTTGACAGGCACTGAATACACAGACCATTTAAACAAGGCTCATTATTTCCATGTAAATATATTGCTTTGGTTCCAAAAAAAACATGTGAGGTCTCCCTTGACAGCGAAGGAAAACTGCTTCAAAAGGTGAAAGCCGCAGATGAGATCAAACACACATGAACAGACATAATGGGGCTACACTGGTCAGACAGGCTTCTGGACTAGCTGTCAAACTGTAAATATTTAGCTCAGACAGGTTTAGTGACCAAAGACTATTTATGTTGTGCAAAATACAGTGAAAATGTAAACACTGACAGACCTGCCACTATTTTGTTTTTTGCTTACCATATATATGAAGAAAAGCTTTGAAAACACCAGATTTTAACACATATGATGTGAAGATTCATGAGAAACAATGCATGTGCTGTACTGATTATTGAGGATCTGGTTGGAACTGAACCTGGACTCAGTTGTCTCTCCTCAGAACAGAACACCTAAACTCACAAATGAAACTGGCTTTCAGGAATGCAACAGTGTGATTAGAATCTGAGGGAGAGTGTACAATAGCTCAAGGTGTGTGGTTTAATGTGGGGGTAAGATCTTGGAACTGAACCAACAGGTGATGTGATGTGAAAGACTCCTCCACTCCCAGGGGGGGTCACAGGTTAGAAAGACTGTTTCTGTAGGTTTACAGAGAGTTCCCACAGTCTAAACTCCCTGCATCAGGAATGAGCTGGCAACACCCATCACTCTGGGTTGTTTTATAGGGTACTAGGAATCTAATATGACCCAAATTAGCAGAACAGCTTTTCCAGGTTCAGTCACGGAGCTTCACTAAGACCTTCTCTTAAGTCTTAACTTTAGAGCCACACAATATTGTGTTGTAGTTTGCCAATACCTAACACATCTGTACTCACAGAGTGAGTGTGTATATATATATATATATATATATATATATATATATATATATATATATATATATATATATATATATATATATATATATATATATATATATATATATATAACATATAAACCTTCAATATATTGCAATATTTTGTTTCCTTTAACACTAAGGGAGTGGTGGAGTTTTTCAGATGACATTGCCTGTTGCTTCTGTGCCCAGATCTTAAACCCAGATTATACTACTTTTGTTTACCCTCAGGTGAAACAGCTTAAAGTTCCTGAACAGAAAATCAAGGACAACTGGTTATCATGCACATTTACCAGGCTATCTGCAAGTATCTTTAACATATCACAGCTCACAGAAAGTATTGCAAAAGTGTCCAGCAGGTGGCAATGGTGTACATACCTCTATTCTCTCTGTCCCTGACCATTGTGTCTAGCAATACTGGAGAGAGCTTAATCTCACACGCTTTGCGGAGGCTCAGCACAAGGTGTTCTACCCTATGGATCACTGCTAAACTGGGTGATGACATCATCAGAAGAGTGGAGCTTGTTCTGTATGTCTGTCAGGAATGCCACAACAGCTGTGACGGTTTGCAGGTGCACTAATCGAGACACAAAAACGATTGATCACAGTATTGCCACTATTTTGCGATAATCGATTACTCGTGTCTCCCTCATACAGGATGTGGTCACTTTGATTAGGAACTACAAAACATTATGTTAAACACACATATTTAAAAAAACAAAACAAAACAAAAACACATATATTTAGTCTATAATTGAATTACTTTTTGAAAGGAGAAATGGAAACTGTTATATAAATATCCCTACTCGCTTTCCTATGTCCTTCTACTATTCTTCTAGAAACAAAGCAGAAAATAAAAGAATATCCCTAGATTCAACTCCCTAAAAACCTAAAAAAAATGATGCTATTTTTGCTTAATTTTTTGTTTGCTGTTGCATAGTTTAGTATCTAGTGTGTGTGTGTGTATTCACACACACACACACACACACACACACACACACACACTACACAAAAAAGCTAATGTTCTTAATGAATTCTGTGACAGAGAAGGACAAAAATATACATTTTACCTATGTGAAAAATAAATATCTAGGGTATATTAATTACTTCTATAAAATACAGTTTTTTCTACTTTTGAGTCAGGCATCATTGGCAAGATGACATATTAAGCTTATTATATATTTCCCCTTTGTTTCAAAATATTTCACAGCTAAAAAAAAGAGAGACAACCACTATTAACAGTAACACCAGACAGTTCTCTAATCACCAGTACTGAGCAAAACAGCCAGGAGCTGACCCTGAGAAGCACATGTGATAGGCAAGAAGTCAACGGGTTAAAAATGCAGCTAAAGTGATCAAAATGAGGCACTGGTTTCCCAGCCCAGTGCTGCCGCATTCACACTTTATTCACACAATCACTTGCTGGCTTTTCTTGCCACCCTGTTCTATGTTTGCAGTCGGCTTCTCAGCTTTCACTGGGACTGTGAATAAAAAGTGCTTGCTGATTTAGTTTAATTTCTAATTTAAGTGAACTCGACAGTTCTGTAAAACAGTTTTAAAAGGGAGTTTTACTGTACTGCGGAAAATGAGGACACCTCCTTTCTGCACAAGCAAGACTGCAGAGTGATAGCGACATTTTCAATTTGCAATAATCAACACTACCTTCACAAGTATGCATTCAGATTTATTAACACTTGCTTTATTTTTTTTTTTATTTATGGGACAGTTGAGATGAGAATACATATAGCAGTATCGTGTAATTTGTTGCACAGATCCTTTAAGTCAGGAATCTGTTCCTAAGATTATTCTTGTCCACTGAGTAAAGGGTATATATGACTAATATATTTAAACTGAGAATTAAAAAAAAAACAAAAAAAAAACCACAAAGATTTGCTCTATTTTTAATAACCCTTGCATCCATGACTAATAAATAATCATAAGTACATTTGTTAAAACAGTAATCAATTATCCTTCTACTCGGAATCAGAACATTAGACTGATAGGAAGTCTATCTGAACATCTTCATTATCCAAATACACACAGAAACCTGCTAACACATATTATTTAACTGACCGTTAGTTGAACTATTAAAAATAGCTACCCCTTTCTTTAGCTGTGACCTAATAAATACTCATTGTGAAGAGCAGGATGTCAGAAGATGTACCAGAAAATGAAGAAGGATGATTAATGAGGTCACTGCATAGCCTACCCCTTGGCCCCCTACCCCCACTCAACACACACCTGACTTTTCAAAGCTGTGCTGGAATCAAAGTGACAGGCAAAACCCCTGGGGAGAATTGAAGGACTGGGACTAACTGGTGATGCAGACCTTTCACTATTAAAAATACAGTGCTGGAATAAAAAACATTGTATTGTTCAGGACTGGGGGGGGAGGGGGGTGGGGGGGGTGAGATTATAATTGTATAGAACCACCTTAATTATATAGCATCTACTGTATATTTCCAGAAATATTACCAGTTAATATCCTGTTATGTGTGTTTTGTATAATTCTTAATTATTCTTTCTACTTATATGTTTATTTAACAAGCTGAATTTCTGCGATTTTTAGAAATGATCAATTTCTAATTTCTGCTCCGTCTGAGGGAGGAACTAACTCATTTCAGATCTAAAATTTTATCATCATAAAAGCTTAGCTGTTAAATAAAGCATAGTGAAAGCACAGAAAAGCGTAGGCAAGCACTGTAAAGAATAGTGAGGTATGGAAAAGCACATTAATAAACATGGCAAACCAGGGGAAACTATGGGAAAACTGCAAAAAATACTGTGCAAAAATACAGTGGAAAACAGTTCTAAGGGTTTTTCCAAAGCGTTTAAACCTACAACCTGCTCCTACTGTACCTATTTATTAAACCTGGACTGGAATGGCCCTCCAAGATCGGAATTCAGAACCCGATGCCCACAGTTGATAACATCTTTAAAGGGCATTCATTCTATAGGTTTGTGCCCAAAGACAATGTATTAAGGGATAAAGCACTCATCAGCTTTGTTTCACAGTTAATAATTTCCTCTGAGGGTAAATAGCGACCAAGCTAGTTTTTTGACACAAGGGGAACGTATCATCTTTTTAATGAAACCCAGCAGTGTTTTATCATAATTATACACCTTGAACAATATAAATATTAAAAAAGGAGATCCATGGTGTGTTTACCTGGTTGCTAAGCTACGCACTCAGCAACTGCCACTGCAGTAAGAAACCAATGTGTTTGATTGAGACCCTGAGTTTTCGATAAATCAGGGTTATCATGCTTAATTAATGAGGTTTGACGGCAGGTAAAGGAATCACAATTTGCAAGCTGATTGGCTGATGAAGCTGGCGAAGTGAGTAATATGGTATACTACATTATTCCTCACAGGTAGACTAAAGAATGTCATTACCTGTAGAGGTTTCCCTGGTGCAGGATTGGAGCTCAAGACACAGCCTTGTCAGTTGGTCATGCCATGGGGTAAATTACTTGTTCCTATTTCGGGATTATTCAGTTGTTTATTATTATTCAGTTTCTTTTGACAGGGTGAGTCTTCCTAGGCGTCAAAGGCATCCTAATCATTAAGCTCTCTCTAACAGCTGTTTTGTATGAGGTAATGTTGGTGTGTAATAGGAAACATAGGAGTCATAGCAGAAAGCGCTGACAATTACAAGATATAACCCAATAAATTACCTCATGTCCTGTTCTGTGATGACCTGCTGAAGGAGCTCTCTCAGCAGCTGGCTGGACTGATGTATATTTTAAAAAACAGTGCTTCGATCAGCAAAGCCACTCTTGACCTACATTCCCCTTAAGAGACCTTATATAACAGGGGATCCTGCTCTTCCCTCCGTCAGGCCCTTCCCTTCCTTCCCCTGCCCCTCGTTCATCTCCAGAGAAGGAGCTCATTCCAGAGGCATGCTGTAATGGCTTAAGAGCTGTCAAACCAGCGTGTGTACATTTCACACCAGCGGCACTCGGTAACAGAATGTTCCAGCTCTGCATTCCCCCTCTGTGGGGGAGCCATATCTCCCTCTCCCTTCTCCTTCTCCCTTTCTCTCTCCCTCCCATCTCTCCTTCAAGTTCCCGTTCAGCCTCAATCCTTGCCAAAGTCAGCTGTGAAGCACATGTTGTCAATGACACCATGCTTCATCCCCCTCTTCTCTTCTTCTCTCTGCCAATCTCTGCTAATGATTAAGGTTTGCAATCTCCCAGAAGCAATTAAAACTGCCCTGTGATGGGGTCCCCTTCCTTATTAAAAGCACTGCGTCTGATAAAGCCCTCTCTTGGCAAGTTAGCAATCAGCTGGAGACACCCACAGGGAGTGATGCATTGGCCACTGCACACTGGCAGGGATTGGGAGGAAAGTAAACTGGAGCTACAGTAGCTTACCTCAACCCCCTATCGGTCAGGCGAGTCCTAGTGGGTTTCCCACTAGGGCCTCCAGGGGAGCTTAGGTTGGAATGGGTAAAAAGATGAGATTTTCTTGACAATGAGAACATAGGCCTCTAGTTAAACTTCAGACCTCCTGATTGATAAGTAAGGTTCAATTGGGTTGGATCGGCACATGTAACATTGCTTTAAACACAGTACTGCAGAAGAAACCTTGTACTAAAATTAGACAAACTGAACAAAAAGCAGCCCAGTTTGTGCTAAAAAGTCCAGCAATACTGCACACTTTCACAAGTAATTCAGCTATCGAAAATCATCAACTCATTATCCTCTGCAGGGTGAATAACCCCATTGAGCTGATTTAGCAGAGGCTTATTTTGGTACAGCTCTTAAATATGTCTCAAAGAGTAAGTAGCGAGGTTCCGAAAATATAGCGTTACATGTCCCCACATGTTGCTACAACTGTTTAAATAAAGTACCTGTCATTTTTCTTTTCACTGTTAACAACCGGACAACTTTTTACACATAACTTTAAAGTCTGTTTCAAAGCTCTTTTCAAAATGCCCGCTCTAGTGTGCTGGGGTTTGAGATCTGTCCTATAAATCACTGTAGGAAGAGTGACAATAACAACAAGTGCTCTGGCTTTTCTGTCCTATACCACATCATGGATCGTTATTGCTGTGGTTACCAATATGGGCAATAATCCTTACACTATCAGTACACTAGAGCGGACATTTTGAAAAGAGCTTTGAAACAGACTTTAAAGTTACAAGTGTAAAAAGTTGTCAGGATGTTAACAGTGAAAAGAAAAATGACAGGTATGTTATTTAAACAGTTGTAGCAACACGTGGGGACGTGTAACGTTATACTTTTCGGAATCCTCCTACTTACCCTTTAAGAGTACTAGAATATCTTCTCCAGCAAAGGTAGACTGATCACTAAGCCATGACCGAGGCTGTCAGCGTTTCTTTTCACTGTAGATAAATATTTGCCATCTGTCATCTCGGCTCATTAATACATTTAGAGTTGAGGATTGACACAGTGCAGGCACTGGCTCGCACTATGCTGCTAGCTCAGTCTTTCAACACTGGGGACGGTTTCAGATTTGAGAGGTTGTCAAGTCTGTGATCTGTTGGGTCAATACGCAAGCAGCGTTCCTGGCTGCATTTGGGGTTTGTGTGCTACAAGTTTTGGGGGTCTGTTTTAACGACCTAAATCAGCAACACTTTAACATTGTATGATTAACGCTGGTGTCCAGACCCCCCCCCCCAAATTAAAAGCAATAAAAAACAACAATGTTGAGAAAAAAATTAAATAAGCATGCTCTTATATTCTTGAAAATACACTTCACTGAACATGTGTTGAAGATCAGGTTGATGAGTTTCAGGAGGAGACGATCAGTTGCTGTTTATGTTAATAGGCTGTGATCTTGTGTACCATGCACAGAAAACTCACCTCTGTAAATGTCATTACATTACAAACATTCCAGATCATCTCAGAATATCTCAGAAGTCTCACTATAACAGCAGCTGTTGTTTACAGCTCACTGCTCTCTAGCCTACGTATGCTTTGGATCTCTTGCATGCAACACCACAATGGAACCTACTGACTGAAATGTACTGTCCCGCACCACACTGATAATGCATTGCTATACAGTGTATAACCCAACCCTGACCTTTGCCTTGGATCCATCACCAAACTCAAAAGGTGTCTTGAGCGCTAAATCCTCGACCCATATGTAAAAGAAAATTAGATACAATCAACTTGAAAAAAATCTGAATGTCCCCCCTACTTGGAGGTAAACATTAAGGTAAATGTTTCCCAAAAATAACAATATGTATCAGCATTATAAACTGCCAACTTAATATCATAAAGTATAAAATAATGTGCACAAAAGGCTTGGCACAAAACATTCCCATATTCACAGAAATTTGACATCAGTTTTTCACAAACCTTGTTCTATCTCTGGCAGCCAGTGTAGGGGGTGTGGGTAAGTGCAGAATAGCTGGTAAGCACAGCTACTCCTCTCAGTGCAGTGCTAACATTTCGGTACCCCGGGCGCTCTCAAAAATAAACACAAAAGAAGCCTTCCTCTAACAAACGGGAGGAAGGGGGGGAATAAATCATACAGCGCTAGTGCCCAGCAGCAGGCCGCACGCGCCTCACCACCAATCTGCCACGGGTTATACAAAGGGGATGATGTCATGCTTAACCAATCACAAAGGGCCTCTCCAGATAGATCCAGCCTTTCATTAATCACTAAGATTATCCTCTTTTCAGGGAAGAGGGAGATAATAAAAGGCAGACAGCTGTAGCATGGAGGAAAGCAAAGTTTAGAAAACAGAAGAGAGATGCGAAGCAAGCTGAAGACATTCTTAAAAGGGCAATGTCTCTTCATTGAGGCTGTACAAAAGAAGTGACTGTATTACTACATTTAAAGCGCAATATGATGCTGTATAATTAAGTAATACTGCAATTGGGTTTTCGAATTAAAGAAGGAATTCTTGCTGCCCATTTTAAGGGTATTGAAAAGATTTCTATTACATGAGAGCAGATGATGAACTTCATGCTGGTTTGAACTCGGCTCTCGTCAAGATAAGCACCAACTAAGACGTAGTTTTGCAGTAAACTAATGTGATCCATTTGCATCTCCATTTATTTGCATTGTTTTCCGTCTGATGATGTAGATATCCTTCTGTCTGGTGTTGATTGCTGAAGTGTAATGCTGGCTCCAGGGATCAGCTCATTTTGCCTCCACAGCGCATCAGCACACACAACGGCTGCAATGCTGGCTCCGGGGAAGACTACAGTATGTTACAAAGTGAAAATAACAGCACAATATAATATACCCCCCCCCCCAGGTGTTATTTATAAAAAAGTAGACACATTTGTAATAGAATTTAAATGCAACACTAAAAAATGCAGCCAGAATAGGTGGATTACTCAGATCAGCAATGTGCCTTCTTGCAACACAATTTAACAGTAGGGTCATCTGTACTGCCTGTGAATGCTGATGAAATACAAGGCAATCTTCACTTGCTACACTAGAAGTGGAGGCATTCTCATTTCTCAAGTGAAAGAGCATTCTGTGTCGCAGTGAAGTGAAACATACGACTAAGAAACTACTTTTGCACCTTATCTAGGATTCAGTTTTAATTCTTACACCAAATAACAAAACGAACTAAAATTGTTTTTGCCACTATATGCACTGTTAGCAATAAATGATTGAACAAAGTTAACGTAAGTTTTTGATATCTGGCAATTTATTTATTTATTTTTTAAATTTAGTCGTCTCCAATTTTTTACCCCAGTTTTTCTCCCCAATTTAGTGTGCTCAGTTGTTATCTGTATCCTCGGCTTGCAACCCCTCAGGTGACTCTGGGAACGGAGGCTGGATCACGCGTCCTCCAAAACTTGCTCAGGCCAATCTATCATTTTTCGCACTGCAGATCCACAGCGAGGCCACTAGACCTATAGCGCCAGAGGACAACACAGATGTGGAGGCTCCACTGCAGAACCATAGGGACCCTATCGGCCACAGGGGTCGCTGATGCGCGGTGACCCGTGGATTCCCTTGCCGACCTAAGCCCTCCCTACCCGGGCAGTGTCCGGCCAATTGTGCACTACCTCCTGGGAGCTACCGGTCATGATCGGTTGTGACATAGCCTGGACTCGAACCTGCGATCCCCAGACTATAGGGCACATCCGCGTGGAGCGCCTTTGCTGGATGGGCCACTCGGGAGCCCTCCGACAATTTTTTTTTACCATTATTTTTACTCATTTTCCAATTTTTCTCCAAATATTATTCAACCTGGCTCACCGCTGCAACCCCCAAACTAACTCGAGAGAGACGAGGACACGCATGCTAAGGCCGGGGCGATGCCTAATTTCTCACTATCGATATATCGTTCTCCAAAAAAGCAGATACATCGATTTATCGACACTATGAAAGGGTTAAAAAAAAAACACGCATCAGTGTATGTGGAGCTACGGATTACTGTGTAACATTGCTAGTAACGCTTCAAAAACTACTATCCATATTTTATTGATTACATCTGTTTATGCATAGAGTAATTACAAATATATATTACATTAATTTTTTTTACCTTATTTGTTTGTACCAGTTGGGAGTCAAAGCAAAATGTTTAAATCCAGAACAAGTCATAGTAATCAAGAGAAAGAAACTGTATTTGTTATAATTAAGGCTCTGATTTTGGTGCGGTAATTTTTTTGTACATTTCACTGATGAGGTGCGGCAAAAAAACAAGAATTCACGGAAAGGTCACCAAATAATGTAGTTTTAGCTACATCGTCATACGCAAGAGCTTTTATAAAGTGCACCAAAACCAATAATATAAAGACTATTGCTTTTGATTACTGGCAAGTTTAAATGTTATTTTAAAGTACAAAACTCAAAACTTTAGACTCGTCATCTACAAGCCTGCGACACGCGTCTTTTCTGGAAAGGCGTACAGCCTTAATAGATCGTCAAACATTTCCCATTTCACTCTGAAATATCAATCTCTCACTGTCACATACCCGCATGTCTCTAACGTTTGAAATTCTCCCTTTCGGGTTCTCTGCTGGATGAGAGAACGGATGTACCAATGACGTCACTTTTGATTTTTTTTTAAACCTCTTATACAAGAGGTATAAACTGAGCACATCTACTCAAATGTCAATTTATCCAATTTCGCGAATGCAGTATGGACAACAGCTGTAAACACTTTATGTGGTCAAAGGGGCTGCGACACGAAGAGTCCTTCGTACAGCAAATAACGAAGCTGCACAGCTTTTACAACTGTCTTCGCCTGCCGTATCGCATTCATTTGCAACAGACGTATGAACCAGGATTAATGTTTTCCACAATTCTGAAACAGCATGCTGTAAAGAAAGCCACTACTATTTCCTTTTTTTTCCTCCTCATAAAACAAAATAATAGTGTGAATCAAGCCCTCAAACTGCTGCTCCCGGCGTGAACCAATCCCCCTGAACTGCTGCTCCCAGTGTGAACCAATCCCTCAAACTGCTGCTCCCAGTGTGAACCAAACCCTCAAACTGCTATTCCCAGTGTGCAGTACCTTGATCTTGGAGTTGGGCTGGAGGAGATCGATGATGGACACCTTGTCCTGCTGGAGCCGTCGCTTCACCAGCTTGGAGCAGCACACGTTGACAGAGCTCAGCACGTGGGAGGAGTTGTATTCAGAGAAGGTGCGGCTGTCGATGACCAGCATGCGCTCAACCCCGCGTTGCAGCAGGGTGGCCAAGCGCTGGGCGTCTATCACGTTGCGACGGACCTTCTCCCCGGCCATGGCTGTCTCGTGAGGGGACGAAAGTAGCAGAGCGATCCGATGAGAGGCTGTAGGAGTGAAGGCGGATGGGCGGACGATCACACTCAAGGGCTCATTGTGTCCACAGGTTCATCTCTCTAGGGACAGAACAAAAGGGACAGGGGTGTCAGACCCAGTGTGTATCCCTGGAGACCAATTGGTAGTAGTTTGGAAAAATTTGTATTTGACACCTGTGCTTTGGAACAATTTACATACTTATGGGATTCCTGGTTGAAAAAACAAAAATTAATCTTTCTCACATCACAAGGAGACTGAAGGAACTTAAAACTATATGAAATTATAATACTTTTTCAGAAAATTGATAATGATTAATCGAATGAAAATACCAAATCGATCCACAGCACAGATTAAGCCACTAGCCAAGATGTTTGTTTACTTGACTTCTTTGCAGTTGGACACTGCAGCATAGATTAATTTATTAACCCCACAATGAGACTGAACTGTTCCTAACCTTCACCTGCATCTATGCTGTTGACAAGTGATAAGCTACTACTCACAACATCTACTCACGTTCATTTAGCCAATCAGTGTGGTTCACAGGAGAGTCTTATCCAATCAAAATAATGTATGGCAGCAGTCGGTCATAAAAGCTCACCTACATCCAATCATATTAGGACAATTAGGTCACTTTCAAAGCATATACATAATGGTTGGAGCCCAACACTGGGACAGGGTTACACCCAAGCACTGCATCGTGATAAATTTGAACTCTTTAAAGGGATTACAAAAAACCCTCCAGCCATGCAAACTGGAAAGGTTAACAAAGGGACACAATATTATGGAATAACTGAGAACAGTTACACTTTAATATATAGCATAAGAACATAAGAACATAAGAACATAAGAAAGTTTACAAACGAGAGGAGGCCATTGGGCCCATCTTGCTCGTTTGGTTGTTAGTAGCTTATTGATCCCAAAATCTCATCAAGCAGCTTCTTGAAGGATCCCAGGGTGTCAGCTTCAACAACATTACTGGGGAGTTGATTCCAGACCCTCACAATTCTCTGTGTAAAAAAGTGTCTCCTATTTTCTGTTCTGAATGCCCCTTTTTCTAAACTCCATTTGTGACCCCTGGTCCTTGTTTCTTTTTTCAGGCTGAAAAAGTCCCTTGGGTCGACACTGTCAATACCTTTTAGAATTTTGAATGCTTGAATTAGGTCGCCACGTAGTCTTCTTTGTTCAAGACTGAACAGATTCAATTCTTTTAGCCTGTCTGCATATGACATGCCTTTTAAGCCCGGAATAATTCTGGTCGCTCTTCTTTGCACTCTTTCTAGAGCAGCAATATCTTTTTTATAGCGAGGTGACCAGAACTGAACACAATATTCAAGATGAGGTCTTACTAGTGCATTGTACAGTTTTAACATTACTTCCCTTGATTTAAATTCAACACTTTTCACAATGTATCCGAGCATCTTGTTAGCCTTTTTTATAGCTTACCCACATTGTCTAGATGAAGACATTTCTGAGTCAACAAAAACTCCTAGGTCTTTTTCATAGATTCCTTCTCCAATTTCAATATCTCCCATATGATATTTATAATGTACATTTTTATTTCCTGCGTGCAGTACCTTACACTTTTCTCTATTAAATGTCATTTGCCATGTGTCTGCCCAGTTCTGAATCTTGTCTAGATCATTTTGAATGACCTTTGCTGCTGCAACAGTGTTTGCCACTCCTCCTACTTTTGTGTCGTCTGCAAATTTAACAAGTTTGCTTACTATACCAGAATCTAAATCATTAATGTAGATTAGGAATAGCAGAGGACCTAATACTGATCCCTGTGGTACACCGCTGGTTACCACACTCCATTCTGAGGTTTTTCCTCTAATCAGTACTTTCTGTTTTCTACATGTTAACCACTCCCTAATCCATGTACATGTGTTTCCTTGAATCCCAACTGCGTTCAGTTTGAGAATTAATCTTTTGTGCGGGACTTTGTCAAAAGCTTTCTGGAAATCTAAATAAACCATGTCATATGCTTTGCAATTATCCATTATGGATGTTGCATCCTCAAAAAAATCAAGCAAGTTAGTTAGGCACGATCTCCCTTTCCTAAAACCATGTTGACTGTCTCCCAGTACCCTGTTACCATATAGGTAATTTTCCATTTTGGATCTTATTATAATTTCCAGCAGTAGTCTTGACTCAATGAATCTTGTGTTGAAGGCACTCCTTACCAAAATCTCTTCAGTGGCACTACGATGTCACTATTGGTCCAGTGGTAACACAAGGGCACAACTGCTCTGTCACAAAGAGTCATGGTTAAAATGGTACCCCAGTGGTAACATTATCATTTTGTGACCTGAATGGTATCCCAATGATATAAACCAACATAAACTGATGGTAAATAATTGCAGTACCATGGCACAATGTCAGCATCAGTGTGCAACTGTGGAACAGCCAACATTAGTTCTAAATCCAGAGTGTTGCCATTGATGGTGGACTGCTAATGGTTCTGCTTGAGATTCTGCAGTGTATATTATTATTATAGTTTTCTGTAAGGCATGCTGGTGGAGCAGCTGTGTGACTAGATAGCAAGCACTCAATTCTCCATTGCTGCCAATTCATCTGTGTAATTTAAATAATTCTAATAAAGCCCATAATACCCTCTGTGTAGAAACAAGCTGTCATTGTCCTTAACTCCATTACCCAGAGACACACTCATGGGGAGGTTGCGCCCGTGTCACACAAGCTGGGCAATCAGAACATATCTGCTGGCAATGACTCTCTGACGAGCACTGCCATGCAAATATCATTCTCAGCAATTAATGTGTAATTAGCTCAATTCAAGCTCTTTATTTCTTGGGATCCCCATGCTGGGAGGTTTGAACCTGCCTTTTTTAATTTGCCTGTACAGAGTAGCTTAAAAGAGTCATAACCAATGATTCAATCTGAAATACAGCGCTGCTATTCTACCAGTTTTTGTACCGAATTATTGTGATGAACTGTGATATGTTATGCAAAATATTGCTCGTCAGTTTTATTCACTATACATGTATATTTGAGTTTCTGTGTGTTTTAAAGTAGCTTTAAGAATAGAGCCACCATATTAACATTTAATCTCAGCCCTCAGGGCCCCTATTGTGATTAAAATAATTGGGTCTTATTCGCAAAAAAAATAAATAAAAAGTGTTATTTTTATTTAAAATTGATTTTTTTTTTTTAGGTGGTATTTAAAGAAACCGGGTACCACTGAGTTCAGTTTGATGAGGATAAAACTGTATTCATGAAGAACAGAGCTGTCTACAAATGCTCCAAACAGACTTCAGAGGCAAATCACTAGATAGTCATCCACTTATCGATTAAACTGCTTTTGATTGTCATGACTTATTTTGCGAGCCTTAATTAAACATTCAGTGATCAATTAATCATCCTGGTGCTCACATCTCTCTCAATTATATATTACACCATATTTCTTGCACATACTTGTATTTGAAAGATTTCTCCTTACAGATGAATGCTTACTAATAAAGTTGTCTCAATGCATATAAATTATAGTAACTATACATAGTAATATGCACATGCATGTTTTTAGTTATAGGCTTTTGTGAAGAGTCAACAATTATTTTGCTAGTTTGTTTTAAATGACACTGATTATTATTGATTAGTACTGTACCTGTCCTGTATTCAATAATGAAATTGGTTGCTTATTGCGCCTCCACAAATCCCACTGTTTGCTTGAGCCAGTCTTGGTGGGTGACTATTGGCATTAATCCCTGGCTGGCGGGGCCAGTCTGTCTTGGCAGGGATGCAGCACGGACTGGATATTATCTGTGCCTCATTTATTCTGCCAATCTCAAATCTCCTCAACTCTTTTGTGGTATCTTTATAACAGTTTGTTGATAATACCGTAAATGTGGATATTTTGTTGAAACACAAATATCTTAACGGAGTTATAGCTAAAGTAATAATTCCATAAATCTTACCTGTTGACTTCCATTCATGGTCTAGGTTTACAATGTGCAGTTATAACAAGATTTTCATTTTTTATTTTAAAATATATCATGCGGTATCCTACTAGGCTACTTTGAGTCTGTTAAAGGTAATTTCACCTCAACAGTGTCTCTAGGATCAAAGCGGGCCATTAGGGGAAGCAACTGGTTGTTTAAGGCATTGAAGGGGTGGAATGAATTAGGAACTGCCTACATGAAATTAAGATCTACCAACTGAAAACCTGATATACATTTCAAAAAAGAAAAACAGTTTTCCATTGTGCTTTTCATTCAAAAACACAGCACGTATGAGACCGACCAGGTGGATGGAAGTTTTTTCCTTTCATTAGCTATCTAAGAACGAATGGAAGGTGAGATGATGCACTCTCCTCTCCTTTTTTGTCTTTCTCTTTCCCTGCCTGTGTCAGCACTGTATCAACCACATCGTCGAATATACCCTTCCATTAGGGTAAACACTGCATGTCAGTTTATTTTAAAATGAATCATTGACTACCGTTTTAGTCATTGCCAGTGTAGCAGAAAAAGCATTTGTTTTTTTCCAGGCAAATGCTTTTAGTGTTCACGTTGCATTCAGTGGGAATAGATCTGCCCTGTAAGCCCTGCTCTGTTACACAGTCACTGCAAGCAGACTCTATGAGAGACAGGCATTTAAACACATTATCAGCCTCCTCTTGCAGCCAATCGTGTTCATGTTCACTCCTTTGCCTATGGTCCTCTGCCACTGGTTAGCTTTCTGTGCAGGTCTTGCTTGTTTACATCACCCAATAGTACTTTATATTTAGGGATATATAACTTTGTATGTAAAAGACAAAACCAATTATGTAATTATAGATCCTGGTTTAGTCCGTATGTTTTCAAAACGTTTGAATTTTGAAACTGTCTGCTTAATTTGTTCCGCTCCATGCGTAATGGTTTAGCATCTCAGCCCAGACAAGGGCTTTAAGTGAACTGGCAGTCTTAAGGTTCAACACAAACATCTTATCAGTCAACAATTTCTTTCAGAAAAGAGATAAGCACCCAGCAAAGCTACCAATTCAGAAACAAACACCTAAGACTTTTAATTCTGGGGCTTGAATGAAGTTGTTTCTTATGCGTTTTAGACGATGAACTGGTTGAACTGATATTTTTCCTCATGGTGCTTTGAGTAAATAGATTTGAGAATCTAGCCCTATGTTTCTGCTGTTCCTACCTCTCAAATAACAAATGTCTGACATCACATTAAAAACTGCTCGCTTTGTATAAATGCAAATATTAATACATCAAAGGGTAACCCAGACAACAGAAAACACAACAACATTCCTAGAAAGCCAAGACTTATTTTTTAATCTTACACAAAATACCTCAGTAATATCATTCTCCAGTACATTATACACAGTAGGCCTGTTAAGCATTCGCAATTAAACCAGTGGTCTTTCCCGTCCATTACAACAGGGCGAAAGAGATTAATTTAGCATGTTTGGGCCTCTGTTGCCATGGCAATGTGGTTTGCAAATCATGTCACACACACTGAAACACCACCACCACCACATACAGCAGTCCTGCTCTTACATGTACTGATATCACACAGGAGGGGATGAAGTGGGGAGGCAGGTTAATAAGCAATAAGGGCCTGTTGTGCTGAGTGTGAACTGTACTTTCTATATAAAACACCTTCAGAGAAAAAAAAAAAAGTCAAGCAAAGGAATTGCCCGGTTTATTTAAAAAAGAAATTGAAACCATACTGAACATTAGTGACTGCTGTATATGTGTTCATAAAGAGGCAATTCAAAGTAATTCAGAAAGTGTGTTAGTGTGTGTTCTCAATATCAGCAAACATTAATTTTACACACACTGACAGCGTCAAGATTCTTTAGTAATAGTAAATGCACTGAATTCAGTTTTACCATGTATTGTTAATTCATCTTTTTTGGAATTAAAGTTAAAGATAACCTTCAAGATCATTGCAGCACTTACAGCATTTGACCACTTGCTTGTGCTGTACGCTATACATCAATTACATTGCAAATGAATGAAAAACCAAAAGCAGTCTACTCTAACACATCATGTGAACCAAACAGATGCTTATACAGAGACGCTTTCTGTATACAGAAGTGTGTGCAAGACATCAGTGCTAAGAAGTAAATTGTTCAAAAGGTAGACAGTTAAAACATTCTACAGAATTAGATAATACCTCAGGGAGAGAGGAGAGCTACTGCAGCCTTCCGTAGAACTAATTAATGATGATGTTATGATTCTTGTGAAATATGTCTAACTTTTTCCCTCCTTTTCCTCCTCTGCAAGAAAGTATTAAAAAAGGATTAATTCAAGAATCCATTTCCAAACACAACACTACTGGGAGACTCAACTGACTGGAACAGATTACATAATTAAATGTGTTTAAATCCAGTATTTCAGGGGTTTCTGTGAACACCAAGAGATATTCTGAAGCAAAGTAGACTTGTACAAAACCACAGTGCCACAAAATGTTGTCATCTTTAACATTAGAATAAAATCCCTGTTTACTAAATTCTTCCAGGTTGGGTGCATTTTATCAGAAAGCTGAAACATGTTGATAGTCCCGTTAGTTTATTTTCCCCAGCTGCAGTTTACATGTAGGGACTCATACTGCTACAGCCTTTTTTTCAACCGAAAGCATTTTACATCCACCTTTTCCAGAGCTGATGATTGTAACGTAGTGATAGGCTTATAAGGTAACAATCAATTCTAATATGTAAAACACTACAGCTTTAAGATGGCTTAATAACCCATCATAAAAAGGTACTTAAAAGGATCATTTTCTTAATTACCAAACTCTTTCAACAAAAATCCAACTGGGACACTAGTAAAACTGAAGTGTACTGCCCGTGAGAAAGTATAGAGCAAGAAGTCACAACACTTGTTTACAGATGACATAACGATGTTACTGGAGGGGCGTGACTTCACCAGGATACAGGAAGTATAATTAGATGCTAAAGAATTGTAGAGAGTAGAGAAAACTGAAAATGGGCTAACAAAGTGCTCCATTAACGTGCGTGAGGAAATGATGCACATGCATTTCAAAGGGAGTACCGTATTGGCCTAGCAGAAATCTCCCAGCCTTGCTCCCTGTGGGGCTGTCAGTTTGTTAATGATACACATAGCTGCCTTGCCACTCTGCTGCCAGTGCAAATTAATCATCCTGGGGAGCATACTACCTGGACGGCTGCAGCAGAAGCTTCCACAATCTACTCTTATTGCTCCTCGGATCTGATTTGGTGGAACAATTAAATCTAGCCTGTTTCTCCAGCTGCCTGCGGAGACCAAGCCTACTGCAAAGCTAAAACATTCAAGAGACAAGCCTCCCTTCCACTTGGATATCTGTTCTAAAACCCAATCTGTATTTGTAACCAGGAAACTGTGGTGGGATATAACAATATACTGTTTTCTATGTATTATCTTTATGTCCATGCTAAGGTCAATTCAGGGGAACATTTCTCAAGACATAGCCTTTATTATTTTTATCACAGGTCACAAACCATCCACACGCATCATCAAGAACATGTGGAAATTAATGTCCATACCAAGGTTTATCACAGTATGACCCATGTAGGTTAGGGATTCCTCCACTATTTTTCCATTGTCATGGATAAAAATGATTAACTCTTTAAACAATGCAGACCTGTATAACCTACAAAAGACAGCACTAGTAGTACAGTATAGGACAGATAACAGCAGACCAGTAAACTAAACAAAAAGAGTAATATTTATATAACCAGTATGTCCATCCCTTGGGCAGTCTTGGTTGATTTGATAAACAGATTCCCTACTTGGATATGTTTAAACATTTTATAGAGCAGGGAATCCACCTGAATTGCATCAGACTTGTTTATGGGTAATCCCAGCGAAGGTGGTTAATGCAACCTAAGGAGAAATTCCTAATGCTGTAAAAACGAAATAAACAAACACATTTGTGGCTTATCCTGGTGGGTACAGGCTTATCAAACCAACACTTTAATGCTAATGCAGTTAAAGTACCTACATAGCTATTGCAAACGGTTGCATGACATAACAACGAGTCGAAGATAGTGCCAACATCACTGCGTGGGCCATTACAGCAACTGCCCATAACAGTGCTACGACATCACCACGGGGGGCACTACAGCGCCGCCCATAACAGTGCTACCACATTAGCGCGTCGAACTACAATTCCCAGCAGACTCTGCGAAGTTACCAGGAACTCGGACACACGACGCAGTCAGAGCAGGAAAGGATGCAGCTGTCATGCATTCGTATTGGAGACCTATTCGTGGTAAACGGCGACGAATGCAGTTGGTCGCTGCGTTCACATTACTCCTAAAAAACCTGCATTGCTGTCGGGAGTCTGCGCCTGACGTCACGGTCTGCGTAGACGGAGCTAAGACACCTTTGGGAGGTTTCCCAGCACAGTCGACTGAGCAAACATGGAAACTGACTTGATTTGTGATTGGAGAAGACCATAGTTTTTTTTTTTTTACTGTTCCCATCATAACTAGACTGGTAAATAAATAATGAAAAGACTTACTTCAGTAACTCTAAGACCATCTTTTATTATGAATCTGTTTAAGCATTTAAAGTTATGTACATCAGTTTTATATGGAGAATATTCCACGATAAAAAAAAAATAATAATAAAAAAAATAATAAAATAAAATAAAAAATACAGGAATAAATAAAAACATGTTGAAATGAATAAATTAATAAATATAGAAATTAATACATAAATGTTGAAATAAATACATGTACATTTATTTAGTTATTTATTTATTCCTGTATACATTTCTTTTTAATTTTGGCATGAAATATCCTCTATAGTTTTACTAGTCCCATTTGAAAATGAAATGCAAATATATGTACCAGTATTTGTCAGTCACAATACAATAGTTGTAATTTATACAAGCTCTCTTTCTGTGTAATCACACCCCCATTCAAGGTGGCGCTATGATGATTACTAATCCTGCATGTTGGTCTCTACGCCCCTCTTGCACTGGTGGTGCGCTTCCATTGTTTTGAAGAAGGGTCTGTTCTAGAGCAGCATCTTTTAGACTCTGGATGCATGACCTCTGTTGTCAGTTCCGGCTGCAGTCAAGCAAGTTGCCTTACTCGGACAGGATATGCATGCAGACCCATTTAATTTGATGCAAAGTCTACGCAGACTCTCAAAAGTCTACGTGTCATGAACGCACCCGGTAACACCCAGAGAGCAAGTGAAAAAGAAGGTAGACAAACATAACATGTTTTTTAACACTTAAGAAGTACAGTATTTGTGTGCAAATAGGCCAAAGCAAGTTACACAAAGGTAGAAATAGTTTAAACAATTCATTTGAACAAGCAATGAAGAAACTGGACCACTGTCAACATTTAACAAAAATGATGTGGTAGAACCGCAGTACAAATGCAAATTTTTTTAAAATCTTAATCTGTTTTAAATCTTAATTTCTCAATCTCTCTCTCTCACACTTCGAAGATAATGTTGTGAGCGATGCCACCCAAAAAGTTGGACAGTGAGCGATTGTGTTAATCCGTTACAATCTTTTCTATGTTATGGCAGATTGTGTGGTACTGTGCTCTGCCCTCAGGCAGCAGATTGCCAGCAACACGCTGTTCCATTTTTAATTCATTGAGGGCCTATTCTTTTTTTATACCCTCGACGAACTTCCAAATGGAGGTGTGTTGGACACCAAGGAGTTCCCTGAACACATGGTGCCATCCCTCCACAGAGTTGTTAGTGAGTGGGAGGTGCTGCCAATCACCTCCCACTCCACATGTTTTCGAAATAATCCAGGACTCCCTGCAGTTCAGGATTTGCAGCGAAAAAGGGCATTTCTACCAGTTCTTCGAACCGCCGCACCACTTCACCTGGTGGAACGAGGCGAGGGCAGGAAGCTGCTTTATTCCGAGTGCAAATCTGGGTACTGTTGTAGCTGTCTCCTGACAGATGGGCTCAGGTGGAAAAAACACCCCTGGCTTTTGCAGGTTGGAAACAGCTTTTTGAAGGCATTCAGGGCAGCCTTCTCAAAATCTTTCATCCCAGACTGTGGGTTGAGGTCAGATTTCAGAATCTTCAGAGCCCGGAGGGCACGCTCATATGTTGACCTTGACTCATTTGGCAGGAGGATGAAGGCTGTTGGGATGATGTTGCTCTGCGTACACGTACAGTGTATAACTGCATGAACAGCGGAGGTGAGGTTTTAAAAGTCCCATCCGCATACCAGCTTGGGGACTGAGCCATGTATTTTAGATTTCCCCGTGTTGAAAAAATGAGGATACGGTCAGCTTCTGGGCCACTGACTAACATTAGGAAAGGATGACCATTTGTAGCTGTAGTGTACCTTTGTGGAATAAGTAGCTCCAGCAGATTGGCAGGGACTGCGGGAGCTTGGTCATGCTGTTCCATCTGTATTAGCCACTTCAGGGTGCGAGCCGAGGGCAACTGTCCTGACATGGCAGGTTCCACTCTCTCTATACCCGAGGCGAGCACTTGCTGGGCTCTTTCCTTAATGCTGTTCAGCACCTGCCTTGTCTGGTTCTAGCCATGTTAGGGACGTGGTTGTGCACCTCATGCACATTGGCGATATAACCAAATTCATACATACATACATACATACATACATATATATATATATATATATATATATATATATATATATATATATATATATATATATATATATATATATATATATATATATATATATATATATATAGATAGTAGAGGTGTACTGTGGATATATATATAATAACCTAGACATACACTTATATATATATACATAGATAATTATACTCTATATATGACATCTTCAACATGTACTCCAAGATGTATATTTTGTACAGATCTATTTTTTTTTAAATAAAGTGTTTAACTTTATATTGTTGTCCTTGCTTCTCTGCCCTGTTGTATCTCTATGAACCTACTGTTTTCTTTCAAGCATGATACTACATCCAGATCGAGTTCACTTTTGTTGTTTGAAATTAAAATGTTGTAGTCAGATAATTCCCCTTTATGTACTTACTGGGCACGTAGTTTTTATTATTATTATTATTATTTTTTATTATTTATTTATTTATTTATTATTTTTTCTAGTACTACTGCTAATCAGGGTCTGTAAACTATTTCTTACAAATACATAAGAGATATTTACATCCGCTAGTATTTTTGAATTATCAAAGGCGCAAGCTTGATCCAATTCTTCCAGTGACAGCGTGAGACTTGCAGTACTTTCCCCATTCCCCTGTATCTGTATTCTGAGCAGAACCTTTTATTATTATTATTATTATTATTATTATTATTATTATTATTATTATTATTATTATTATTATTATTATTGTGCATTCATATCTTTATTTGAGCGAGTTTTCCACTCTCAAGGCCTCAGCGTTCATACCCTGTAGCCACTCACTCTCAGCCACATGAAGCCCACTACGTCTCACAATCACAGATCCAGGGAGGTGGCACTTTGTTTCCTTTGAGTCGGAATGCCTTAAACGCTCTGGACAGAGCTGAGCGGGCAAAGGCAGTCTAAAATATAACAATGCACACAAATTCACTAGTTTGAAAACAATCAACATTATGGTTATGGTCAAGTTTAGAGTGGTGTGGTTCAATTACAGAAACATTAGGTGAAAGACAATGGCACTGGCTCCTGTCTTGCATGGTGCCAGCAGTCATCATGAGAGATTCCCCTCACAGCTCTGCACCACAGGAGCGCACCTCGATCTTGACCTGAACACCCCCTGCCTGCTATTCCATCCAGAGCCTCTCTCCAGTAAAGACTGCAAATTCTACCCGAAGCTGTGGTTGTTTTGAGATGTGGAAAGATGTCCACTGTAGGGCTAAGCTGAGAGACAACCAAACCCATTTCAGCCAAGCCTCCAGTATGGAATGGAAGGCTAGTGAATACAGATGCGCTGCCTCATAACACCTTGCTGTCCAGGTTCCATGTCACCTCAAAAATAATACTGCTCTTTTGGTAGACAACTGGCCTTATTCAATAATCTTTAACTCAAAGTTATTTAATTAATGTTTTTCCAAAGTCTGTTTTTATTAATAAAATGCAATTTGATGTTCATGGAACTGTTCTAGACTTAAAATCAGTGCAGACATATATAGAGGGTCCTTAAAATCGCATTTGTATAAAATGTAGGTTTTACCAGATTCTAATCCGAATGCAATCCGATACATCTACAGGTGTATGATAAAAGTTTGGTTAAAATGCTAAATCAAGGCAGACAGGCAGACTGACAAACACACTATCTGTTTATTGCTGTATTTATTCTAATTTAAAATGTCTAGTGTTCTACATAGTGTATTTTTCCATCAAAACAAACAAACACAATATAGAAATGTATCAACTAAACCCAATGTTGCAAGATTATGACCTTGATAAGTTTTCTTTCAATTCTTTTTGGAATATTTTATTTAAAACAAGGATTGTTTAATTTATATAGATAATATTTCTGTAGTGTTGACGTCGTGAACTCATGCCAAGCCATAGGGCTATTCACTTTATGAGCATCGAAGAAGGCCCAATAATACATCATGCACTCTCCTGAAGAGGCAATATGAAATTGAATCCACATTCTGCACTACTTTTCCTTCCTGAAGTTGATACTGCAGTGTTTTGCCACGCCTGGGAAAGATGTTAACTAATCCAAGCGCTACAGTGCAGTCCAGACGTGACATCTTGTTTTTCTTATTTTTCAGCTATCCAGGTCATCAAAAAATGCATGCTCTCTCTCTCTCTCTCTCTCTCTCTCTCAATGGAGGGTGAATGCAAATAGAAAATAAAAACATCAGAAAAAAAACGAGCAATGCAGCACTTTCACTCACACATGGTAATCTAGCGTGCCTGCTGTGAACTGCAGTGTTTTATTACAACCTTCCTGTCTCAGTCATAAGGCAGCAAACCCTTTACTGCAGCACAAGGAACTGCTTAAACCCACTGCCTTTCACTGCAGTCCAGCACTCTAACCACTGAGTTACTCAACACCACTGCCTTCCACACTGCAGCCCAGCACTCTAACCACTGAGCTACTCAATCCCACTCCAACCACCGAGCTGCTAAACCCACTTCCACACTGCAGCCCAGCACTGTCACCACTGAGCTACTCAAAACTACTGCCTTGCACATTGTAGCCCAGCACTCTAACCACTGAGCTACTCAATCCCACTCCAACCACCGAGCTGCTAAACCCACTTCCACACTGCAGCCCAGCACTGTAACCACTCAGCTACTCAAAACCATTGTCTTCCACACTGCAGCCCAGCACTGTAACCACTGAGCTACTGAAATCACTGTACCTGCAGCCCAGCACTGTAACCACTGAGCTACTGAAATCACTGTCTTCCACACTGCAGCCCAGCACTCTAACCACTGGGCTACTGAAAACCTGTAGGTACCAGTGCTAGGATTAGTAATTAACAGGTTGAGACACCCCCTTCTCCCTGCACACTGTAGGTAAACACTCCTTTCACTTGTCACTTTCTACTGCTGACGTAGCATCTGCACCTACGAGCGCCCGAGAACCACCACCCCCTCCAGCGAGCAGCAGTCAGGCTGGGGTTATTGTTGCTGTGACAAAACCATGACTTACAGCCAGCTGACACCTGAATTAACAAGACGAGAATGACAGGTCAAATGGTTTCCTTTCTCTTTAACAGACAAGCTGTTTGCTAAAAGAATAATGTTACAAATACTCTGGATATCAGCATGCACAGACAGAGAAGCTGAATAATTGTTTAAACATTAACCAAATGAAGCCTACTGTAAAAATAAATTTAAAAAATAAATTTATTTCATTAAATGTCTACTTTAAATATCTATGGTGTGAATATGTATGTAACAGTATCTACTGTATTTAGTACAAATTAGTTACACTATATATCTATGGTAAAAAAAAAATTCTTGGAACCAGGTTTAGTAACTGCTGGTGTACAATTATGAAACAAATTACTGTGCCTGTGTTAACTTAACTAACTTAACTAATTAACTAATTATTATTAGAATAACATGCACACTTTTTTAGGACAATTTTAGGAGAATCTATATGATAATATAGAGAATCTATATTATACAATGCTCAAGGTCATATCAGTCAACTGGAGCAGTATTGACTCTATAGCAAAAGCACAAATCCAGCCCAAAACCATGCAGTTACATTGCTAAGCCTGCAATTATAACCATGCAGTTACACTACATTTTTGCATCACAACTGAATATCACAATTTCTCATTTCTAACACCAGCACACTGTAATATTCAGGTCTGCAGAAAGGCAATCACTGAGAAGCCTCACCTGGTAACCTTAAGAATGACTTGTTTTAGGCTTGTTTTTACTATTGCTGGTCGCATGTAAATATTCACTCAGTAACCAGACGCTGCCACTTGGTTATTCCATATGTATACTATGGTGTATTCAATCACGTTTGTGCTATACAGAGTAACAACCCAAGGCAATCCAGATTTTTATACATAGTGTGTATACATAGGAGGTTATATTTGAAAATTACAGTAATATTTAGCAATGCAATTTTAATTCATATTCATTTACAGTTAAACTTATCAAAGGGATTCATACTGTGTAAATTGGATCTGATGGTACTGTATTAATATGTATTAATAATAATAATTTATTACACTGATAAAGCGCTTTTCTAAGTATCACAAAGCACTGTACAATTTAATCTCATGATTCTTTTCCTTCAACTATGTATTTACGTCAACATTGGGAATACAATGACCAATAATTGATGGGACAGATGCACAATTTTTTTTTAATCTATTTAGAACTTAAATGATATTATGTATTTTAATTTTTTGACTACTATTATTATTATTGGAGCATGTTGACAGAATAATCAATCAAATATCTTAGAAGTCATCTTTGATATATAAATGTAATAGTCTCACTTAATACCAGGACAAAGGCATCTTGTTATTTCAGCATATGCACTTAGAGTTTTACTGTGTTCTTATTTTTGCATTAATAATTTACTTTTAATATTTAATTGAATTCAGTCAGATTTGATTTATGGATTAATAAAAATGGTACTTGCTTTATTAATACTACTACTACTAACAATAATAATAATAATAATAATAATAATAATAATAATAATAATAATAATAATAATAAAGAAATATGATGGTAGTGTTCTGGTTAATTGCAATAGCAAACCTACGGTAGCCTTCTCTATTATTCTGCGGCTCCTATATTGAAGATGATGCAATTCCCTTGGGAATTAAACCTAGCAACAGAGGCTCCAGATTTCAATAAAACAAGAACGAAATTAAAGAAAGAAAAATGATTTAAAACTCTGGAGGTAAAACAGTTGGCCACAAAAATGTAACCACCTGCCATATGCAGCACATATCGTACATATATTCCTCACAAGAACAGTTAATGTACTACACACAGGTCAAGAATACGAGGCAGACATTCTGCACTATATAACAGCTGCATCTCCCAGTTGCAAGTCGGTTAACATGGGCAAGATCTGACAGACTTTGAAAAAGGCTAGGTACTCAGTTGGCAGTTGCTTCTATATTGAAGATGACTGATGTTTTATGAGGAAAAAATTCAAAAGTGAATCGTAAAGCAATTGTGGAGAACAGACTTTGCTGCAGATTTCAGCCCCACACATCTGACAGAATCAAAGGCAGAAATCACTGAGGAATGGCCACATATCATTCCAGAACATTTAAAAAACCATGCAGATTTGTTATGTTGAATCAGTTGTACCCTACACCCTACTGAAATGGTAGATGTTTCTTTTACTTTGTCCAGCCCCTTTATATCCTGACAGACAGGTTTTTAAACAGGAGTTCTGCTCCATGCAGAAAATAAATACTTGTCTGCAGTATTTGAAAGATTTATGAGAGAAGATGCTTCATACAAGATCGTTTCTTCACCCCAAGTATACCGCTTGTGCTTTGGAATGTTTTCCCCAGAAACAATGCAGAAAAAATGTAGTTCCCTTACTGTGTTAACCTTACAGCAGCCTATAAACCGACAGTGAATGAGTGTCATGCAGCAGCTGAAACTACAATGTGGGAATGTAAACAAACTGGATAGCCAACAAGGCCAGAGTTGAAGTTTCGTGCACAAAAGGGTAACCTATGTAACGGGCAGAGTTGTCATTATGGATTGACCTGTCCCCTGTTGGTGAGATGAGATGAGATTAGATGAGGTTAGGTTAGGTTAAAAGCTCTAAAACCATGAATGCAGATGAGCCTGGCTCTTTTGCATTGTGGCTGAGACGCTCGCTTATGGTGTGCTGGGTCAGCAGTTTGTCCCAGCTTCCGCCTTGTTACGTATGGTTGTATGCTTTTTTATCTAAAAACAATTGCCTTAGGCTTTTTTTTACAAAATGTGTTTTCCAATTTTACTGAAAAAACAATCTTGCATGCAGATTCCACCATTTTGTCTTTTTCATAGATGCTTTGTGTTGCTGGAGAAGGTTCCACTTCTAGACATTTTCTAAAATTTGACCACCTTTTAAAAAAATGAAGACCCTAAAATAGTTGCAAACACACTAGCCAAAGCTTAGGGGGAAAAATCATGAGTGATGCCATTTGCATGCTCCATAAAAAGAAAAGGAAACCTTACCACTTGTGATGTCAAAACAGACACAGCGTAGATCAATACTGAGATTTTCAGAGGAGGCACCCCCACAAGAACACTTTACCAAGGTAACCTAAAATAACTCCTGCGACATTCAGGACAGACTCCTAGAGAAAACAATGCTGTATCCACTGTGTTTCTTCCTAACGCAGGCAGGGCTATGCAAATATAAACTGGAATTAGCTTAACATTTGCAGCACCACCCCCCGATGGTAAAGCAAAGGCGCAATGTAGCTCGATAAACGCACTCCATGCTTCAGTGAGCCCTGTTTCACTACATTTAATGGGGTGGGTTAACTAGACAAGAATATGGATTAACCCCATCAGTGCTTTTTTGCATCAACTGAATCCCTTTTTTTAATTTTTTTTTTTATCAGCACTGAGGTATTGAAATGAAAACCTACGGAGATGTAGAAGGGGCTGCGATTGGCTAAAAGGTTGCCATGGGAAACATTGCCTTACAGAAAGGTGGATTTGGGTTAGGACTATTGTAACAGCGGCTATAGTGATTAAAACCAGTGGTACTGTACTTTTTCACTTGAGTTTCTTGACTGAATATTATATTGTATTCCTAATGCAAGGCAGCATTGAATAAAACACTTATTTTTGCTTGCAATAAGAGTATTGTTACCCGAAACTCTAAACTACAGTTGCCAGTCTCGGTGAAGTTTTATATAGTAGAAATGTAGGTATAATGAAGTTTTTATGTTGTTCATAACCTCCTAATGCTGCAGATATCTACTACCAAGCAATTTCAGGAACTTGTGTCCCAACAAATGAAATACTGTTGGGAGAATATAAACAAGCTGGACCTCCAGTAATGCTCGAGTAGGCTATGGATAAGGCTAAAAGCCAAACAAATGTAGTGAATATAGAATTGGTTTCATATTTTAACAAACTACAATGTATAACATTTTACCACAGACTATACCAGATCTCCTGGTCTTCTTTAAATGAATACCAAGTACTAGTTGAAGACTGTTTTCATTTAGTATTATTTGTGAAAACCATTTGGTGTAATAACATAAAACTATCATAAATGAAGACAAAACTTAAACAAAACAGGAGCATACTGTCACACTAGTTACAATCCCATTAGTCTGTATTAAAGAACCATGTAATACAAGTATTATAGCTACATAATGTATTTGGTTTTGGACAAGAGAGAATACAGATTGTAACCTCAAACCAAATCTTAAAAACATGATTACAGCTAACGATGCAAAATGCGAGTACTTACTTTATTTTGTAAAGTTTTTAGAGAAAAGACCAACGTTTCAGGTTTTCTGAACAGATTCCCATTATATTTAGTTTGCTAAAACTGTATTAACCTAGTTTATAATGCAGTGTTAAAAAATTCTGACACCTTCCCGAACTGTTGCCTTTTCTAATTATCAGCTATGAGCTGTTATGAGGTATACGCCACCAGGATATACCCATATTTAATTGGATCTATCACACACATTATGTGACAAGTACTTATTTTTGTTTAAGGTAGTGAAGTCAAGGGACCAAAGCAATGGAAAGCAATGACAGAACAGGGATTGGACAAAAACTTGAAAAAACATTGTACTGTCAACAGGCTCATCGTAGGTAGTCCTGGTGGGATGTATTTGATGCAACAAGTCTGTAAGATGTTAAAATTGCTCTTCTGAGGTTTGTCGGAAACACCTGCCAACCAAGCCCTCGATTAAAGTCAGTCGTATTTTGCCTTACCCTTTGTGACTGAAACATAATGCATGCCATTTGCATAACATTAGGATTAGTTTCCATAATATTACAGAAGATGTCAAGATTTTTGTATTCAAACTGCATTCTTTTGACAATTAATTTAAAATCCAAATGAATGGCCTTTACTGAAAAGGAATGCAATAAGAACGCACTTTGAAACTGAACATAATTTGCTAAATTAATGTTTCATGCAAAAATTCTGAATCCACAAATGACTGCAAAAATATTGCATTCCCGGTATGTATATATGAATTAAAAAACAGCTCAAATTAGATAAATTGAATTAAAATGAGGTCTGCACAATGTCTTACAGGGTCCACTGTCAAAAACCTCAGCAAATCATCCCGTTGGTTCCCAATTATATTTTATATTTCTACAGATTATGCTTACTTGGCTTAGACCAGGAAGAAACACAAAGCCCAGTGAGTTAATTTAGATTTGAATAAGGATGTCTTTATCTGCTGGTGATCACGGCTCTTAGTAAATGATAATGGGCCACTTCGGCTGGTTTAGCTGAAAGCAATAGAAGGGACACTATCGCTGCAGGAAACAATGCCTTATTTTAAAAGACAAGGGTTGGAATATAAAAATCATGACTGTCTATATGTAAAGGATGACATCATGGCTAGAATTAACCAGGGATGGAGCAGGGAGATACCACTAGGTACACATTGCACAGTCTCACTTCCTTTAGCTTTCTGTGTATTAAAGGGCAGGGGTTCAAGCTTTAAAAGGATACCAACATCAGTTGTCTGGGTCAGTGGTCATCAAAATGGTAATTTCTGCAAACAGAAATGTTCTCTTTCAAAGTTAAGACGTATTAGAAATGAAAGGCACGGGGCTCCTGAGTGGCGCAACCAGTAAAGACGCTCCACGTGGAGTGCAGGATGCACCCTATAGCCTGGAGATCGCAGGTTAGAATCCAGGCTATGTCACTGCAGACTGTGACTGGGGGTTCCTAGGGGGCAGCGCGCAATTGGCTGAACACCGCCTGGATAGGGAGGGCTTAGGTCAGCAGGGTAATCCTCAGTTCACCACATACAAGCGACTCCTGAGGCCAACAGGGCGCCTGCGGGTCTGCTGTGGAGCCATTCAGATCTGTGTTGTCCTCCGGCACTATAGGTCTGATGGCTTTGCTGTGGATCCGCAGTGTGAAAAAAGCCGAAGTGGAAGGAACGTGAAAAGGTTACTAAAGCAAACAGGTTTGGCCAATTGAATATAAAACCTTAGTAAGCACCCCATCTAGAAAAAGGGCATTCTAAATCATAAAGGTGCAGCTGCCAACACAATATATTTTTGATTTGTCTGCTCAAATGTCATTAACCTAATGAGAAGTCTCAGGCTTGGAGGAGCTAAAAATAAAAGACTACAGAATGATGCTCCACAGTCTCCACTTGGCCCCCTCTTCCTTGCACCAGTGCACTAATGCAGAGCCTTATTTGTATACTGGATCTATTTAATTATGCACTTGATTATGATAGACAGGCCGAGAAAGCCTTCAATTATTCAGAGGCCTTGTATCACCATGGGTGTACTCTTCCAGCACAACAAAACACAAAACAACATAAACACCTTGCGAGCCAGCCCTTGAAAACAAGTGAAAAGCAGTCCGAATTTGAAAATATAAGGAACAGCACAGTCGTCAGAACATTATTAAAAATCTTGAGATGTATTGTATAGCTGTTGTTTGGTAAAGAAATTCTGTGTGTGTGTGTGTGTGTGTGTGTGTGTGTGTGTGTGTAATGAATTTAAAAAGGTAAAATGGCAGGGCACCACTTTTTTTTTTTTTTTTGTGGAGTTGACCAATGTTTGTTGGGGGCCGTCCTAAGACCACCCAACTAATTTCACTTGTGACCTGAGCCATGTTTGAGATGAAAGGCCACCTGAATTACAATACATTACCATTTATCATTTTAGATTTCAAGGGGCAACCAAGCATACCTGCAGGTAATATAAACAAACTGGACTGTTAACAAATATTTGCTTTAGTTTCACATTTAATACAACTGGTGCACTGCTTTTTTAAACAAATGGTACTTAAAATAAATACATTTACAAAAAGCTATGTTGCCTTTGTGTACAGTACAAGCTTCAACGAGATTACGTTTGCTGGTATATATTCACATCTCCATGCTACACTCATTACAAACCATCATGTAACTGTTTCTGAAATGTTAATTAATGTGTATGTGATGGGCACACCAAAACAAACCAGGATACAGTACAACGACACATACTTTTTCCCCTTATTTGATCAGCCAAAAAACAATTTACCTTGGAATGGAAGAGAGTATCATTCTCAGCCAGTACAAATGCAAATACATAAGAACTGCAGGTATAACAACATACTGAACACGCTTATTAACAACTGAGTCTCCTTGTCTTCCTTAATAAAGTCTATAATAACCTTGTTAATGTAGTATACATTAGGAGACTGAGTGAATAATTCTATGGCATTATTAGGCAGGTACAGATGCAAAATGCTTGAATTTCTACTGAAGTATCCAGGACATGCAGATGTATATGTAGGCTGCTCTCCACATAAGTTATGTAAAACCCCCAATACGCATTGAAAGAATCTGAATGACTTATCATATTTATATTTAATGCGTGAAGAATATGCATAGCAATTTTGCTGCACAGCTTGAGTTCACATGTTATCACAGTCCTTGTACTTCGCTGGTTCCATTTGTCTCAATGGTGAATTGTGAATATGCTGCATGTGGTAGCTATGGAATGCATCATACAAATGCCAGGGCACCTAACATGTGGTAGGCCCGTGGATTATCATACAAATGCCAGGCACCTAATAGTACACCTGGGATTGTTTATAATGACCATAATCCTTTTTTTTTTTCAATTTAAAAAAAAATATATATATATATATATATATATATATATATATATATATATATATATATATATATATATATATATATTTACACCCCTACACTTTTTTAAACAAAATGTACAGTTGAATCCCCTCACTTGCAATGTGTGATTGTTACTGTTGACTGTTGCATTTTACTCACCCAAAATATATTTCACTCACATAGTGTCAAAATTGAAGAGTAAATTACTGTAATGACCCAAACCCTTATCTGGGGAGCTGTGTGTATGTATGCATAATCATATATGTGTTTATACTGTACTGTATAAGTGCATAGGTAGATACCAAATATAAGGTGTTCTGTACCAAAGATACAGCCTTTCCTAATAGAAGAATCATATGTGTATGTTATGTTGTGTGGTTTTTGGTCTGGTTTAGTTTTTCATGTTTATTGTATTTGATGCATTTTGAAATTGGAAAAGAAATGCATTGTATTCTGTGTGACAGTTGTGTGTGTCTTTGTATGTTGTACACATGGGTCAATAATACAATGAATAATTAACCCTGGTGGTAAGTGCAGCACTTGAGTTCAACTGATACATTTCCTAACCCCATAGCAAACAATGAATAATAAATAATGAATGGCCAAACTGAGCAGTATTTCAAAAATGTTCTTCAGTGTACTTTCAAACCAACAGAACAAATCGGGGGCAATATGATACACAACATGAATATTAAAATTGCAATAACCCAATTATTAAGCGTACCATATCAAATCACCATATTAAATATGCAGCTACAAATCAGCAAACAAACAAAAACAGCCATAATCAAGCTTTTATACTTTTAAAATACTGTCTGTCACGCTTTGTTTTCATAACCAGCTAGTATTGTTGTTACTGATCTATGTTGCACTAGATTTATTTAAAACGCGTAGAAATAATATACAGTGACAACAACATACACAATACCGGCTCTTGTGTTTGTAGTTAGAGGGATCTGTTAGAAAATACTTCTACTTTAAACCCGAACTTAATAATTTTACCTCATGGGATTTAACGCGCTAATTGTATGCATATTTGTGTATATTAACAACTATTATCAGAGTTATTTTTTTATAAACGAGCAAGCTCGAATTCTAGCAAATACAGTAGTAGTATTATTAGAATTGTCAACAGGCAGGCAATGCTGTCTGTGTGTCTGTGTGTATGTGTGTGTGTGTGTGTGTATTATATATATATATATATATATATATATATATATATATATATATATATATATATATGTGTGTGTGTGTGTGTGTGTGTGTGTGTGTGTGTGTGTGTGTGGCTGGAGGTGGGGGGGCTGCAATGCAAGGACAACCGGGTCGTAAGGTTCCTAAAAATGAGGCAAATGTGCAATTACCTTCCTCGTCAATGTGTATACGTGGGGAATGGTGAAGAAGAAAAAATGGGGAAACTACTTAATAATTTACAATGCGCGTGATTCATAGCCATGAATGATATAACAGCAGTTCTGGGATCGCCCGTGTTCACCCCCACCCCCTTACAGTAGCGCAGCGAGATGAAAACATTTATGTACGGCATTACAAACGCCCTTCTAACACGCCACACAGTCGCTATGTACAAAAAATACTAATAACACAGATGAAATGAAAACTGAATAAACACGCAGCAAAACACGGACCTTTAAATAGACTCACCTCCTTTATTTCCACGTTGGCCGGGTTGCTGCTGCTCTCATTGCCACAGACTGCAATAGTGACTGTGTATGTTAATTTAATGCAAATCGTGGTTAGGAGGAGATCTATGGGGGAAAAAAAAAAAAAAAAAAAAAAAAAAAAAAGAAAAAAAAAACTAATGCACACTACTGTGCTTATTTATTCGTTTATGTCACAAATGCACTGCAGACAAAAACCCACAACCGTTATTATAATGATATATTACAATACTTAATTTCCCTTGTGTTTAAAGAGCTGCAGTGTGCTTCAGATTGGACAGATAAGCAATTTGCATTTACAGGGTATTAGCGACCCAGGAAAACAGAAGGTGCACTTTAGAACTAAAAATGAACTAAGGATGAGGTCATGCTTCTGGGGGAAAAAAAAAAAAGAACAGGTTGACGTCAACTTCAACCAATCAGAGCGAGCGACTCAGGGACAGGGTGACGTCACCTCTCTGATCCGGCAGATTAAAGGGATAAAAGGCCAAGTGGAACTGCTAGCTCTTAAAGGGAACTCACACGCTCACATACTGTGTATTCATGTTTTATGTAAAACACAAGTATGCTTTCTTTACAGAAATGGTACCAATATGTTTGGCACAGGGGGAGGATGGAGTCAGACAGCAGAAGTATTTGGTTGTACACATGTTTAAAATATGTTTTATACATTTTAATACATCAGTTGGATATATGTTTTCTGTAAAATGTTACCAGTATATTAAAAGTGGATTTTGCTACCAACAGTCTTTTTGTGGTTTCTTTCTAAATAAGAAAACCCCAAAAAGGATGCTGCCAGTAGACTTTACTTGTTCTAGATTTTTTTTCATTGTTATTTCTCATCTTTACTTTTCTTTGCCAAGCTTTACTTATTCTTTATTGTAATTTTCCATGCTTTTACCACAGATACACCAGGCCCCACAGTAAACAGTTATAGTCTTTCATTGCTGGAAGCAGCTGTCCTGGAACTGAAAGGGTGCCATGAAGGACAGCCTCTCTGCAGTAAACGCTATTGAACCCCTATCTATCAAGACAAGGCCCAGGTATGAGGTTGCCTGGCAACATGTTATGGAACAGGCACTCTTGGTAAACAAACTGAAAAGAGTTAATTCCACAGTATGAGCAGTGGAGAGGGCCCCATAATAAACAAGCAAATGCTGTATGGTCAAGTGTGTACCCTGGGTCAATATCATATTTAATATTTTTATAAATATACATATATACAATATATATAAATATACAAATATACAAATATATATTTTCTGTTGGTGGGGTGGGATGGTTATGTAAGGAATTACCTCCTCTCCCCTTCCATGGTCCATTCCAGAACTCAGTAATTACCCTAAAGGCAATCTGACATGTAGGAATACCGGTCAAATGCCACTTTATTAGGAACTTAAACTTATTACATACAAGAAAATAAATCAAACTGTAGGAATAGCCCCAGGTAGTAAAAGCAAATAAATAAATAAATAAATAAATAAAACATTTGAATGATGCAAATGTGGCAACAGCAATTTGAGGGGTGATGTCTTGGTTAGGGCAAATACATTTGTGTGCAATGTGAAGAAAAGTCATTACTGTTATGTAATTGTATTGTCATGTATTGTAATAACAGTAAAGCATTAAAATCCTGTTTGAAATTCCAGCAATGCCTTGCACTGGTGCACTGATCATCGGTGGTGGTGTTCTGGTTCTCAGGTGCTCATACTGGTTCAGGGGAATGAATGCTGGTTGAGGAGCTAGGAGCTAGTGAAGGTTGCCCAACCCCCCCCCCCCCCCCCCCCAAAAAAAAAACAGGTCCATTAAAAATTCCTTCTCTGTAAAGTCAACTGCTTGATATCGACTCTCCAAATGAACCTCATTTATTGCTGTAAACCTTGTTTGGTGTTTTATATATCATACTGGGTGCCCAGTAAAATCGTGCATTTTCAGCTGTGGTTTCTAACTGGTCATACTGTTTCAAGAGATGTTTTATGTCTATAGTTGCCTATACTCATAAATAATGTAAGCAGTGCTGGGCTGAGACCAGTAAATATGTGTTCCCATTCCCACCTTCTTGGTTATCCGTTCACTTGGTTTTCCTTTCAGTGGATTATATATTCAAGGACATTTCCACTGATCAGAGGCTTCTAATGCAGTCTTTGAAATATAATGTCATTCTACACAGTTCAGATAACATCAGCATCCATACTTTCACTGGGCGCAGTGCAAATGTTTACATTCTTTCAAAATACCTGATTAACTTGTCCTAGAGAAACATGAACTAAGTACTGAGATTAACTGGCGGTCTGACCTGTTTTAATGTTTGGGGAGCGTCTGCTTTTGTGGAATGGTTTGCTTGGATTTGAAGGTCAGACATATCTATTCAGGGATGCCAATATATTTTGTTTTATTTGCTCCTATTTTTAACATATCAGGGTAACACTGAACTTTTGAGAAGATTTTCTCATTAAAATCTATTGCAAGGAAAAAAAAACAAGGAACACAACCCTTTCAACATATATGAATGAATATCTTGATCAAGTGGAAATATTTTGGAATGTTTTCAGAGATCACGACCACCACCTAGTGGTTAAAATGTGTAATACATAAATACTGTACCAGTAAACTAACTCACATGCTCCTAATAATACATCAATACATTCCCTTGTTTTCTATTTAATAATAATAATAATAATAATAATAATAATAATAATAATAATAATAATAATAATAATAATTTTATTTTTCATCTTATTCATTTTAGGGAAAATATTACTTTGGGGTAGTTCACCAATGACTAAAAATGTAGTATTTAAACTTTCCACAACTCTATTAAAAATAGATATAACAACATGTTTCCATATTGCAATATTCCAGTACAAATGTTGGACCAGAATTAGTAAAACCTGCTCCTTCAATTCACTAACAAAAAACCATCACAGCAGCAAGGAAATATCGCAAAAATAAAAAGGCCTGAGGTCATCTTTGTTAGAACCTCCTCTAGTGCCCTCTGGTGGCAAGACATATCTCTACTCGATTTTAGCATCTCTTCATTTGTCATGAGGCCATTACATTGAACAGCTCAAAAAGTAGATCATCCATTACCGATATCAGATACCGATACTATGGTTTCCTAGATTAGCCATCAGTAAGCTGCTTTGCAATGACACTTCTGTTGGTTTGAATGATTGTATCCATGGAGATAGAATGTGGTGACATCACTATGTTGTTTGGCTGAAGCATGCCCATTACAAGTTTTATCAGAGGAATGGTTCTCGAAGGATTCCAGGTATCCCTATTGCCTCAGTGGTTGTTGAAGTTAGTATTGGTGATTTTCAATATAATTACCAAACAGCTCCAGATACACCCCACGAGAAATTACAACATTGAAAACAATATGAAGTGGACCTTGGGATTGTTGGTAACCATGGTAATAAGACATCACTATTTATATTATTATAAATTAATGAAAATAATGACCACAATCAATAACATTGTTCAAGTTCATCCCAAACATTCTCAGTTGGATTAAGATCGGGTATCGTGTTAGCCTGACGTCACGATGATGTTTCTCAAACTATTCACGCACAATTCCGTCAAGGTGGACTGATGAACTATCATCTTGAAAGTATAGCCATCACAATCACTGTTCAGCATTGGAACCACAGATCTCTATAGAGAAACAGGTTTCTTTAGAATCAGGAAGCAACAATCACTATGAGAGCACAGGTTTGTAACCTATTTTGAATATCTAAAGATGTGATGTCAGTTGTTTATGTAACAGGTGACTTTACAAATCAATACTGCTGCCTAGGTAACCCCTTTATGACATAGTGAGGAAATTGATTTTAAAAAATGCGTTTAACTTTAGCTGCTACATTTAATTCAGCCATAAACCAGGCATGCTATCTTTGCTTTGGCTAGGGTTTGTTGCAGGCAGACGTTTATTGGGGTATCCCTTCACACCAACCTTTGTAAGTAAACATGACATTTCAATTCTTATTCCAGTCAGGAGAACCCTTTCTAGTTCAGAACAATTCCGAAGCGTTTATCACAGCATTCTGATGTTCTTGGTGCTGGTGCTCGGCCTCACATTTCAGGCAATTTGAATGCCAAACCCTTAAAGAGGCTGAAGGTGAGGTGGAGGTTAGGGAAAAGCATGGCACTGACTGCAAAGAGAGGTCGCTTTAGTTGTACCTAGCTTGAAAACTAGTTACCACTGATTGAGGTAAACATTCTGTGAGTGCTCAAGAGACCTTTTGTATTGTTATAGTGATTAGAAGTTGATTTGCTCAACCTGTACCCCGACAGGAGAAACCACTGCAGAGTATTGTACAGCACTGGGGAATCACCATGGATAAACCACCTAGCATAAGTGGCTAACCCTAAAAATAATTGGTTGATGTGATCCATTTGTACTAAAATTCTCAAACAAATCCCGAGTGTGGCTTATCCCAGCTGGATATAGGCTGATCAAATCAATTCAAGTCTAGTTTAAAATAAACAGTATATAAAATATATAGTATATGGGCAGCTGGCTCTTTGAGCTAAAATAAATTATATATATATATACTACTGGTTGTGTTTACTTTTCTTTCTATACATCTGAAGGAGGACTTTTGTCTGAAATATCCTGAAATAAATTATTTTGTAATAATTTAATTCTTTACATAAAATAAAACCTTTACATTTTTTTCATTTTTGTACAATGCAGTTATACCTATATAAATGATGTACATATACAATGTTTCATGTATTATAAGGAGAACACTTTTGACATGAAGGATCTTGAAGAAACATTGACGTACTGGAAGTCTAAGGTAACAGAATGAATCCCTTCTATAGTCTTGCTTTTGTAATGGTTTTTCTTACATTTTTAGAAAATAAATCACAACCAATAGGTAAATCAAGATAGTATAATCAATATAAAGTGATTGATTTACCCATTTACTGTGAAATAGATGTAATATCATATTTATGTCTAAATAAAACAAAACAGTGCAACTCATTTAAGCTGGGAACATGGGATTATTATTTTCCTATCTGTATTTTATTTTTCAGTCAGAAAAGGAAGTGGTTAAAGATATTATAAACATAGTGATGGATGAAGAGTTACTTCACACAGGCATTGACCCTAAGGAAGTATGTCTGTGTTTGCCTGTCAGGCTATCTGCCTGTCTGTCTCTTACCTACAATTGTTTGGTAACCCATTGAATTCTATGTTGTTAGGAGGTTTCTTGATTGTGAAAGTTGTAAATTCATTATCCAAACACCCCTTGGTCTTTATAATAATAATCTGTAATAATATGCTTGACAGTTTTGATTGAACAATCACATTCATTAATCACTTTTCTTATACCCTACACTACCTATATAGTGCACTGTAGCAGGATAGCGTCTCGAGTGAGACGTCAGAGACAAGAAAAGCTGCAGTTTAAGCACTGTTCCGCCCTTTATTAAACAAAAAACAAACAAATAAACAGACACAAGGGCCAAAATATAAGGCTTAAACAAAGCAGTACAATAAGTGACTGTAGGCTAGGGTTGGCAGAAAGGGATCAGAAGGTTTGAATCTGTGTCAGACCTATCAAAGCAAAAGGTTTTGAAGCAACGGGTCGAAGCCTCATCTGAACCTAAATTCCCACGTCATCATGCTTTTGTTTGTCCTGTCCCATATGCGTAACATAACACCAGAGATGGGATGATGATACCTGTTCGTTTGGATGGCTTTCAAAGTGTAAAGCCTATTCTAAGGTCATTACACATGTGCATTATTTGTATCTTTTCAGACTGAAGACGAGGAGCTCTCTGCCAGTGTTTGTGTTTCAGCAAGTGATGAATCAGAACCAGACTTCTACTTTATTAAGGAAGTATGTGGCTGTCTGTCTGTCTGTGTATATATCCATAATGCTGTCTGTCTGTCTGTCTGTCTGCATTCTTCAGATAATGCCTAGCTGATATAATAAGAACATAAGAACATAAGAACATAAGAAAGTTTACAAACGAGAGGAGGCCATTCGGCCCATCTTGCTCGTTTGGTTGTTAGTAGCTTATTGATCCCAAAATCTCATCAAGCAGCTTCTTGAAGGATCCCAGGGTGTCAGCTTCAACAACATTACTGGGGAGTTGATTCCAGACCCTCACAATTCTCTGTGTAAAAAAGTGTCTCCTATTTTCTGTTCTGAATGCCCCTTTTTCTAAACTCCATTTGTGACCCCTGGTCCTTGTTTCTTTTTTCAGGCTGAAAAAGTCCCTTGGGTCGACACTGTCAATACCTTTTAGAATTTTGAATGCTTGAATTAGGTCGCCACGTAGTCTTCTTTGTTCAAGACTGAACAGATTCAATTCTTTTAGCCTGTCTGCATATGACATGCCTTTTAAGCCCGGAATAATTCTGGTCGCTCTTCTTTGCACTCTTTCTAGAGCAGCAATATCTTTTTTATAGCGAGGTGACCAGAACTGCACACAATATTCAAGATGAGGTCTTACAAGTGCATTGTACAGTAATGAAAAAATGAACCTGGTTGAAAGCTCAGGGATTAGTAATATATGTATTTATTATATTGTTTATTTTTTGATCAGCTATTTGTTGGCTAGCGTTCAATTCCTCTATGTGTCTCCTTTCTATTATATTTTGGCTTCCAAACTGGACCCACAAGTCATTTGAACCTGACTCCTGTCTGGTAACTTTCTGTAACCAGTTAGCATTCTTTTCTTTTATAAACACTTCACCTATCCTGGTCTCCCACAGCTGAAGAAATATACAAAGAAAAATGTTTAACACAGAAAATTACAAGTATTACCTCATTAATTTCTCTCTACCGTAATTTTTACACTATAAAACGCATCTCATGTGTAACAGCGCCACCTTAGGGAACTTGTAGAATACTATTAAAACCACCCTTCTGCTTATGTCATGCACGCAACACGACCCACATACTCTCACAGGAGCTATTGCACTATGCAGTAGGAGATGATACATTGCAACACCTTCAGCAGTCGCTGAACTAACATCAAGGTGAGGTACACCAGCGCTATCTCAAAACTTGCTTTAACTACTCCATTTTGAAAAAAAAAAAAAGATATTTTAATAATAATTTACAAACACTGATTCTGCAGCCTTAGTCAAGCCCAGTTTAGGTACACCTTAGCCATGCTATCTAAATGATCAGCCCACTTTAAACCCACATAACTCTATTCATTTCATTTACAGCCAGGTTTTAAACATGTGATGATTGTACATTATTTGATGTGAATAGAGTAATTGAAAAGAGGTTTCTTAAAGAACCCAAGTTATTTTCCGAACCCTCTGTTATATCAAATATAAATGAAGTCCATTACCCTGATACAATATGTACACTTTATTTTATTTATTGTAGCAACTTAGTAGTTCCGTCCTTGCTGAGTTCAGTTTTGTCTTCATTTCCAGTCAGTAGATGAAGATGTTCAGGAGACTGTACATTTAGTTACAAACAACGAAATAGCTCCAGAACAGGTGGCCCAGGTATGTGTCTGTCTGTTGTTTTCATTTTTTGAAATTGCAAATTGAACAAGGCTGCACTAGAGGGTATCCAATAGATTGTCCGTAGTGGATGTAAGAAATACCACATTTGTTCTGTATGGTATTTGTTTTTGATGTATTTCTGAATCCAGAACATACTGTATGTTGCCCAGGGGCATGTAATGGTTACACACTAGTGTACTGGAAATAGACATGATTCTAGGAGGCCATAAGGGTTCTTTTTCTGAGCTAGTGATCACTGAAAATGATCCAAAGGCAATCTAAACAACACCAATAATACATCAGTTATGATAACTCCAAGTTGCTCTTTGAAAATTTGGACTGAGCTGGTAAATGGAATTGATCTAATACTATGTAATGCATTTGCTCTGTTTTCCAGTCTAGCTCTGGAGAAGAATCTGAAGCAACTCCTTCAGACTTCCCCGCACAGGTAGTGGTAGCTTAGTGGTACAGAGGAGTGCTTGTACTGGTACTTGAGCTATATCTTGAGATCCAAATGTGATGACATTTGTTAAGGGCATTCTTTAGTTCCTTAGATACAGTTATATCAGGAAATTATGTGAGCTGATATTCTACACGCTTTCTTGTCATGGTGAACTACTTTTTAAATGCTACTGACACCTGTAATGTGGAACTTGCATCCTTGGCAAGGAATGTGTGCTACTGCCAGGTCTTGTTCAAGTTACCACGGGCTTCTGTTTACAAAATACAGTGTGTAGAGTCTGATTTAGGTAATTAATATAGGCAGAGTGGGACACTAGAGGGCGCTGTTGCATAACACACTTACAGAGTGTATGGAAGATAAATGATTATTACATAACCTGTTACTGTTCACAGGACATTGTCAGACCCTTGACAAATGCGACAACTATTCAGGAAAATGTTTAGTTGTTTCTTTTGAGTATTGAACCATTAAGATATTTTGTATAAATGATTACAGTGCATATTATTTTGCCTTTAGCAGTGTCTTGTGCACAGAAAACATTCACACAAATGCCATGATACATTCAAAATTAAGCTGCAGTCAAAGTACTTCTGCTCTTCTTTTAACTACAAACAGTAGACAATGTCTACAAACCTATCTTCTCTGTAGAATATTAGAAAGAATGAGGTAAACTATGCCAAGGAGGAGAAGTTTAGCTAAGAAGTTTATAAAAAGCACAAGGTTTGTTAATTCTGTATATTTTCAGATGGACAATGTAGAGGTTCTGGAGATAGTAAACTTAGTTAAATGTAACGAGAGAAAAGAAACTGAAGTTAACTGCCCCACAGATGAGGTTTGTACTATCTATCTGTGCAGCAACACAGTCTGGAACTGTCTGGAAATGAAGCCAATGCATGCTACTTTGTTTGATATAAGACTTTGAGTGTTGGCTGCTAAAGGAATTATAATCGGTGCTTCAAAGTCCATTTTATATTTTCCGTTTTATTGCACTAGGAATATTTCGGTTCTTCGCTTGTTTTTTTTCTACATTATAAATACAACGGTACAGATAACCTGCAGCATCCTGGTATCTTTGCTGTAGGTCACAAGGTCTGATTGTAGCTCAAGCATTGAAATGAACAACAACAACAACTAATCTACAGTGTGCTCTTTGAAATATCAAAAGCAAAAAATACATGCAAAGAACCTAAAGCTCTTTAACAAAAGAACAGAGTGGTCAGTGGTATAATTGTTAGTGCTGATATGAGGTACAAAAATTGATTTTAAAACCTGGATTCTCTGTGTTTTTGGTTAATTGGTCAAGTTAGTTTATCCTATAACCAGATCTAGTTTTCTAAAGGCTATTTAATACAGTAAAATCTCTAAATAATATCACCATAATTAACCAATGACAGTACACAAAAACAACTTTTTTATTGTTTGTTATAAAAAAACAGCACTTTTTATAAAAAAAAAAAAAAAAGTTTTCAGAAAGCGTGTTATTAAATTCAGATTTCTATCAAGTCACTAGAGCAACTTTTAATGGAAATTTGTCTGTTCCGATCTCTAGTCTTCCAGATTTGAAGAGGGCTCACAAACTTCAATTCCTCCCCTCGTCTCTAGATCAGACACCACCTCACAGGTACAGTTAAAAAATATGGAAAAGACCTTGGCAGTAGTGGATGCATGACTGGCAGCACACAGACAATGTGTGGAAGCAATTACAAAGGCTAACTTGGTGTCGAGTATGTATCGAGGGAGGTTATGCTAAGGTTATATACTACCCTGATAAGACCATACGTAGAATATTGTGTTCAATTTTGGTCTCTACAAAAAAGTTCAGCAATCAGCTCAATCTAAGGGCAAGAGGGTATGTGTTATGGGGATAATTTGAGGGAACTATTTTGCCTCGAAAATATAAGAACTATCCAACAATAGGAGATTCAATCTAGTCTGGTTTCAATTAAAAATTGAAAAAAGGTTATCCAACACTTTAAACTGAGCTCAGAAACCATGACTAAGTTGGAAAGGAAGTGGAGGAAGAACAAAGGGTAGGAGATAGTTCTCCTCCTGGAGTGGTGAGTGTATGGAATAGGGTGCCAAGCCACATTGTTGCTGCGAAATCAGTGGGATCCTTCAAGAGCCGTATGGATGTTCTGGGATCAATCCATTTTTTAAAGTGAATGTTTTGGATATTATTTGCAGAGGTTGAATTTTAAAAGCTTTTCTGAAGCTAATTAGCTCCACTGTGTCCCTGGTCCCTGTGTTTATTTGTAGGGTCTTGGACAAGGGGATTGGAGCAAAACCCTTGCTGCTTTTAGGCGAAGGTAAACTTTTAATATCTCTACACGTCTGAATAGATATGTATGCCATATTTGCACCAGTTGCAAATTGTGGCTATTGGCTGCCCTACTCGCATATACACAGACTACCTTGCTAATTTCTTTTTTTTTATTTGATAGAGGCTTCTCTTCCGGACAAGTGATGTCTGGAAGGAGCCTTGAGCGAATAAGGAGCAGGTAACACATTTGTATTTTTCATTACAGTAACATATACAATATATATATAAGTGAGTCTTGCCTATATGTTGGCTCAATTTTAACATGCAAAATGACTGATGTTTAATTTGAAACTGATAAATATGATTCAATACAAGAAAAAAAATCCATAAATAATGGTTTGATACACACACACACAAAATGTAGTCATTTGGTTTGTGCCCTCTGAAGTTATATTATGTAGCATGAAGACATTATGTAGCATGAAGGAAAAATAATGTGTAGGTGTGTCAGATTTGGGTTTTTGGACAGCCATCATACAACAACCATCATTTTAAAGACACAACATTTTCACAAACATACAAATAGGAGAAATTCCTAGAGCTCTTCAATAATACTTAATTACAGGTCTCTTAAATTTGAAATGAGTTAATTAGCAGAGATTAATAAAGGAGCATGAATAATACCTAACCGTAATGCATGGTGCTACCCTGTAATTTGCACTAATGAAGTTTAGACACAATAAATTGGGATCAGAACTCCATGCTAATCAACACATTGAAATCTAATTTAAAACGATGACAACATGAATTGCTGTAGATGCATCTAAGGAAAGAAATGTCTTCTCTGCAAACCCAAGGCTCTGGGGAACTGCATGCTGCAGCTCAATCCACAGCATTAACACACTGTTCTTCCTCCTTTCCCTGATAGTGTTTTTCGACTGTTCACCCCCACTGTTGGAAACAATAATAGGTTTGGCTGGGATACTCTGAGAAACAGGTAAGGAAGTGTTTTTACATTATGTGTGGATAGAACTCAACCGACTTTAGGCCAGCCCTGGATTTCTAATAGAGGGTAGTCAGCAAGTCCAGTTTAAAATAGTTTGTGCACTATATTTTAAAACTTTGTGGACATTTTAAGAACTAAAACTGTTGCAAAATGTAATGTCTATGTAAATGGATTGCAAGCGCAACTGCAATTCATTCCATCTGAAACCACACACTTCACAACTTTGTGTTTAACAGAAAAACAATGGTGGTGTTGCTTGTTCGCTACTAGCATTCACTTTAAACACACAAGCACATTGCTATGTTGTTGCTGCTGAAGTGTGTGATTAATTGACTGCCAGAGTCTAGTCAACTATTCAGTGCTACCCCTAATTTCAAATATACTTGTTTCACTATGCAGTGAAAACATACAAATTTATGGCATGCCTTAAACTGTATAATCACACACATAGGCCCATGGCTTATTCCTGGGTAAACATTGTTTTTTGTGAAAATGCAGATACTCCTTCAGTTTCATACAGAGGTCTATGTGCATGTCCCTGGTTTATATAAGCATCCGCCAGCTGAAGATCAGTGTAAATACAAGGCATGGGGGCGAAGATGTCACTGACAACTCTTTGTTTTTCAGATTCAGAAGTCCTGGAAAGGGAAGCATGGGTTAAAAATCCTTTATCTTCCTTACAGTCAAATAAAACATCTTTCTCTCAACTGTGCCTTGTTGAAGTGCTTGTTTTGGAATGTAAACAAAACGGGAAAATATAACTTCTTGGTGTTTTTTTTTTTTGGCTACCTACCTTTACCAAAACATCTTCAATGGGGCAATACTGGGCATCAAGCTGTGCAGACATGACTTGGGTATTTCTGGAGTAAAGTAGATTAACTAAAGAGAAATAGAAGTGCATGTTATAGACTGGAACTGTGGAATAAAGCTACAGTCCTGTATGCAAAGTCTTATAACCTTGGAGCTAGTCTCCAGTAGGTAAGCATTTGAGCAGCTATAAAGCTGTGTGCTTGAGGTCTTAGCTCATTGTAACGAAAATGCAATGATTCTTGGTTGTAAATCTCCCTCCCGACCTATGAAAGAGAACAGAGTTTTTTGGACAGGTTGGTCTGACAGTTACTTCCCAGGGTCGGGAAGTCGGACAGTCTGAAAAAAGGCGAGATGCTGTTGCAAGAAGGTATTGACCCAGAAGGGAAACGACATGGCAGCCGCTGATTGGAGAGGCAGCTGCACTTGTTTACCAAGGAGTCATGCGTGACAGCATAAAAAGGGATGTAGAATCGTAATCTATTCCTTGCATTTGGTTTGTATTTAAAAACTAAGAAGGACTGTGAGAGACCCCGTGATTCGAAAAAACTGTTTTGTGAGTGTTTTGTTTGTCTGTGTAATCGTCTTGTTTGTTATACCACACTACATGGCTAACACGATTCTGGAGCTGTCGCCGAGGGCCAGCACTAAAGACAGAACAGCACTTCACAATTGTCAAAAATAACCTGTATCACTCACCACGAGCACTATTGCACTCACCCAGGACTGGTGACCGTGTATGTACTATTGTGGGACGGATACGTGTTTTGATTATTATTGTTTGGGTCTGCAAACCCGTTTATTATTTGCCATTATTGTTGTTGGTCACCAGACCTGGAATAAAATAAAACAACCCCCTTTCCAAAACGGATTACAGTCTCTGTTTGTTTCATTCCTGCACTGCATCACCTCTGCACCTGTATCCACTCAGCTACCTTGTCACACTCATTTATTCAGCATTGTATAATTCAGTGATGTGAACACTCCCAGTTTAATTATGTGATATGGGCTTCAACAGCACCTCTTCTATGTATTTTATTTCATTACATCATTGTGTTGCCAATTACTTTTTCTGTTACCAAAATTCAAAATTCTATATCGCCTAGATAAGCCACAGCTTGCGTGAATTCGGGAGTGGTCCACCGCACCCAGTTATATATCTCTTTCAATTAATCTTATTCAACATTGAAAAAGACTGAACAAAGTCAAAATGTCTTATTGAATTTACAAAGTTTTTTTTTTTTTTTTTTTGATTTCTAAATTTAGCTCCATTGAGTGATTATTAGTTATTGATAATGGCAATTCTGCAAGTGCATTGATTTCTTTAGGGTAATATCATTTCCTGTAATTTCTAATGATGTTAACAAGAAACTGCTTCCGTTTGGAACAGCAAATAAAACAAATTAAATAAAGATGTCCAGCTAATGCTTCCAGTCTGCTTTTATTAAGATGCAAAACACATCCTCATACATCCACATAAAATTACATTGAAAGCGTCCTTTCAGTAACACTTTGTATTTAACCATAAAAATGCTTATTATTGTAAATGCTTTTATAGAATTGATTTGAAAAAGCATGATACATTTTGTTCTTTTTTTCTGTGGGATAAATTAAACACATTTATTAACAAAGCCATATTAAGTTAACACTTATGTTTCCACGTGCAGTAATTACAAAAGTATATTTCTATGTTAAAAAACTGTCCAAACTTCTACTGGGACTTGTAGCAAAAGATGATTATGACGTGGTTTTACAGGTGGCACAGCTGCCTTTAGACTGCGGGATCGCAGTCTGATCTATAGGTAAAGTTTACTTTCTCTAGATGTGAACCATTTAGGAAAAAACATATTGTCACATGGGGCAGAGCAAAGCTCCTGCAGCAGCATAATTAACATGCAACTCTACTTTCTCTACATTGGATTGCATGTGTGAGAAGTGAGTGCAACTATTCAGCAACAATGAAATCATAAAGGTCTCACTGACTTTATAAGGGGCACAGGGTGCCCATGGCTGCATTGACTAGCATGTCCATTAAGAAGGTCTCCTGGGGGTTCTTATAATAGAGACATTTGTAGAAAACCTCCACAGACTGCAATTGGGTCATGGGAGATTGAGCCTGAAGACTTGTGCAATGAAGGGTGCAAAGCAACAGAAAATCAAATAACCTTCAACACTGTCCATTTTGAAAAATTATTTAAAGTTGTAAAGTGTAAAAAGTTGTCAGGATGTTAACAATAAAAAGACAAATTACAGATGCGTTATTTGAACAGTTGTAGTAACATGTGGGGACGGGTAACACAATATTTTTCGGAACCCCGCTATTTACTCTTTAACATGAGGGTATTGGGCAAATTGGAAACACTGACGTCTTGCACCCACAGTTTGCTGTTCATACACTTGTATTATGGTATCCTACTTTTTAACACCTCTGTCTTTGGCTGCAAGGATAATTCATGCTTTTTGCACTGCTTCATGGAAATGAAACTGATGTGTGAGCACTATGGTATCTCAAAATGCATCATAGGAGCTGTAGTCCTAAAACAGCACTGAAATACAGAACAGAGGCACTAATCCAAATGCAAGTTTGGAAATTAGAAAATTTTTGTTAAAGGAATTCGTATTATAAGAATTAATTTACAATATGCGACTGCTGAATTTGCTCTGGGACCATGTAGAACAATTGTATTATCAGGAAGTTTGTTTAATTCAAGTACGTTTTAATGAGAATTAACTGTATATCAGTGATATAAGTAACAATGCGATCAATGAAGGCACCTGTATACATGTGCATCATCCAGCTTCAATTCCTCAACTGAAAAATCTAATCATGTCTCCTATCCCCATTTGTGCTTTAAATCAAACCTCAATCAAAAAAAAAAAAAAAAAGAAAAAAAAAAGTATTTTACAAACAGGAGGCAAGGTAAACTGCAATACAAGCACACAAGCTGTGTGAAGATGTTATTTTCCAGATGTCTAACGTGTGACAAATGATAAAATAAACTTTTGTAAATTTAGTTCTGTAAATAATGGTCTTATTACAATCCCATATAGCTCACACCATTTCAACCCTCAGAACTTCCTGTGCTATCCCTGTAATGCAGTAAGTCACCCCACACCAATGCAATGTTATGCAATCCAGTTTATTGTTGAGAATCCTAATGAAACACATATAGACCTGTTAATTTAATATGGCTGAGACTTCACAATATAATACTAGAAACAGAACATTTCAAAACACAGCAATAAAAAGGGGTACAAGAAAGAAAAAATAAATATTCCAACAGAAATGGTTACATTTTCAATAAACAGGTTTGTTTTCAACTGTCGCCAAAGTACAAAAATAATCTTATTTTGTTTGGTTTCTGGTCGAGTAAAACTTTAGAAAATCGGACAGGTTTGGATCTGGTATCACAAACCGAAACGGATATTAAAGTCTTTGAATTTACAGTGTACACCTTGCCTCTGAAAAAAAGGTTTTTAAATAGTTGCTGCTTCATAACTGATCACAGGTTTTATAATATTAAGACTTATCTTAATGACCTCTGGCAAGGCTGAGGCTGAGTATTAATGTCCACTCCACCCTACATGATGTAGACTATCATCTTGTAGGGGTGTCTCAATGCCAAGAGAGCGCACTGCAATTACTTCTTAGTATTCTCAAAAATATCCATCTGCAATCTACAATTCACTCTGCAAAAGTCAAAGATCGCCTGTATGTATCATGTTTGTGTTTCACTGATAACTACAAATGAATTCACCTATTTTCTCTGACAGCATAATATATTCACAGCCTTCATGCTCAGTCTGCATTTTCTTTATGTAGTGCGAGATTTAAAGCTTCCTGTGTCCTTTGTATTGGACTCTCATTAGGTATATTCCACCATCAGCGCCAGTTGGAGAGATTGAGTTCTGCCAGCCTGGAAAAATTTATACAGAAGAGATGTGAAAAGTAAGTTCTTACTTTCTTTGGAAAAAACTACCAAAGAGAACCCCATAGAACCCACTTCACTTGTCGTGCTATTTGATTTTCTTTACTAATACCACTTTGGCACAGAGATGCCGCTACTGAGTCATCTCAGATACATTTAAGAAATTCTTTAAAATACCCACTCATGAAATTGTGCAATCTATACCGATATAATGCCATCATAACCCTTTCACACAGCCAAAGGGATCATGTAAGCACAACTTTCAAACCTGTCAGTCAACAGATCGTGCTCACAGCAACGGCGATTCGCCTATAAATGACAGCATCACGCACTGTCCCTTCTATTTGTGAATTCCCCTCCTCGTCAGCCTGTAAAGTTAACAATTCCTTAACTTACTACCTCGTTCTTGATCAGCCATTGTATTTGAAAAAAATGAAAGGGACCGGTATACAATCACGTGGGATGTTGACTTTCAATCCATGGCCACTATAGCGCTTCAGTGCCAGCATAACATTTCACGCAGGAGTTGAGACGGTTCAGTGCTATCTCCGAAGCACTTTGACAATATGGTTCAGAGATGGCATTAGTTAGTGTGTGTGAAAGGGGTATAAGAAACCCAGAAAACTGGCTCCACACTTGTATTTATCTATAAACAGCTGAGATTTCAATAACAGTGGACTGCACAAGTGAACCAAATCCCTTGAAATCACCACACTTCACAACCTAAATAAATTATGAAGTAAATAAATAATTAGAAAAAGACAAAAAAAAAAAAAAAAAAAACTTTAGTGTTCCGGTAAATCAATCCAATTAAAATGTTTTAAATTTCTACAGTAAAACCTGCATTAACAGTCACCTGAACTCGGAGAGCACCTGCTGTTATCAGCCATTACCAATATGATCCTTTCAGTGATTTTGACAAGAGACATTTTACTGTTTCTCCTAATGTGCCAGGGCTAACTGCAGCAGCACATATGAGTATTATTTTCCAATGAGCTTCTTAAGAGAGTCCTTAAACTATAACCCTTTTAAATGTATATAAACACACATTAGAAATCCGCGAGCACACGTACTAGTTTCAATGTACATTTCTTCAGGCTGTTTTTGTTACAGACCATAGAGAAAGCATTCATCATTCATCATGCACACCACAATGTTCATTGCTTAAAACAATGCAAAGGATTTGTATTGAGAAATCAAACCCTTTTTGTTCAATGACCTATAGCAAAGCATTTTACAAATGGCCACCACCATCCTTAAATGGAAATTTATATCAGCTTTCTCCATTAAGTTACCATGGTGATTCTTGAAACTTAAGAACATATGTAGACATAGACAACATTCAAATCTTGTGTGATTCCTCTGCCCATAGCTTGTGTTCTATTTCATATTAGATGACTTTATTATTAACAAAAAAGCTGAATATTTAAATTCCTTGGTACCATCAAGAATTTCTTACTCCACACTAACAACTGCATATTGTTATTTCCTCTCCTACTATACTGTATACAAAGTCTACACTAGTAAAAGAGAAGAATTACAAAGACCATGGAGTCAAAATGACAATTTTCCTTTAAAAGCCATTGGTGCTAAGCAGCTGTGAGTAAAATATAATTGTTATTTATATTCAGTTGAACATATCTAATTTAGTTTCCCTAAAATTCAAATCTTTAGCCATCTAAGAGAAAATATATAAATATTTAATAAATAAAACTACTGTATAGAAATATTTAAATATTTAAAAAGCAGGATTCAAAACTTCTTGCTTTGTACACTAAATAATGTAATTAAATACAATACATTCAATTCATGTTAAATGAATAATTATAGTGGATTTTCAGCATTCCGCAAATAATTTAGATAGATAAAAATGATTTAAAACTATTTCCCCAAACATTTAAACTAAACTTGCAGACACCATCAACTAAACACATTAGATACCTTCATATGTTTATTTTGTTATTACTTGAGAAGTTTAATTTAGCATCATACCGCATGTGCAGCACATTATTTTAGCAATGAAGATGTTGACCTGACCTTGACACCCTGGCCATTCAGTCCAGGGCTCTCTCAAGCAGAGACATTTTTTTTGTGGTGGTGTCCACTGGGGCCAAAGTTCAGACTAGCAAGCTTTGTGATAAGAATCCATAGCTCCAGAGGTGTCTGCATGCAATTCAAGAGTATAACCCCATTACTCCACCTAGCTGTCACCCTGGATATGCATGTAGATATAGCTAGTATTCTATTCTATAAATATCGAGTAAGAATGTCTAAAAATTAATAATCTGGAGTCAGACAAGCCAACTTTAAAACTGGTAAGTGTCAATTTATGAGATGGAACAGACCTGGATCTTATTTGGCAAGGACGTTAAATTATCCCGCCCCGTTCATTTTTGCAAATGAATTGTTCCAAAGTTGGTGACCACAGTTACTTTTTTTGTACGTATTACATACATTACTTGTAAAACATAAAAAAAACAAGTAATCTAACCAAAACACTTTCTTTACTTTATTTGACACCAATTATTTTATAATGAATGTGTTTCCCCAATGAACCAGCCAAATCTCTCTCTGTGTTTCACAAAATCGTGAATTGTGAACTATAATACATTCAAACAAAAAATCAAACAAATAGGTTCCAATGCCAAAATAGCACAAATACCTGGAATGTAGGTAATATGTAGTGTTATTGGTGGTTTGAGATTGGATAGACGTTCAGCTGCTTTTAAAACTTTTCATCTATTGAGGCCTGTGTGCTTGTTGAAAATCTGGTTCATGACGACATGATCCAGATCTGATTTTGAAAAAACAGAAACCTTGAAATTAGCAGCTATAGCTATAGCAAACTCAGTCCTGTTGAACACAGAGTCAAATCAATTTATCTTGATCAGCAGTGGATATAAGTAGTGCAGTGTAACAGGGTGAACCAGCAAATGACCACTGTATGAAACTGCAGCTTGCACAAATAGCTATATAGCTATAAGGGGTAAGAATCAGTATCTACACAGTTTTGATAAATTCAATAGACCCATATGTCTCTATATAGCTCCTCTATAGCATAGCAATTCATCTGATTTAATGCAAGCCCCATAAATTCTGCTTAAGAGCAAGAGGGAATGTACCTGCCCAGAGAAAAGAATACTTGCTGAACCTCTATGCTAACTAATGGTAGAGGACTAGACAGACAGACAGACACAGAGTAAGGCCATTGTGTAAAAATATATGTGCTAGATTAACCTATTCCTTGAGATCCGTCATCTATAGCCTTAGCAACTTCATTGAGTTGCAAGTCATACATGAAATACTTTTAAGAGATATTCTACAAACCACGTCAGACATGTGATGAACTACCACAGGCCCTGGGACTCCAGCAATACTGAAGTTTACAGTGAAGGAGCCTTTCTTAACTCTGATACAGTTCACAAACCCTCTTCTTGTTGCTCTTCAAAAGAGGTGTAGTTCCATTAAAGGTCTCCAGGCAATCCTTTCATAAAGGGTTGAACTCCTTTCCACTGATTTCTGGATCCCAGGTGATCAGAGGGGCTTTTAGCAGCCTGTGCTTTCAACATTGTGGATGTTCAATCAAGCATTGGTTCTAGGAGGCCATGCTAGACATTGTGATTGTGCCTCTTCTAGTAGCATCTTTTTGAAGGATATGAACACCATTGTAGATAGAAGACATTTCCAAATCCTCTTAGTATTCTGATCATTGCAAAATATATTCAATCCCATTGTAAGGTAACTGGAGACATGTGGAAAATGGTTGTTCATCTTCAGCATAGCAAGCTGTGAGTCCTACCCCAGTAAATATTAAAACACACACAGATGTAACTAGAAATGAGCCAAGTCATTTCATCAGTTGTTTAAGTAGGAAAGAGCTTGGATAAAGTTCCCATAAAAGAAGCAGGACAAGCTACAGCATGTAACTAATGAAAACAAATTCCTTAGTCTCTGTACTTGAACAAATCACGTTATAGAAAATGGAACTACTGTTCATTAGGTGATTATCAGAGATCCTATGTTGTCGCTTGAATCCAAGACTTGTCCATCTCTACTTGAAGTTCTAATAACCATACAATCCTTTGTACCTTATGGGCAGGGCTTCCAATACAAAAGGGGCAATAATGGCTTCATATACCATGAACACGTATAAATGAACGCATGGTGAAGCAGATGTTAGTGCGAGAGTGGGCTTGATTCCGGGCCCACCCCCTCTCTGGGTTACCATGGTTACCAAAGGTTGGCAGGCAGGTGATGGCTGTATCTGAGTCCTATTTGTGGAGCTGTAAGCTGTGAGAGGGTTATTTATTCTTCGACCGGGAGAGAGAGCTGCTTCTCATAGAGGCTCAGGACGTGATGGACAAACTGGTATTGTTCAGAGGTCTGGATCATCCCTCCTCTGAAAAAAGGAAAACAAGCAGATGTATTAATGCATATACACAACTACCACAGCCCAATACGGTACTTGTTAGAGCAGTATATATCATATCTCTTTATCCCTAGTTACTATATGTGGCTGGCATGGCTCCACAGAGTTTCTTGAATGTGTCTGGCTGCATTCCCTTCCTCTGGGAATATGCCCTGTAACTGAATCAATGAGGCAGACCAACCAATCACGGATTAAACCAGCACCATGTATTATCATTATCACCTTGCCCTGTGCATCTAGTAACACTGTTTAGGTACACATGGGATGTCATTTATTTTTCAAGAGGAATCAAAGAACCCAGTCCGGTTTGAATATGCAAATGTTAATAGTCAATAATCATGCTTGTAACAGTCACCTAAAGCTAAATCAGCACCACTGCTACAGAGATGTTTTGTTCTTATCTCTACAACTGATAAGTTCATAACTAGATGTGGTCAGTATTGGTATGGCTATATTAAAAAAAAAAAAAAAAAAAAAAAACTGAAAAGCAGACAAAAAAAAGAATAAGATAGTGTCAGAGAGAAAGAACTACTAAGATAGCTGTAATTAACAGGAGATAAAATGTGATATAATATCATCACAATTATTTGGGTAATCTTTAGGCTATATCCTGCTGAAATGTCCAATGCAAATGGGTTTGTGGTCCTGATAAGGTGTCCAGTGTGTGTTCAGTATATGACAGACTGGCTCCTTCTCGTGTGTGATTGGGGCAGTACAAAGGACTACTGTCCATTCACACTGAACCCCTTACCTGTTCAAACGCAGCTGGCAGGTGATCCTAAGAATGTCCACGACCCCTTCGTTCTTTAACTGTTTACAGCCAATAGTGGTGGCAATGAAGCAGCCTGTTCGTCCAATCCCTGCACTGAGAACACCAAACAATACACAGGGTTAAACTCCGCTGGCAGTGCATCATGGGACATCAGCTATCAGCTTCTCTTACTGTTCCATACAGCTCATGCTCTTGGTCATGCTAGTCAAGGTTATATATGGAAACTCTCTATACATTATTATCACTTGCAAGTTGCAACACCTCACAAACAGGACAGGTTTATGCTATAGGACGGTGGGTGTTGTCTAATGATATTGCACCATTTTTATAATGAATAAATGGCCATATCTCAACGTACTTTTTCAGAAAGGAAAAACAAAACAAAAACACAGACATGCATAGAGGGGCTTGTACTGTAAGTAGTCTTATATTTTGTTTTTTGATATCATTTTATAATTGCAATCTGTGCTTTTTCCTTTTAGAAATGAGCTAATAAAGATTTAAATGTGTTGATGGTCTAACTGATATCACACCAGAAAAAAAAAAAAAAGGTTTATTGGAAGTTGAAGTAATGACCTATCAATAGCTTCAAACACTCAAAATCAAAATGAATTCCTTAAAGTTTAAAATAACAATAATGATCATCAACAACTGTAGTAATACTGATGCTGAATGCAGTGCACACTGATTGCATAACATTACTTCTGCTGGTGCCCTTGTAAACTAGGAGTCACTGTTGTAGCTGCTAGCTTGGTTGTGCAGAGTGGCTGTTCTAAACTGCACTAGCAGAGGTCATTGATTTGCCTCAGGCAGGGCCTGACTCACCCTTGACAGGCTGTGTACCTGTCCAGAGAGAGGCTAAACCTTACTCGCTTGCAATGAATAGCTTGAGGGGACCAGTAGGGTTATCTGCTGGTTTTCATAGCGCTAGCTTGAGAGCAGGAGGGCAACACTGCGTGCAAGACCCAGTGAGACTTAGCATGTAAAATAACGCTGAGCCGATGTGTCGGGAAGTGGTGCAGGAATAGGTAGACTGAATTACTTTCTTGCCACATGTGAATTGACAAACTTCTCATGCATAGGGTCAAAACACTAATACCACAGTGTGATGAGTCATAAGATACTGCTACTGGTTATGTGTTACTAATCTATACAAATATATTCTGTTTATTATACAGTTGCTTTATAACCCAAGGCTAGCTTTGAGTTAGTTTAACCTGCTGAGAAATCATTTTGGTTCATTTTTTAACACTGATCCAAAATGAGATAAACAGCAGTGTTTTTATGTACTGTGCATTCAAAACTATAAGCACATTTTACAGCCCTATATGTAAATGTACTACAGTCGTACTACATCAGTTGTCTATATTAAGTGTTCTGCGTTTAAGGTTTATTCCGAATTTTACCGAAAAATTACGGTATTGTTTTTTAATTGGACACCAGTTTTTACTGTGGTTCTCTGTCACTTCACAAACACACTATCACCTGATTCTGTTCGCCAATCAAAGTCTGATTTGTTGTGGCAATTGCTGGGCGTAGTAACTACTAGCTTGATCAAAAACTAAATTGAAATACATGGAAATATAATATTTTTAGTGGATGAGGAATGGGGAAAAAATGTAAATTAGTTTATGAATATTCAAAAGAAAACTAATGTTTCGAAGTACACAAAAAGCAAAAATAGTAGAAGTGGGTTAGATGAGGCAAAGGATGCATAACTCTGCAAATACTGCTGCATTAAACTAAGACAACAAAGTGAACTGAGAGACAAGCAACCCATTTATGTGGCTTTTACACAAGCTTTAATGAAAACAGAGCACAGAATGACTGTTAATTAATTTGTCAGAGCACTGTGCTTTGCTGGAGAGCCACTGTTTATTGCAGAAGTATGTATTGGTGACTTTGTGCGACAGTACTGTCTGTCCATCAGCTAAAACACTGCCTAACGCCGACAATCTTAATCGTAAATATATGACAGAAAATGGTGCTGCTTTAGTTGGTAAATTTATATGGAATGCATTGATTTTGACACGTTTCCCGATGGCTTGCACCACCCAGTTCTGTCAATTTTCTTTTTTTTTATGATTTCAAGGCTTTTTTTGTGCTGATGTCATGTTCATACCTTCTGTAGATAGTACTTACATCAGCACAGCAATTCCCCAAACTTTCGCAAAGTACCAGCTAACTTGGGAAAACATGACTTCGAGTTATACCGATTCTGCTCATCATACACGCCAGGGACATTATTAATCAGAAACCAGAACTGCTACGCATCACATTCCACATGTAAAGTGTGTATACTGAGATCCCCCCCCCCCCCCCCCCCCCCATTTTTTTCAGAATTTATCTCTATTTTAATATATGTAAAAAAAAAGAAAGATAAAAACCAAAAAAGCAGAACACTATTGATATTATTCTACTTGAAGTGCAGAGCCTAAAGTATAGTTTTACTTAAAAAAAAGTGTGTGCAGCTCTAGTCATTGTTGCCACATTACCTGCAGTGGACAATGACTGGGCCGCTACCCTCTGGAGCCTGTTGCCGTGCCTCCTCCACATCTTGCACTAATTCCAGCAAAGGAGGGGCCTTGTCTGGGGTCTTCTGGTCTGGCCAGGACGTGTACCAGTAATGACGTAGGCTCCTCTCCTCTCCCTCAAACTGTCACACAAAACACAGGCAACCAAAACAGAACATAATGGGATTTAGCTGGGATGCAGGCATTCATACCAGAAATGTTCTTACATTTTTTGACAAAGTGTGTCTATCAGACGTGCATACTCAACATATTCAACCCCTCCTACTGTTGCTTCATATATTGACATCCCTGTTTAGTTAATTGTCTATTCTTAATATATGCAACTGATGTTAATGAGAAAGCTGTTTCACAGAACTAACACTACCATTTTCTAGTAATGGCAAATGACTGGATATCTATTGCCCATTAGCTTAGCCCACTTGTAATATTTCAGACACAATAATTAAATAGATTGCCTGAAAGCTTACAGGGACTGATAATTAAAAAAAAAAAAAAAAAAAAAACATTTTAGCTCAGCTTATTATTCTTAAAGGAGAATTATTTTTACTTAAATGAATAGTTTAATTTGCAGTCTCAAAAGAGCACTGTAGTTTTTTTTTTTTTTTTAAATAAACATATCCAACACCAGAACAATTTCAAACCATGCCCTGTTAGATATGTTTTGTATAATCTGAATACACTCCCTTGAGCCATCACATACCTTAAGAGTAATATGTCTTAGACTGTAGTCGTCTGCTTGTATGACCTGGTTTACGATAATCTCGATCCCTTCGTAGGTCACCTTCTCTTCAGGCCAGTACACCGTGCATTTCTGTAAGGAACATGGGGTGCTGTAGTTATTCTAATGCCATCGCTTATAGCCATTCTCCTGAGTGAAACAACCACAGCTGTATTCTGTTTATATAACAACCTTGGAAAAGAAAGAATATTTGAACCTAAATTAAACTTTTTAGAGAATTACTTTCCTTAGATCAAGCTCTGCAACTGATTAGCAGTACAGTCTCATTTGGAGCAGTGCCATTCATTCGTTGGACATTCTGTTGTTTGTTTTGAATAAATGCAAAATACGTATCAAAATGAGATCCGTTTAAAAAAAAAAATGACATGAAAAAGTTATTTAATGGCTCAGGACATCTCTGTAGTTCTCTTTAAACCTATTTGTTAGTTGGTTTTAATTTGAAATGACCTCATAGCCAGGGTATAATCGCAACACGGCAATCCAGGGTGTGTGGGATATCACTTGGCTACGAGGCGTGGTGATATTCCACAACACCCTGTCGTGAAATATTGCTAAATAAAATATCTGTAATGCCAGTTTAAAAATGAAATTGCTTGTAAGATGTATGGTAGGAATTTGTTATGCATGTAAAAAAAACAAACTACTAATACATACTTTCTGCGGTAACAAAATAAGAAACTAGTCAAGCGGACAGTTGTGTTGCTGCAAGAGGATGCATAATTCACAATGATAGATCCCTACAGGCTCTGAAAGAGATATTCACAGCTACATATAATATTTATCTGGTAATTACACAGAGTTATTAAGAACACATTGTAGCATGCCTTTTGCACAGTCAGTTTTAATAAAAGCTTTACATACTTTTTTCATCGTGTGCAGGACGCATTGTTGCAAATTTAAACACAACACCTTTGAGTAGGTAGTAAGACAGACATTGTGGAGTTGCTGCACTACTAGTTGCAATGTTATGCATGAGATGAAACCCTGAAGATTCTTATTTTAATCATGATTTACAATAGCCCATTTCATGAGAAAACAGTGTTCAAAAACAAAACTCTGAATGCTATATTTGTTTTACTAAATATGTAACTACGCAGCAGCAAGTAGTGGAACAAAAGAGAAGGTAAAAAAATAAATGATATATTTTTTTATATATTTTTTTTAAAATAAATGTCATCGTTAATATTAACATACTTAAGGAAGTGTGTTTAAATTTAAAATGGTAGTCAAATTACAGTTCATATAATTTTTAACAGTTTAACAATTTTTAATCGAAGGAATTATTTAAATGAATGGAAAACTTAATTCTTAAGTCATATTATTATTTGTAATTGTAAAAGATACAATTAATAACTGCAGTTAGAATTACTGGTAGGCATATTTATATTCTCGTGGTTGTCAGGAGGTTATGGAGGCCCAAAGAGTTGTTGTCTAAGAGCTGCAGGGTTTGGAATCTTGTTCAGCCAATCAGAGAGCTCTGCTTGCTCAGTCCATTTCAGAATTAATTTTATCAACCTGTCTTTGGTTGTGAATTATAAATCATGTATGATTATAATGTAGTCCTTAATCTCCATTAATGATTCATCATAATTCCAGTACTTCTTACCTTGTGTACATAATTTTTATGTTTAATAGTAGTTGCTGAGTTCAATTTGTTTTTTGTGATTTATAATAAATGAATGTATCATATTCTATAAGAAGACACATTTTACACAGCTTGCGCAGCCTTGCAGCGCACTCACACACAATAAGACAATAAATAAGAAACCGTATTAAATTGCATAGATTCTGTATGAGTGTAACGCAGCGGCAGAGGGCTGTACCTCGTTTATTTCATCGATGTTTGTTATTATGACAATGATGGGCGATCGCTCCTGCCACACCATTCTCCAGAAGTCGCCGACAGTGTTTACTGTGGGTCCCTGAGTAGCGATATACACCTTCTCCTCTTCTCCATAGCCCTGGGGGGACAATCAGACCTCCTATCTATCAGTTTGTGCAGGTTTAATCCATAGTGAAATCTGATATTTATCACTTTTCTAGATTTATCCACCATACAGAAATGTTCTCTGCTAAATATAAAAACAGTTTTTTATTCATATGTTTTCTTTTAATAACATGGCCCCATGGCACATAGTGATGGAGAAGCAAATATCTTGGGTCATGGATGTTACATAACCTCCCGCTGCTGATGGAAGAAAGCCTGTTTATGGACAGATTGGCAACAAGGTTTCAAAGAGTAACATACATGTCCACAGCTGAAAATATTTATGGAATTTAAACAGTTTTTCAATCAATGCAGAGGTTCCAGTCCAAGTTTACACGTGTTTCTTGAATGAAAAGATAAGTTTCCAAAGTTTTCAAAAGAACCCTTGGCAATCTATGGACACCCATGGATCCTAAAACTCCAGAATGAAAGCAAATTGAAAACTATAGAAAAATGTAGTAAACAGTCACTATTGAACCATACAACAGTATAAAACAGGCCCAGTTTTGGAAACACTGCTTTTATAGTAAGACAGTAGTAACAAATCTTTCCAGTCTCAGAATCACATCTCAATGCAGTGTCTCATTCAAAATGGGAAAAAAAAAATACTACCAACCCTTATATAATTAGCATTGATATATGTACTGAGGAAATCGTCTTCATCCATGGATTTAAGGCACACTCTGCTATGCGTATCTGAAAGACAATGTAATAAATATTCTTTTAGAAAGATATAGAGGATACTCCAAATAACACATCGCTCCTTGAAAGGCTGTGAATCTGTAACGAGTCTTCATCACTGTGTGTCGATCCAGGGGAAGTGAACCAACTACAAGACCACCGTGTGTAACCGGGATCCTGAGCTCAATTGAGGATCACCGTGTGTGTAACCAGGGTCCTGAGCTCAATTGAGGATCAACGTGTGTATACCGGGCTCCTTGGTATTTAAGAACAGGGATTTGTTTAGGGGATTTTAATCCCACCTGTCTAACTGAGTGTCAGGGAGAAGGCTCCTGGAGTAGGACCTCCCTTATAGTGGGAGCCACGCTGGGCTGGTGTTTAGGCCAGCTTTTGTTTTATTAGCAGTGTTTTACCCCACTGTGTTTTGTTTTGCTTTTTTGTCTCCAGTTTGTGTATGTCAGCCCATGCTCTACCATTGCTGATATTGGCACATGGTTGTTTTTGTTAAATTGTAAAGAAATCCTGCAAGTTTGCATGGAAAATACAACCTTCAGTCTCTCTCCTGTCTGCCAGCCCTATCATCCCCCCTATTGCAGAGCTTCATTACCCAAATATTATCTTGTCATTATGGATTGTTACAAACATGTAACTCATCTTCAATAAATAGGTAATTAAATATTAATTAAATTGGTATTCACGCCAAGGAAAATAAAGATCGACAACTTTTCTCCATTGAATAAACATATTGAAATGTTAATGATCAATATTGCAACAAGACTGGAAAAAAAACTGTTTTACTACCTTTATTGTCACTTACTTGGGAGAATGGTTTTGTATCGGTTCTTCCTCACTATACCTGGAAAGCTGTATTCCTTTGGATCAACAAAGTTCATTGGGGTTTCCTGATAAAAAAAAAAAAACACAAAGAAATATAGAAAAAGGACAAGTCAAGAAGACAGTTAACACTTCAGCTAATACCTTTCATCAGTTGTATTTTAGCATTTGCATCTAAATATTAAACCATTTAGCACAAACATCCCATTACTATTTTCCTTCCTTGAAAAGTATTTTACAAAAAAACTACAGTATTTTTTTTTCTGCGAACAGATAGGGCAGTTTATAAATGGGTCAATAAATCTGGAGGGAAATACCAGAAAGATTTATATAGAATTAAAGACTTGTGGTATTTAAATCTGATGTGGTCTGGATTGTTAAGATAGACCACAACAGGCCTCATTCTTCCAATAACCCCGTTGATAAAGTGGGATTCAGTCAAACAAAACTACACAGATAACAGTGCAGTGACTGCACATTTACAAGCCTGAGCCAGCAGGGCTCTCCCTGGAAAGATGGAACTCCTTTAGAAATTAAAGTCAGATGGCTTTTCATTAATTTTTCACTCCCTCCCATGGCACCCCCTTCAAAGTGGATTTCATTAATCAGTAATTCTGCATCTGATCTTGCTGTAGCAAGATGTCTTGGCCATGGCATCCTGTTCGTTGATAGTAAAGTAAAGTCATGGGAAAAGATCATCCTAATGACAAGTTAGTGGGGGCGCATTTAAATATGTGAGAGGGGCTTCCTACGGTACGATTAAACATAACTTTTGTTATGTTCTTATTTCACCCTCGGGGGAAAAAAACAAAACATGTTCTCATTCCCACTTCAACTGCAGAGGAAGTGCAGGATGCTGGGGGGGAGTCTTGAGAACTGCCCTTTCTATAACATTTGTGGAGTCTTACGTAAATTCTTCCTGCGATTGTAATCGATGAATTATCTGATTGTCCTGATTTCAAAGTAGGTCCAAACAAATACAGAAACAGAGTAGCTGAAGCCCATTTTCTCAATAGTGTCACTCAACGTCAAACAGCTTATATTGGTCTGCTATGCCACTAAACCACATACAATGCAGACTAGATAATTTTTTTCTCTAATTTGACATTCTCCAGTTTCTGTAATGTGTTATTTGTACTGTACCCCTATTTCACTATTAAGCATGGTGAAGCAGAGGTACTGTACTCACAAAGAACTCAGCCTGCAGTGTGAAGGAGTCCATGGCTCTCTCGTGCAGTTCCCTGGTGCTCAACACGTTGGAGGCTTTCTGGAGGTATTCCCGGGTACACTGCTCTCGGGGAGACAGCATGGAGCCGTAGGGCTCGGTGGAGCCTGGGGTACACATATCCAGAGTGAGGGACACGTTTGAACCCCTCCTGAAAACAGGAGACAGAGATACAGCACTGCAGGAAGACTAGGACACAACAGAGCATCTAAATTAACTCCTGGTTAGTTAGTTTTTTTTGTGTAATAGTTTATGAATCCATTATAAACAGACAATAATGCCTCTATAAATGTGTTATAAAGAATGTTAAAAATTGAGAAAGATTTCTAGTAGAAACATTTATTAAATAATCTTATATGTTTACTTTAGTATGACTACATATTTTACCATTGAGGGTTTTATTTTTGTAACTATGGATGAACACTACTACTACTACTACTACTACTAATAATAATAATAATAATAATAATAATAATAATAATAATAATAATAATAATAATAATAATAATAACAGCCAGTCATGTGAAATTAATATCTATAAGAAACTGTTGGAGTAGAATGGGATGGAAATGTGCATTTAAAATTTTATTAGAATAATCTGTTATTCCTTGTTAATAACCATTGGCATGTTTATAGATCGGTCAGTTTTATAACCAGGAAAAAAATCTCACTAAGTTAGATCCCTGCTTAAAATTCTGTTATTTTTAACCAAAAACGCAATAAAACTGTTGTTCATCCTTTTTCAGGAAATAAAATCATCATTCTTAAAAAAATTCCACAGCACTTGTAGTTGGCAGCTGTAGATTTGTTTTCTGTTGACGAATTATGCTTTCCTATTGAACAAGAGAATTATATAACTACTAGAAAGCAGATGATGAGTTATTAGTGGAATTATTTTACAGCATGCTTTGGCTTTGACACAGCAGGGAATGCAGCCTCGTGCTATGCTAACCTTTCTTGGAGCCCCACTGGTTGGACAGTGAGTGTGGCTGGGTCTGTCTCAGGCTTCATGTCCATGCAATAGTCAAACACAGGCGTCTCTGGCACTGGGTCCATGTCGAAGAAATGATCCTGCTTGGCGTCAGTCCACTCCGAGTAGGTGAAGGAGGGCTGACGGCTCATAGACTGACGCCTGTCTTCAGGATAGGGATGTCCAGGGCTGGGAGACAACGTTTTTAAACAGTATAGAATCTGTGGAAACAAGCTGGGTTACAACAGATGGGAAAGAAAAAAGTTTTGCCTTGAAAAAAAACAAAAAAACAGAACAGGTTGGCCAATGTGCCTACCCCAATGCCGATGATCACTACTCCTAGAAAAACTGTGGCCAGCAGAGGGCTCAAGCTCTCCATTTTCCACAGTTCCTTCTGTAAGTGTGGGGAGTTCTATAAAAACAAAACAGAAAAAACACAGGTGATACTAAAACAGGCAATTACTGTCACATTGCAGTCTTTGAAAAGGTAATGTTCGTAAAGTCAAAGCAGCTTCAGGTTTTTTTTTTAACTGTACCCTTATCTTTTAATGATGTTTTCAATAATGTCGTCATCAGTTACTTGTGTTCTAGTCGGTGTTACACATATCTATGGCGGTCAGTATAACTCCACCTCAGAACTATCTATATTACAGTGTTTTTAGAGCATTCATCTGTAAGTCACTGTGCAACTTTCAAACTTAAAGAACATCAGTCTACATAGCTATTTCTACCATGCTATCTGAAAAAGGAGGAAGCCAAAACATTGTAGCTAATTTTTAAAATAGTGAGCGTTCAGTTTATCAATTTCTGTCTTCTTATATATAAACTGTTTTACTCTTTAAATCATCTTCTTTAATCTTTTCTCTCTCAAGGAATATGATTCTTGGTTGAAAAATACTTGATATTTGTTTCATGTGGTTTTGCTTTATTATAAAAATACACACTCACCGCCTCCTGCCCTAAAGAATGTACCTCTGCTGGTGAGACCAGGTACTGCAGAAGATCCAAGACTTTGTGTGCTGCAGAGAATGCACCATGGCCATTGTACATGTACAACATCCACACACCCTAATAAAATAATTGCATGGACCTATTAACAACAGTCGTTCGAAATATGGTTGTAAAACAGGTATGTTAAAGATAAAAATATGATCCTTTAAATATACACTGCTGTACAAAAGCCTTAGATATGTTGCATTTTTCTACTCTGATGCATTATGAGCGTCAACAATTTACTCAAAGCCTCCTCTACTGTTTTCTACTATTATAACAACCTTGACTTACATAAAGAAGGAAAAACATTCGGTGAAATAGCTCGCTGGAAGACCCAAAAAGCTGTCTAACAAAAGATGAGCAATACCTGAAGATAATATCCTTAAAGAATAGAAAGAAGACAAGCACTGAATTGACAACAGAACTGGCAGAAGGCCCAGGTTTTGCTGTCCATCAAATCAACAGTATGAAGGTCACTATTAAAATCAGTACTTAAAGGATGTGTTGCAGTAAGAATACCTCTGTTAAGAAAGGGGAACAAGACTAAAAGGCTAAAATATGCACAAGATCACAGAAATAAGACTATGGAACAATGGTCAAAGGTGCTTTGGACTGTTGATTTTGATGGACAGCGACACCTGTGCCTTCTGCCAGTTATCTTCAAGTATTGCTCATCCTTGTTAGACAGCTTTTTGGGTCTTCCAGTCCTGGGTTTGTCAATTACAGATGATGTTTCTCTGTACTTGTTGATTATGCTTCAGATACCACGCCTTGAAAATCGAGTGATGTGAGCTATTTCACTCAATGTTTTTCCTTCTTTATGCAAGTCAAGGTTGTTATAATATAGAAAACACAAGTGGAGGCTTTGAGTAAATTGTTGATACTCATAATGCAGGAGTAGAAAAATGCAACATGTCTAAGACTTTTGCACAGCAGTGTATATTTTTAAGTTTTAGTTGATAGATGGTAGTACTGTACAATTACTGATATTTGTTGTACATTTTTATTATTAAGCCTATGTTAAAATATTACAGCTGTAATTAGTTTGTTTAGATATTAGATCTAAGAAACATGTATTTACATTGTATGCTTGCAATGTGGACTTTTCTTTTATATACATTTTGAAGTAAATTATCCATGCCTAGATTTAGTGTCCCAATCCATCTCAAATTTCCAACTGCATTTACTACTTTGGTTTATAAAAAAAAGCCAAACAAACACCTTGAAAACTTATAATATGGTATTTTTTTGTATGAACAGTAATCTATAAGTAAAATGTCTACCAGAATTTGAGAGACCAGACAGAAGCTGACGCTGTAGCCCACTGTCAGCAAGGTCTTTCTGAGCTGGTCCCACCACTGGCCCCGCCCATCCTGCTGGGAACTCGAGGGTTGCTGTGGTCCTCGCGCCAGCTCCTCCTGTGTGTCAGTCTGGGCTGGGAGGCCCGTCATCATGCTCCTCTGTCACCACCACTCACTGGGAAAGACCTGCCGTCACCAAGCAAAAGGAAACAACCTGTCAGAAACAGCACAGACAAGAAGGAGTGGGTAAGACTTAATCTTGGGCCCTGTGACTCCCTTGACCCTAACTTACTCTCACACACACTTTTTTAAAATATTAAAACATATTTAAGCTTTTGGGAACAGTGTGCATGAATCTGACACAGACCTGCACTTTCAAAATAGATTTCTATATTATTTATTAATAATAATAATAATAATAATAATAATAATAATAATAATAATAATAATAATAATAATAATAATAATGTGGATACTCTACTGGTACTTTGACTTGGCATTCATCTATGCTTTTTTGAAAACATTGTTTTGCCTGGCTTTTTAATATACTGTGAAAAATATCTATATTGTGTTGAAATAGACTTTTTAATAATATGATGAATAGTTATATTAGTTCTCAATGCATATATTAAATTACTATGTATAATAATAGACACATATTTGAAGAGTAGACCCATTCTTTTTTACTTCTTCTTTTGGAATAATGCAATGTTCTCAATGAATTGATTATTGCTAATCATTACGTCTTCGATATTCCATTGTTGCTAATTGTACGTCTACCAGCTACTCTTAATGAAAGGATGGGCTCTGTTGTTTCTTTGGAAGTGACAGAATTAACCAGTTTCATTTATTTTTCTTTTCTTTCTTTTTTAGCTGTCAGACAGCTCTTAATCCTTCGCATTAGCCCGTACGGATCAGGACACTACTGTCATAGATTTTCGTTTGCGTTAATAACTGCCCACCTTCCTGCCATTCAAAAACAAGTGTGGGAGGACTTTCATTAGCTCCCTTCCCTTTCAACAAAACACAGCACGGTTAATCTCTCACTGTTTTTCACAATGCCATTGTCAATTTAAAGGTGTACATTTATTTATTTTTTAACCTCTCATTAGCATGACAACATTGTTAATGTTTTGCTTTTTGTTATTTTTGTTATCCAGTCTCTTTTCTTGCTTTGACTCAAACAAAGTCCCTTCCTGATAAATGTAATCTCATGGGGCCGTTTTTTCAGAAAATGTTATCTGTATAATAATGATCTGGATTTTGAAATCCTATAATTTGTGATCGAGATTACTTTTCACTGGATCGTTTTTTATCTGTTTTTTCACTGCTGGATTACATTTATCTAGATTACAAATAATCACAATTATGCAATTCGTTTTTTTTTTTTTTAAGTAATTTCGATCACAGTATGTTATAGATTCTTCATATGTTTGAATAAAGCCTTGCTGTCCGTGGAAATGACTACTACATACAATAATGCATCTAGAAAGCATCCATCTGAGAACGACAGAATTGGGGCTTAGCTTCAGAGACTTTTATTGCCCATTGGAAACTATGTGGGCTTTTTTTTTTATTATTCTATTTTTCTAATACTGCTTTAGTATCTGTTATCGCCTCCGTTCATGGGTTCTGATATATGTACATTAAGCTGTAACTCCTGTGAAATGTATTTGGCATTTAGTGCTCTTCAATTTGTGGAAGATTTTATTTGAAAAAAGTGCTCTATTGCAAAAGGTTTCTGATCTTGAAAATCGAATAACACTTGGCCAGTGTTGAATACTGTGGTTGAAACCGACAAAGTCCCCGATTCTAATTTTTTAAATGAGGCTGCTCCTTAACACCACAGCTTTATTGCAGAAGCGTATGTCTAGAGGGACCTGAGAAAAAATATATAGTTGAATGAGGATTGGGTGACCGCTAGAAAAGGTAAGAAGAGGAGATGGATAAGTAGTCACAATACAGAGGAGATCAAATTATCTAACAGATTCCAAGCACTGAGCAACATTGGCGATGTGTTGACTGGCAATAAGGGGGGAGGTCCTGTTAGTAGGCGACTCAATTATTCACCACAATGACTCTATGAGCATAACTGTTACCTGCCTTAGCAAAAGCTAAGGACAATCAAGAGAGTGCACATTATTAAATAATCAGAAAAAAGAGGTGGTCGTTGTACACGTAGGTGCAATTGAGATAAGAAATAGGACATCTGAAGTTCTAAAAGAGGACTTCAGATCATTAACAAAACAACTAAAAAGGTCAGGATACAGAAGTATCTGTTATTGGTCAGCTGAATTAGGCTGTAAATGTGTGGCTAGCTGGCTGGTGTGCTCAAGAGGGTCTGGGTTTTATAAATATCTGGGACTGTTTCTGGAGAAGAAATATGTTTTATAAGCAGTATGGACTTTATCTAAGAGGTAAGCAGGTTAGCTGCTAATATTGAGAACCACCTTGTAAAGTATTTAAACTAGGCACTAGGGGTGGAGGACCTAAAGTGAGCTGCAAGATTGAGGTTATAGCTTCCTGCCACCCCTGCTTCCCAGTGAGTAATCATAGAGGTGTGTGTTACAGTAATCTTACTTAAATTCCTATTATCCCAGCTCCGTCACTTGCACATTGACGGGACTTTTCTATGTTTATGCTTATTTAATGTCAGGTCTCTGTCTAATAAGGCTCAGTTAATTAGTGATTTTATTCAGGATTACGGGATTGATATTTTATCATTAACTGAAACTTGGCATGGACCTAATGGCAATGTCTCACTGATTGAGGCTTCCCCACCTTACTATTCTTTTTTTCTGAAAACTTGCTCTACTGCGCGGGGAGGTGGACTTGCGACTCTTTTCTATAGAGAACATAGAATTAATCAAGTTACTGTCCCAGGTTATTCATCTTTGAACTGCTAACATTAACACTAAATAGTGCACTGTCTGTTCATATTGTAATTATCTATCGACCACCTGAGTCAAACCTGTTCTTTTTAGTTGAATTTAGTGACTTGCTATCCATTATGAAGGGATTCTTCTACTGAGTGATTTTAACCTACATGTTGATACAGAATCTGACTCTGCTTCTGTGGAATTTATGAGGCTACTGGATTCCTTCGATTATAGCTGTAGACCTGGTAATCTCTCTTGGTTTAGTTGTTAAAAATGTATTAACCACAGATCTCACCATTTCTGACCATCTTGCTAGTCTTTTTGAGGTCAGCATACCAGTAGCTATAAAATCCATGGAACGTACACTTACATCTTGGGATATTAATTCCTTAACTGCTGGTAAATTTTCTGATATACTGAGTTTATTATCAATGCAGGAGGGCTTATTTGTAGATGAGATGGCGAATACCTACAACACCTCATTGACTGGTATCTTAGATTTTGTAGCGCCAGTCAAAACTCGGAGGGTGTTTTTAAAAAAAAAAAAAAAAAAAAAAGCTCACTGTGGTTTAATGATGCTAATCGCAAATTGAAACATGAGGGTCGGAAATTAGAACGGAGATGGCAGCTAACGAAACTGCTGTTTCACTACAATATATGGAAGGACCACCTGGCTAAATATAGGAAGGCTCTGGCATTGACCAGATCTAACTTAAATGAAACTAATAAAAATAATCCTAGATATATTTTTGCTACTATTGATAAATTATTTGATCCTTTTAACTCTGAATGGTGTATCTGAGAAATGTCAATCTGGACAGTCGTGCTGCACATAGTCCAGAGACAGCCCTTGTCAAAGTTATAAATGGCCTTCTGATAGACTTGGGCTTTCCATCAGTTCTAATTCTTCTTGATCTAAGTGTTGCTTTTGACACCGTAGACCACTCCATCTTATTAAATCGGCTCAAATACTGTCTGGCCTTGTCTTATCTTGGTTTCAATCTTACCTATGTGATAGGTATCAATTTGTCTGTTGGGGAGGAAAAATCAGCATTGACCAAAGTTGATTGCGGTGTTCCACAAGGTTCTATTCTGGGTCCACTGCTATGTTCATTATATATGTTACCATTGGTTGAGATTGTTAGGAAACACAGTGTGAACTTCCACCGCTATGTGGATGACACCCAGCTGTATTTGTCTTTAAAACCTGGTGATACTTCTGTCGGGGTGTTATTTGCTGCTTGCCTTGCTGATATCAAGTGCTGGATGTCTCAAATCTTCCTGTTGTGGAATTCAGACAAAACAGAGGTTATATTTGTAGGCTCCCATAACCAATTAATAAAACATGTAAGATTGCATGAGTTTGGCCTTAATAGTCATTTATCAAATCCTAAAACTGAAATAAAAAACATGATTTATCATTTGAGTCTCATATTAAGAAGTCTCTAAAGTATCCTTCTATCACTTGAGAAACATAGCCAAACTGAAACCTATTATCTCTTCATCTGATGCAGAGAGACTAACACATGCCTGTGTTGCTTCAAGAATTGATTACCGTAATGCACTCCTCTCTGGCATCCCAAAACATACGGTGTCCCGCCTACAGCTTGTTCAGAATACCACTACTAGAATTTTGACTAAAACCAAAAAAAATAGCATATCACCCCTGTTTTAGCCACCTTGCACTGGCTTCCTGTTCATTATAGAATTGATTTTAATTTTATTATTATTAATCTTATTATTGGCCTATAAAGCCTTGAATGGAGCAGCACCTAACTATATGCAGGAGCTACTGACCCCGTATCTCCCAAATCGTACTCTTAGATTAAAAGAAGCGGGGCTGCTTGTTGTTCCCAGGGTCAATAAAATCAATAAGGGAGGGAGGTAGGCCTTTTTCTTTTAGAGCCCCTAAACTATGGAATGCACTACCTCCATGTCTTAGGGAAGCTGGGTCTGTGGGTGTTTTTAAGTCTAAAACTTAAAACACATTTTTATAAAATGCCATTTTTATCTTAGTGGTTTTAATGCAACATAATTGCTAGCTTTTAATGATTATTTTTGTATCATTATCATTATTTGTATATTTTGTATTTTATTGTATTTTTTATGTACAGTGCCTTGTGATACTTCGATATGAAAGGCGCTATATAAAAAATAAATAAATCTGTCCCTGCCAGCAATCACAGGTGTGGCCACTCCCCAATTAGGTAATTGAGTGTTAATTGGGGATTGGCCACATGTATAAAAAGGAAGCACAATCCTTTGTTGGAGGAGTTTGTGCTGTGATTTTTGTATTGTTTTCCCAAGACTAATGCCTAGCCTACAACTGTGTTGTTCTTTTGGTTTAAACCTTTTATTTTGGCCCTCATTCCATGTTTTGTTTGCTCCTATTTGTTTTTGTGTTTAATAAATGGGTGCTCTCCTGTCACAGTTACATGAAAATAGTAACTAATCAAATTATTTCAAATTAATATGACTGGAACTTATCTTTGAAAACCTAACGCAAATGTTTTATGAATGTATGATAGCCAATAAGAAGCTTGTAGTAATATCAAATTATAAGAGCCTAAAACAGACAGCAACCAATCAGAAGTAAGCTCATTTTCAAATACACTGACCAAGTATTGCCCTACACATCAGTAAGCTAAACTGTTTCTTCTGCAGTACTAAAATAAGCTGAGGAGTGGCTGCATCTCCTTGTTCTGTGGCTAATTTCAATCAAACCTTTCTAGAGGAGCAGTATGTATTTATGTCCTCCCATGTCTGAAAGTTTGATTGAATAGTTTCATGGACCAGAGAAAATCTGCAATTCAGGAACAAGGTTGAAGTTGTTAAAATTAACAAGATAGATTTTTAAGAGTGATAAAATTTTTAAGAGTGACACACGTTCGGACATACGTCCACTTCCACTAAATCCCCTAATAAGCATATGCATCCCCAGCAGGGCATGATATAAAGCAAGGAAACTGATTTGAAATCACTGCTACTCACTCATCTGTGAAGGGTAATCTGTATCTATAAAACAGCAGTATGATCTGTTCTGTCGATGAGTAATTTCTGAGAGCTTATCTACAGTAATAGCAGTCTCTCCCTCCCCCTGTGTGACAGCCTGCACTCTCCCGGTGACTTATCACAGCACATTCTGATTCATCCAGGGAACTCCCACCTCTCACCCCCATGCAACCACCAATCAATACGAAGCACGGCACAAGAAAAAGGATCTTATCAACAAATTACAGTAAGAGGGGCATTGTGGTATTGTGGTAGGTTCCACTGTGGTAGTGGTCTATGAGGATATCCCTAAACTCGAAGGTGATCCCCATTGAAGAAACGTCAATACATGTACCTGGCAATCCTTCAGTGATGCTGTTGGACAAAGGCTTACTTTCAGTGGCATAGATGAGGACAGTATACAGTTTTATTTGTCATGTGTGTTCCTCTCTTCTCACAATCAAGTGCTGGTTCGTGATGTTTTAGATGGAAAGCCTTTGACCTCTGGTAGCCAGCCAAGCTATACACTTAAGTGGGCAGCCCTCCTTCATATCTCCACATCATTATCCCTAGTTTAACCCCTGGGAGCCCAGCTGTTATGTAGGAGGGTTCGCTCCACCACAGTAGTGGATTAGATAGATTTGTATATTGTTGATAAATGAAATACTACCATTGCTATCACAGTACAATATGTCAATATTGACCAATTCAATTATTATAATTATTGATTTTTGGGTAACATTTTACATGAAATGCCTTTAATAACATTGCCATTACACTGTAGTAGCAGAGTAATTGCACACGTGGTTGTGTTGTTAGAATGCAGCAAAATGCTTAAAACATGTTAGTTGTTAGAGTCTAACTGTACACATGTAGTTATATAGTACATTACTATGTAACCGTCTGTGCAATTACACTGCAGTTGGAGACAGTTTCAAATGATATAGATATTTGTTTTTTCAATGTGGTGAAACAAAAATAACTTTAAACTAAATCTGTTACACTATTACTCTATATGTTACACTACATATACAGTACAAATCCAAAGGCTTCCCACTGTATAAATACTATTTTATTTCTATGAAATCGTGGAGTGGTGGGTGGGAAATAATCACACTGAATCAGTGTCTGACTCATGGCAGCATAGTGTAAAGTGCTGGGGTGTGTTTAAACCCTGATGGAGTTGATGAAGGTTAATAACAGTGCAGAGGGCCTGTGCTTTATTACTTTTCTTTATTTATTTACATATTTGCCTGAAAGAAGACACATGCTGTTTGAAAAGCTTCTCTTTGCCTATAATTACCATCCTTCCATGATATTTCCCTCCTTAAGCGAGTGCCACCAGTGATTGAACCGGGTTCAATCAAGCTTCATTCTCCCCTGTTTGAACCACGTTCAATCAAGTTTAATTCTCCCCTGTTTGAACCAGGTTCAATCATGCTTCTCTCCAGTCCTTGAACCAGGTTCAATCAAGCTTCATTCTCCCCTGCTTGAACCAGATTCAATCAAGCTTCTCTCCAGTGCTTGAACCAGGTTCAATCAAGTTTCATTCTCCAGTGCTAGAACCAGGTTCAATCAAGCTTCATTCTCCCCTGCTTGAACCAGGTTCAATCAAGCTTCTTTCCAGTGCTTGAACCAGGTTCAATCAAGCTTCTCTCCAGTGATTGAACCAGGTTCAATCAAGCTTCATTCTCCTGTGCTTGAACCAGGTTCAATCAAGCTTCTCTCCAGTGCTTAAACCAGGTTCAATCAAGCTTCATTCTCCCCTGCTTGAACCAGATTCAATCAAGCTTCTCTCCAGTGCATGAACCAGCTTCAATCAAGCTTCATTCTCCCGTGCTTGAACCAGGTTCATTCAAGCTTCATTCTCCTGTGCTTGAACCAGATTCAATCAAGCTTCTCTCCAGTGCTTGAACCAGGTTCAATCAAGCTTCATTCTCCCCTGCTTGAACCAGGTTCAATCAAGCTTCATTCTCCTGTGCTTGAACCAGGTTCAATCAAGCTTCATTCTCCCCTGCTTGAACCAGATTCAATCAAGCTTCTCTTCAGTATTTGAACCAGGTTCAATCAAGCTTCATTCTACCCTGCTTGAACCAGGTTCAATCAAGCTTCTCTCCAGTGCTTGAACCAGGTTCAATCAAGCTTCATCTCCTCTGCTTGAACCAGATTCAATCAAGCTTCTCTCCAGTGCTTGAACCAGGTTCAATCAAGCTTCTCCCCAGTGCATGAACCAGGTTCAATCAAGCTTCATTCTACCCTGCTTGAACCAGGTTCAATCAAGCTTCTCTCCAGTGCTTGAACCAGGTTCAATCAAGTTTCATTCTCCAGTGCTTGAACCAGGTTCAATCAAGCTTCATTCTCCCCTGCTTGAACCAGGTTTAATCAAGCTTCATTCTCCTCTGCTTGAACCAGGTGCAATCAAGCTTCTCTCCAGTGCTTGAACCAGCTTCAATCAAGCTTCATTCTCCCCTGCTTGAACCAGGTTCAATCAAGCTTCTCTACCGTGCTTGAACCAGGTTCAATCAAGCTTCTCTCCAGTGCTTGAACCAGGTTCAATCAAGTTTCATTCTCCTGTGCTTGAACCAGATTCAATCAAGCTTCATTCTCCCCTGCTTGAACCAGGTTTAATCAAGCTTCAGTCTCCCCTGCTTGAACCAGGTGCAACAAAGCTTCTCTCCAGTACTTGAACCAGGGTCAATCAAGCTTCATTCTCCCCTGCTTGAATCAGGTTCAATCAAGTTTCATTCTCCCATGCTTGAACCAGGTTCAATCAAACATCATTCTCCCCTGCTTGAACCAGATTCAGTCAAGCTTCTCTCCAGTGCTCGTAAGAAAGCATCTGGTTGCTGAGGCAACTGCAAGCTCTCCCCATTAGTGGTGATGAAGGCTAACTGAGGGAAACTGAGCCAGTGAAGGACTCTTCACTACAGAAATCAATCTGATTCTACAGGAACATTGCGAATGCATTCAGAGTACAGAACAACAACAAATATTCTATGGTCAAAAAGGTTAACCCCTCAAGTGCAGTCACCCCATACAACCAGACTGTATTACTCTGCGCTATGGCAACATTCAGTCACTATTTCAGATGAATGCTGATATTTCCCTAGCAAAAAATATCCCTGTTTTTAAGATAAAGTTTGTCATTATGGGCCTCTTTGAAAAGTAACACCTCCCTTCGAGCCACCACCTCAAGCTATCGTCAATAGCCAAACACAAGCCTTGTGCTTGCAAAACATGAGGGGCCCAATATTCGTAAGGTTTGCGCACCGCGCAGAGGAGTATGTGTGTCGCAAATGGCCGTTGTGCCGAAATTGTGCCAAGTTGCCATACTCGAAACGTCCTTTTGTGCGTCACAATCCATTCTGTGTTGTGCAGAAATAAAATATGGGGAATATGGGGAGAGTGGCTGACAATATGTGTGATCCTGGTATATTTGAAGGTATGTGCCAAGCACAAAACCTGGTTTGTGACATGCAGAATAAGGACTGCTTGTAAAAGGACTGCGTTAACTCCGCGCACACTACCATTCCAGCACTGACTACAAACAGACAACAATGGGAAACGTGGGTAGCATGCAGCGTGACCGTCGACATGTGGATGTGAATGATGCAAGGCACACCCAGCAACAGCAACCCTGACATAGGCGAAGATATGCTGAAAGTGTGCACCAGCCTCGGCACACATATGAGGACCTCAACAATGAGCAAGTTGTGTCCAGGTATGGTCTCAACTCACATATGCCACATGCTGAATGATGACCTGGCCAGTACAAACCTGCGCTGTCATGCCATGTCTGAGCAATTGGTGTTATTTGTCTGTATGTGTTCCTGGCTACCGGGACCTTCCAGGAGGTAGCAGGTGATATAGTGGGGATCACCCAGTCAGCCGTATCCGCCACCTCGACTGGTTCACAACCGCATTGCTGCGACGTGCTGAGGAACATATTAAATTCCCCAGTGCCAGAGCAAACAGTGAGGAGATAATGCAGGGTTTTTATGAGGTCGCACACCTGCCGCACGTGGTAGATGCAATTGACTGCACCCATATTGTTATCTGGGCACCTGTTCCAGTTGTCCTGTTCTATCAGGATTCCAGTTGTATTGGAATAGTAGGAAATTTGAATAGCTATTCCATGCCATGTAAACAGGGTATTCCTGTTCGTATATTAATTGTATAAATACGTCATACACCCATCTTGTGGCCCATTGCTTTAATTGGCTATTCCATAGCTTGCTGTGCATTACGGGTGAGGGGTGGGCAGCTGCAGTTAACGTTTTCCTAAAATCAGAGCGGTGATACGATCAACGAATCAAAGACCTGTATTTTCTCTGCAGCAATCCAATCATAAGTTAGCTGAGGCGGGACAAACAGTTCTGTTAACTGTAATTTCTGGCTGTTTTTATGCAGCTGTCCAGTTTGCTGAATGTCGGTGTTGCTAATTGTACAGAGACCGTTCATTTATTGAGAAATCATAGTAGGCTACAACTAACATTTCTGGAGCGTATTTAGAATGAATTATGATTCTTACAAAAAAGTGGCATAATGAAAAAAATCCATTCCAGCGACACTCAAAACCTTACAAACGGCTTAATCATGATGTTCAAATGGGTGAGTAGAATGAATAACATAACGCATTTCTGTGTATTGTGTATATAAAAATGCTTGATTGATGTTTACTTTGCAGGTGAATGACCTCGTTACCTCTACAAATCAGAGAGTGTGCTACCACAGTTAGACTTTGTCATGGCCCGACTTATATATATAAAAAAAATCAATCAGAAAAAAGACAGTATCCAAAGCCTTTTTTTATTTTACTTCAAAAACATACAACTATGTTGGATCAGCTGGGTTTAAAGAAACCTCTATAGTATTTCCTTGTGATACAATACTGTCCATATTCAATAAAACAGTAGTGTTATCAGTACATCTCTGCACCTAGCTATGGAGCCAATTGTGTATTTGAATGGTCCGTATGTATGTGTGCACGATATATTGTCTCGTCTGCTGTCATATCAGTACATACTGTGGCAACACCAATGATAGCAGCTTGTCGCATTTCTAATGGTGACTGTCCATCATTTTGCATTCTCGCTTGGTTGTTGTGTGCAGTTGCTATATTGGTAGCGAATGCTCAAACGGTTTTGCGAGGCACAAACAGATTTGTGAATTGCTCAAAAAACTGCTATATTCCAATGTCTCGCAACTTCTTTGTGCCGTTTTGGAATATCTCTCATTTTGTGCCAAAGCACTATTTTTTGGCCAGGCACAAATTCAGCGAGGGGATTGCGTGAAGATCGAAGATCAGGGCCGAGGTGTGTTACTCATTCCATCCAGTGTATTAATGAATATGATTCATCCCTGTATCTGTGAAATGGTGCTGGGGAGAGACCTCCTTCAGGATAGCAGCTGTAGCCTCTTCAACATGCTTCTCCATTTAGTTTTTTCTTCTTCTTTTTTGTTGTTGATGAAATTCAAATCCAATATCAAATTATGACTCCTGGGACGAGGGTGGTGAGCCCTCTGGAGGCAGAGGCAGGGGAAGATTAGCTTTCATTACGCCCACACATAAATAGCTCTCGCCACTTTTCAATCACAAGCCCTATTCAGACCCTCTTTTTTTGTCCTTGTGGATGGCCCTTCCCTTCTCGCTATTGTGCAGCTTAGTGCTTTCTAATTACAGCCAGACAAATAAACAGACACAGATTTTAGTAGAAAAGCAGTGTCTTTCCTTGTCGTGCTTAGCACAGGTCTCTTGATTTTTATAGATTGGTTTTGTTCTTGTGAATTTAAAAGGTAACGTACAGGTTCTGGATTGGATTTAGTCCAACCAAAGTGTCTTTACACTATCCATATAGAATAGTGAACTGTCTTATCAATGAAACAGGTCTCTCCCCAGGCATTAGCCTTAACACAAAATTTCAGACCTGTTCTTTATACCTATCTGCTAATTAAATTAGAGCCAGGTGCAATTCATCCTGGCTTACTCACGTGGTTTTCCTGAGGGCGGAGGTGTGGGTGTGACCCAGAAAAAAAAACTTTGATTTTTAAAGAGTTTTTGCGCACTTTTATTCAAAAATAAATCAAACAAACAAACACCTAGCTCCCTTGGAGCACTAACTAAACATTTGCAGGTCCCTGGCTAACACACAGGACAGCTAAGCTGTTTACCTGACATAACACGACAACAAAACATTAATTTTTATAAAACCAAACGTAGGTTTTAAACAGACCTTATGACTTCCAGTCGGAAGCTGGCTGCTTTCCTTAAATACCCTGCACCTGTCTGTAATTTACAATGACAGCTACGTGCACAAGATAAGTAATAAAACAATTAACACAAATACTACAATTAAACAAACAAATTAAACAAAAGCACTTCAACTAAACAAAGTGTGCATTTTCACATGTTTTTTTTGAGGCAGGGAGGAATCTGACCCTCCCCCTGCCACCTTACACATCCTTCCCCCTGTCTTTACAAGACATCGGCCATTTAATGGCCACCTCCCTCCACCCTTAAAAGACCACCCACCCTCAAGTCCCATCTCCTTAATCTTCGCCCTCCTCCACGGGCGAACTTGAGGGTGGGTTGGTCCCTCCGGTGCTTCCAGGAAGAGACCAAGAAACAGCGACGAGGGACCCCACCGGGCTGACTGGGGCAACTGCAATGACGGCCGGGGAACAGGTGGCTGCAGCAACGGGCAGAGGTCCGCTACTAGGGACCGGAGCAGCAAAGTCCAATCACCTAGGAGGAGCAAAGCAGTGACCAGGGGGAGCACAAGCAACATCTGGGAGCAGCTCAGCGACATCTTGGTGCTTGGGAAGAGCGGAGTAGGGGACCAGTGGAGGAAATGTGGTCGGTGGTGCAGACTCCTGGGCTCTAGGTGTAGTCCAGGGAGGTCCAGGTAGACGGGCAGGGAGTCCAGGAGCAAGGGGCAAGGGACCGTACCTGGCAGCGCTGGACTGGATCTCCAGGATGGTGGTCGGGGCTGTGGTGGTGGTAGGTTCCTCATCTCCTTCCCCTCATCTGTTGCCTGTGCCAGTACCTTGCACTCTCTCGCCCATGGCTCCTCCCCTCTGGGCTCTGCAAGTGGCGGCTCCTCCCCTCTGGGCTCTGGGAGGGCGGCTCCTCCCATCTGGGCTCTGGAATCGGCGGCTCCTCCCCTCTGGTCTCTGGGAGCGGCGGCTACTGTGTTGAGCTCACCCCCCCCTCAAACATTAACTCCAGTGCCGTTGGTTCCGTCTCTGGAAGTCCCCGTTTCTCTCTTCACTGCCTGTTGCTTACCTCCTGAGCAGCAGCATTTCTTTTAATTTCTTGTTCCATGTTCACATGGTTCTGACACCATATGTGAACAGATTGGTTGTTATTTGGGATCGTGCCCTTTTAAGAATGTGACCCAGAAATAAAAACCTTGATTTTTAAAGCTCTTTCGCGCACTTTTATTAAAAAATAAATCAAACAAACAGAAACAAACAACCACCCAGCTCCCTCGGAACACTAACTAAACATATGCAGGTCCCTGTCTAACACGCAGGACAGCTAATCTGTTTACCTGACATATAACACGACAACAAAACACTAATTTTTACAAAACCAAACGTAGATTTTAAACAGACCTTATGACTCGGGCTCTTTACTCTACAGCAGCACCAGCCCTGAGTAAGCTGGCTGCTCTCCTTAAATACCCTGCACCTGGTCTAATTTACAATGATAGCAAGGTGCAGGGGTTAACAATTAAACAATTAACAATTAAACAATTAACACAAATAATACAATTAAACAAACAGATTAAACAAGAGCACTTCAACTAACCAAAGTGTGCATTTTCACATGTTTTTTTTTTTCTAAAAAGGAGCAATCCCTCGTTAGACTGGGAGGGGGACGGTACTCAGTATATAATATATAGATATATATATATATATATATATATATATATATATATATATCATATATGAATACTGTATATAAACAGTACATCAATCTATTTGTATATTCCAGATTATATATCACAATCTCTCTTCAATTTCATTGGGTTATCCTGCAATAACAAGATGTCACAAAGGGTTCCACTGGTTATTTAAAATCCAGTAACTTAATAAAGGAAAGACCAAAAAACATGTCATATAACAATTATAACTAGAGGCTATATCGAGTGTGCTTTCGCCTCCCTCGTTACTATATAAACATTAACATTAACAAAAACAGCAACTTCTGTTACTTATCGCTGACATATCATGAAATATAATGAAACGTAAACCAATGAAGGATTCTCTTCTCACAGTCATGATGGATGCATGCAGTAGAATTCATTGTGTTTGCTTTCATAAATGACTCAGGGTACATGAATAATACATGTAAATGCTATTATTGAAAAAGAAGCGGTACAAGAGACCCTGACAGTAAGTATTTTCTAAATGTATCAAGGTTTGGTAATGCTTGAAAAGGCACAACAGAAACACCTACAGAAAGAAGGTTCAGATTCTACAACTTTTGTAAACTGCACTTGCATCCTTGATCTCTGACCACCATTAAGCTGAATAAAGAAGATATTTACCATTCAGAGAGAGGATGGAGAGTACTTAGTCACATGGCAGGCTTGGGTCCTATTGATTGTGTCTTGGATCTGCTGTGGCTTCTAGTGAAGAATCCTGAAAAAAGATACCAATCACTAAAATAGAGCCATTTATGTTTCAAGGTTCTTAAAAACAGCATAATTCAAGTTTTCAGGCATACTGCATTTTTAATTTGTATTCTGTTTAACTGAGCTTTAAAGCATCGTATTATCAAAACATGAATACTATACTGTTTGTGTCCATAATTCATTGTGACTCTCTTGTGAAATAGTTTTAAAGTGAACTTCTCTGCTGATGAAAAAAGTTATCCTTTTATGTAACTTCTAGAGCAAATAATCCTCATCTTGAATCCAAAATACATATTTTTTGTATGCCATTTACAATGTGTGTCAGGTGGTGCTTTGATGGTCAGTTGCACATAACTTTGAAAGAAAAAAATACAGTGATTAATAATTACTGTGATTCAGTCAAACATTTCTGCAATTCAAACCCCAATACCAAGATCTAAACAAAAACTACTTGGAATTATTATTATTATTATTATTATTATTATTATTATTATTATTATTATTTATTACAATCTGTACTGTTCAACCTCAAATTTAACAAATAATCCATTATTTCCACTATTTGTTTTTAATAATTTGCATATAACACTATTGATCTCTTCCAACCAGAATCACTACAAGGGGTTTCCTCCCCAAAATGGAACCTTACTAAAAACAGTATGCTTCTCACTGATGGTTTTATTCCATTAAATACATTGCAACTGCTCATGAAATACTTTATAAGAACATATAACAATGTGTTGGAAGTAAACATTGATGTATGGTACACTGCACATTTTTTCATGTTAAACTCCAAACATAATATGCACATATCATGAACAGACAAATATCAGCAAAAAAAGGTTGCTTATTAGGGTTGAATGTGACAATAACTGATGTAATTTGAATTACAGATGAATCTGACAAATTCAATTGAAAATCATGTGATATTTTATATGTAGTTACATTTTTTTTACAAATATAAAATAAAGTGTTTGTCATTTCTTAAAGGAGTTTTACTTTTTAATTTAATATAATTTACTTTTCTACATATACAAATTGTTTGAATTATTCTGCCCTGAAAACTAAGCATTGTCTATATTTTGTAATTGCATTATTGTGGTTTTAATGGCATATAACAGTGTTGTGATATTATATGTGCATAATTTGACAGAACAACCTGAAGAGGGGCCTTCAGATGCTCCCCTTGTCTTTTTAAAACAATAGACATGGAGCTGTGTCTTTCACAGAGGAGGCTGTTGAAGTGATGACGTACGCAAGACAGTAACTATGGAAACACAAAACGGGGGGGGGGGGGGGGGGGGGGGGGGGGGTTAAGAACAGCAAAGCACGGCAACAAGGCAACACTGAAGGATTCAATGAAGGTGTCTGCCTCTTTAGAAACAGCACAGGTACAGAATGGAGGAGAAAACACAGTATTCAAAAATAAAATTACTCTTTTACTGTTTTAAGCAATTGAAACAGCTCTCTTAGCTTGAAAATCTGCAAAACATATCAATCCAGTATGAATTTTAGAATCAAAATTAATTTTTAGATGCATGTGAATTTAATGTGTACTTTTGTTATTTTTACTTTATTTTTCATTATGGCAATTTTCTTACATTTTATGAATGGACAGTATTCTAAATGTAGGTATTTTGTTTTCTGAAGAAAAAAAAAAATAGGATGCAACTGACAATTTCTATTGTTAGCACCAGGGTTTGAAACTTGCCCTGCACTGTCCTGGGTTTCAGAACTTCCCTGGTTTAGGTATATTATTTGAAATTATCAGAAGTTTGAACTTTACAGCATTAATAAGTCACACCTAGTCTGTAGGTTTACAAATAGGAGTAGTTCATACATCTTTCAAGTAGGACCAATTTATGCCTCTGTCAAGTCAAAATTTAATAAGTTGACTTTTGGAATATGGAAGTCACCGTTTTTTGTTTCTTTGCAAGTAAAACAGTCTCAGTACTGCTCTGGATTTAATTTTTCTGCAGCTAAGTCACTTGAACTGTGAAGTGGTCCAGCAGCATAGATAAGAAAAGACTATCATTAATCTGCTTACAGACTTTATTCAAAACCCTGGCAATATAAAATCATTGTAGGAAACCTGACCATCAATGCTACCTGCATAGCCTCATTCAAGATTATCCCTCTTCTCACTTGATTATCTGTAGTGCTAATTAAATTGACTAGTTCTGTACAAGACACACGCATCAGCTAAACAAAACATGTCTTATTATGTAGCAGCTGTATGGCACATGGGAGTATTGTTGTGTATTAAGTAAATATATAAATTCATTCTTCTCCTTCCAAAGATGACTCACAGCTATGATACTCTACAGTTATTTTTATATAAAGAGTATGATCACCAAAATTCTTCTTCTTACATATATACAGGGTGTTCTGTCAGGTATCATAGGCATAATTGTTAATATTGTCTTAAGCAAAGAGGAACGGATTTAGATCATTTTAATGTGTGGTGGAGATAGTCAACATAGATGATACTGCCTGCATTATGGAACACTAATATTGCTGGTAGTCCTTTTAATGGACCCCATGTCTAGTTAATTGTGTAGCTCCATGGCAACCATGTTCAAATCAGCCAAGGATGTTGCTAAATATTACTGGTAACACTTTACAATAAGTCTCTAACTACACTGTATTGCACTGTAATAACACAACACTTATGGTTATAAAGTAATAATGCAACAACGCGATAAAATGAAAACTGTTTTGTGCACTGTATTTACCGTCATTTATAAACTATAACATTCACTCCCTGTAATGCATACATAACTGAGCAGGTTCACGCAACATTCCTTGTATAAAGCGCACCCCCTTGTAAAACCCCTTAACTTGATGCACATGTAAACTGAATTCAAATATATTGCACACCTTGTATATAATCATGTGTATTGCACACCACAATGCTTCTAAATGTATTAAAGGGTGCTTGTTATATCGCCATAATTACGGGAAATAATGACCTATGTAAAAATAGATATTTATACTAGTAAGAAATGAAATAAAATATGAAAATGAAGTATCAACTTGGACTTTAGCTATTAAAATATAAATAGCTTCAGGATTCACATTACATCTAAAACATAAGTCTGAATAAAGCACAATACAACTACAGTATTTTCATAATGAGCGATGAGAGGAGACACTGTTCAGAATTCAGTCCTTCAGTCCTTAATTAGCTTCCTCATATTTCAATGACTGGTAAAGAAATCTAAATATTACTAACCTGATAATAATAATAATAATAATAAATAATAATAATAATAATAATAATAATAATAATAATAATAAATAATAATCAAATCTCCCTCGAAAAACTCATTGACGTGTTTAAAATGTTTACGATCCTCCGTTGAAAACACTGATGTGGTTAATGCTGTATTAATTAAACTACCTTTTCACCAAACCTACACCTGCCTTGCCAGCTTGCAACCATGAAAAAATTCAGGCCAATTTTTCAGTTTCTCTAGCATAGACCTTCAGACTAAAACCAGACATTTCAATGTCACATCTCTAAAAGTGCTGTTTTTTTTTTTTTTTTTTTGTTTAGTTTTTTTCTGTTTCACCCCACACTTACAATATAGAACAATTCAGCCTCCGGATGAAAAAGATTATTCTTCTCTGTGTCGATGCAGAACGGACGCCTGTTCACATAATAACTATGAATTCCCTGCTAGCCACAAGGTTGGTACTCATAGATACATACGTGATTATTTTTTTTTTTTTTGTTTAATATTGGTTAAACCCGTCAAACTCTCTAGGTAAGTGCACAGGGCTCAATAAGAAAGCAATAGAACATTTATAAATTCAGTTATGAATCTGTAAGCGGTCTGTAATTTATCCGGAAGTGGTCACTTTATTATTATTATTATTTTCCTGTGTTTCCTAATAAAGTGGCCTCAGTATTAGGTGAACACCCATCCTGCACAGCTACTTGTGCTGGTCCATACCTGCCCTCAGTGTTTGTTATCTACGTATTGATAGGAGCCTTCCCGGCATCAATATCCTCTGCTGCTGTCAGTCACAAGATGCTTACTCTGCAACCACGTAGACCAGAGTGCTAAACATGAGGCCCCCCCCCAAGAATCAACATGTGACCCCCTAATAAAAGCCCACCCTACCAGAATGCATTACAATGATACATTACAATAATGATGATTACATTTGTTTAAAATACAATTATCAAACTGCTCTTTTCTTTATCAAAGTAAAGATAGACAGGGCTGCAGGGAACACTTCCCAGAAATGAAAAACAGCCTGTGTGTGGAGCTTGAACAAGCTTCATGAGCACTTTGCACTCTTCTGCCTTCCACTGAGCTTGCATTTTGAATGTGAATCACAGTAAACTCAAATAGCTTGAATTAGGAAAGATTTAAAACTGGCTGTTAAAAGAGCGCCCCACTAGATAGATACATGAAATAAGTGAGACATACAGAGGGTCAGTTGGATAGACAGGCAGTCTCAATACAACCACATATGTAATTTAGCTTCTTCTAAAGGACTTCTAAGCAAGTTTCTTTACAACAGGTCAAGTGATTCTTTGACAGATAGACAGACAGCCTCTAATAACCCCCCTGTTATGATACTATCAATACTGTGGGTAAAGAATATCATTAGCAAGTCTCAATACAATTAGGCCAGCAGGTTTCTAGATATTTGTTAGAATGGAGGTGTGATATACTGTATGTAGGCCGGCCTGCATCCCCAACGGGGGATAATAATAAAGGGACACAGACAGCTTCAAATGTAAACCACTAGATATTTCCAAAGCCAAGTTTGCTGTTTATTTTTAGAGTGTGTTCCAGTCCTGTTCCCTATAACCTCTGTTGTTTGATCCCACTTCTACTCTGGATAACAGCAGCCAGGATTGAAGGTCCAGACAGAGGCTTCCTGGAGAGTTGACCTCCCAAATACTTTCTTCTCTTTATATATTTTTAATATTATATAATATATATATATATATATTATATATATATATATATATATATATGTATGAAAAAATGGAGGGGTGGGGTGAAAAAACTAATCAATTAAAAATAAAAACCCGAAAAAGTCTTAATTAGATAAGTATTCACCCCCTTTGCTATGACACTCCTAAATAAGCTCAGGTGCAACCAATTCCCTTCAAAATTCACACAATGAGTTAAATGGAGTCCATCTGTGTGCAATAAAAGTGGTTCACATGATTTCAGATTAAATACACCTGTCTCTGTAAGGTCCCACAGTTGGGTAGTGCATTCAATGCAAAGATACTACCATGAAGACCAAGGAGCTTTCAAAACAACTCAGAGATAAAGTTGTGGAAAGGCACAGATCAGGGGAGGGGTATAAAAAGATTTCTCTTTGAGCACAGTCAAGTCGATCATTAAGAAGTGGAAGGTATATGGCATCACTCAGAATCTGCTTAGAGCAGACCATCCTCGCAAACTGAGAAACTGGGTAAGAAGGGCCTAAATGCAAAGTGTTATGTCTGGCACAAACACAATACAGCACATCACCCAGGTAACACCATCCCTCTTTGAAGCATGGTGGTGGCAGCATCATGCTATGGGGATGCTTTTCATCGGCATGAACTGGGAAGCTTGTCAGGGTAGAGGGCAAAATGGATGGAGCTAAATACAGGCAAATCCTTGAGGAAAACCTTCAGTCTACAAAAGACTTAAGACTGGGACGGAGATTCACCCTTCAGCAGGACAACGACCCCAAGCACACAGCCAAAGCGACACTGGAGTGGCTTAAAAACAAGAAAGTGAATGTCCTAGAGTGGCCCAGTCAAAGCCCGGACTTTAATCCAATTGAGAATCTGTGGAAAGACTTGAAGATTGCTGTTGACCAACGATCCCCATCCAACTTGACAGAGCTTGAACAATTTTGACAACAAGAAAGGACGAATATTGCACGATCCAGATGTGCAAACCTAGTAGAGACTTACCGCAAAAGACTCACAGCTGTAATTGCTGCCAAAGGTGGTTCTACCAAGTATTGACTCAGGGGGGTGAATACTTATCTATCCAAGACATTTTAGTTTTTTTTTTTTCATTAACTATTGTTTCACAATACAAATTCTCTTGCCTCTTCAAAGTATTCAGTAGGTTGTGTAAATCAAAGGAAAAAAACAAATCCCATTTAAATGCATCAAAATTTCAGGTTGTGACACAACAAACTGTGAAAACGTCCAAGGAGGGTGAATACTTCCAATAGGCACTGTATATATGCATTATCCCATTCTGTACTGGGGATTGAGTTTAGTCACTCTAAATGCTTCAAAAGCACTCAATCGGTAGTCAATACATACGATACCAGATCATCAGGTCTTAAAAAAACCCTAAGCTAAAATACAAAAATGCTGCATGTAGAATCACTTCTCCAAGATTTCAATGCAAGGCCCTGCATTACAGATATAACTTTTGTTTGAGCGCCGTTTGTATCAGGCAGACAACAATGTATTTAATTCAGGCTGTATAGTATGTTTTATTATATTGGAGATGAGCTTTATAGTGGCAAGCTGTTACCTCTAATGGTTGAAAAGGACAAGCACTGGGATTAATGCCCAAAGTAACATACATTACACCGTGTAACAATTTTTTTTTTTTTCCTGGGTAGTAAGTGTTATTTCCTAATTGCTTATGCCTCAAAAGTATAGAAAATGGCTATTACTCCCCACAAACTTTGCTTTTGTGACCAGGACAGTGATATTTCAAAATATCACTATTTCCAATGGGAAAACGGGCAAATGTGTGTCTTTTCGTTCACATAAAGTCAGAAAAAAACAACATATAAATCCAAATTAACATGTATTTATACAAAAGTAATACAAAAATGACTAGAAAAGATTTAGAAGTGAGTAGTTTTTCGAGATTTACGATTATACTGTCAATACAGTCAGATCTCAGATATCTATTAAGTCTAAGGATTCCTTCTCCCCAAGGTGAAACCTGAGGAGCACAATCGTGTCTGGATCTTTGGCTGAAACAGACGTTTGTAAAATAATTGCTAACGATTGTATTGTTAACAATCATGTACATGAGAGTTTTGTTTAACTTGTCCATGTTTAGATCGTACGGTACCGGGCCCAACTTATATATTGAACTTTAAAGAAATGACATTTTATTTAAGACATAAAAGTCAAACCGGCATCTTATAAGTCACTATATATATATATATATCTATATATAATAAGATATATCTGATATAATATATATAATATATATATAAATATATAACGCCTACTGTATGACTGCATGCTGATTTCGCCTACTGTATGACTGCATGCAGATTTCTGCCTGAGTTCTTCCTTACAGTATTTTGAAGACTTGTTATCACAATGACTACCACATCAAACACAGCTACCTTTAGTTGAAAGAGTAATTGTTATGATGACTTCAACACAGGGGAGCTCTCCTCGGAGATCAAGCCACCTCCAGCATCAAACGTAGAAAAAAGAAGAAGTACCTTTATTCTCAAGGTGATAGGGGCCCGTGGGGATTATATAACATATGCTAGTGTCCATTAAGAAGAAAAAGAAATACTAGCAGAAAAATTGGGTAACACTTCACAGTTAGTGAGTGGCTTTTCTGTGTAATTACATACGGCCATATTCTCAAATATTGGTTTGACTACAAGTGGATAGGGTGGTGCAGTGGGGTAATGTATGAGAATCTACAGCAAAGTGAAATATAAAAAATACACCTAGGGAACAAATATTATTCATTCTTTTGCCATAATTATCTTTTTCTGTATCTCAGAAGAGCTCAATAAAGACTACATTGTGGATGGGCTGCTATTAAATAAACTATTTTGTCTGTTTACTTGTTTCTCTCTCTGCTTCCAACAACAACAAACGCTCCCCCTGTCCCTGGTCTTCAGCACCAGCCAGTCCTGCTTCATCCAACTCCAGCAGTTCTTGTTTCAGACACGGGTGCCCACTCGCCTGATGTCGGGAGGGGGGCCCCTCCCACATGAAGTGTCCTGGGGCGTCACAGCCCCGCATATAGTATATATATATATATATATATATATATATATATATATATATATATATATATATATATACACATATACACACACACACACACACACACACACACACACACACACAATGCCTATAGAAAGTCTCCACCCCCCTGAGTTAATACTTGGTGGAAGCACCTTTGGCAGCAATTACAGCTGTGAGTCTGTTGGGATAGGTCTCTACCAACTTTGCACACCTAGATTTGACAATATTTGACCATTCTTCTTTACAAAACTGTTCAAGCTCTGTCAAGTTCCTTGGAGAGCGTTGATGGACAGCAATCTTCAAGTCAGGCCACAAATTGTTGATTGGATTTAGGTCAGGGCTCTGACTGGGCCACTCAAGGACATTTACCTTTTTGTTCCTTAGCCACTCCTGTGTAGCTTTGGCTGTGTGCTTTGGGTCGTTGTCATGCTGAAAGGTGAACTTCCGTCCCAGTTTCAGCTTTCTTGCAGAGGGAAGCAGGTTTTCCTCAGTCTTGGCCACACTTTTCTTCTCCAAATAATCACTTTAGACACAGGATGCCAGGAAATGCTGTAGTGTGAGTTTGTTATTTACAACAAAAAGAAAATAAACAAAACAAAACCTAACCTGATCTCAGGCCCTAGCTAAACAAACGATGTTCCTAACTAATATCGAGGCAGTCTAAGCCTGTTACCTTGTCACCAAAACCAAATCGCAATCCAAATACCTTTTCCAATAGTTTGTTTTCCCGTTTCACGTTTCACAATACTCACAATAACAATCAGATCTCTTGCTCTCCAACTCTCCAGCCAAACTCCTACTGTCACCCACACTGAAACATACACACACACCCTTTTAAACATAATTAGTTTGCTAGTTAGTTTATTGACTAAACCTGGAGTTGGTCCTGACTCCAGTAACCTCTACTGGGTCCTAATACTGCCAGGTATGGTCTCGGCTAAACAAAAGTGCTTATTCTAGCCAGGCTTAATTACATCTAGTTTTCCTTATTTATCACACAGTTATCATTTACCAGTTTATTAATTAACCCATCTTTAGTTTTGATCCCAAACACTTTATATTATTGAATTGCATTGTTTACCACACATTTAGTTTATGTTCTCCTTTCACATTTTGTTCTTTTCTTAACCAATATATTATATATAGATTATATATATATACGTTAGCCAAAAGTACTTTCTCCAGACAGATTAACAGAAAATAATGAAAAAATAATCACTATTTAGTCCAAAAGAATCTTGTTCACTGAATTTAAAAAAATAATCCAGAAATTACAATCAATTTACCAAGATTGGGAAAAGATTGCATTATGAATGAAGCTGGAAAATATATACAGTGTTATTCTTGGAAACTATTATATCAAATTGCAATGTAACAAGTCATTTACTAACACATTTTGCAATATTTGTTGTACATGTAACATTCTAAGGGAAGAGTCAAATAATTTGACTGATAAATGAGAAAGGGTGATGATGAGATTTAAATACAACACCAGTAATAATAATAATAATACAATTGTAGATTTAAATGATTAATATTGCAGTTTATAGTATGTGAAGAGCTAAGTGCATACATCAACAATGTATAGAGATATGTATACATGTGCATTTATATTGAATGAGAACTAACAGTTTTGTAAAGATTTGTAACAATCTCTGAAAAGCTTGTATATGTTAGTCCAATAAAAGATCCAACTTTAGCATTGTTTCTTGTTTTTCATTACCAGTCCAAGATGGCTGACATATTCTCAATGTTGTTTAAGGCAACACTACAATAAGTGAAGCATTCAAAACGACAGTTCTACAGGGACCACTAAATGAGCCATTAGAAAATAAAACAATTATAATAGTAATCCATGTTTTCTGTTATGTTTGTAGTTTTGAGTGAACAGCCCCAGTTTTGACAACATAAGGAAAATACATATTATTTAAATCTCTGTGAATTGTGCCCATTACTGCTTGAGTTGGTGGAGTTAAGATTGATTGTGTGATGACTCAACGTATCTCAACATTGCTCTCCTTTGTTAGGAGACTGAGCAGTGTCACTGAATCTCAACATAACTCAACAATGCTCTCCCTTGCTAGACTGTTTCGATTATTACCGATTATTACATCTCCAATACTGGTAATCAATTGTTAATTGGCTGCTGATTGCTACTCTAATTGTTAATACTGCAGCTCCGCCCACCAACCTCACATCATCTATTCAAAAGCAATAGTATCTAAAGAAATGTTCATTGGTAACTGTTGCATTCAAACATTTGAAAGAAGGAATTTCAGTCAGCTTTTAAAAGGTGACTTTTGATTATTAATACAGTACAAGAGACGCTATAGCAGTCATTTAATTTTGAAACATGGTTCAGCTATTATTGTATTTAGTCTTTTTCATCATTTTGCAAAAGATATACCAGTTTGAAGGGAATTACTTTCTGGTAGGGATACAAACAGGACTGGCAACAAGATCTACTTTTTGAGTGCACAGAAGGCAATGTAGACACCAAGTCATTATATTTTAGCAATTAATTAAGCGGTTATGTGATCCACATATATCACAGAGCACATTGAAATAAGATCTGTGGAAACTACAGTATGATTACAAAGCAATGCATTTGTATTTCATTTGATATAGTCTTTTTTTTAATTTGGCATTTCTTGCAGTTTTATTTCAGTAGTGTAAAACATGCTGTCAAAAGCAACTTTCCCCTTCTGTAATAATCCCTTAACTCAACATTCTCCAGAAATGAACAAGCATTAACTAAATCCATCACAATACCCAGCTCTGGCTGAGCAACTTAAAACCATTGCTTCCACCATCACCAGAATAATGCACAGTCAAAATACACAAACGTCTTGTGAATGAATCCTATAAATGCCTTGTACAGTCTCTGTGTTATACCCGCATTCACTAGTGTCAATCAAACATACACAATCAATTATACAGCATGCTTGTAACTATGGACTTCTACTGCATTGCTAATGGGACATAATCTCAAGGCTTGAAAGTAAAAGGCTTCAGTTTCCTAATTATTCAATAGTTTATAAAGTAATGAAATACTGTACTTGAGTCCAAGAAATGGCGTAAGCATGTTTAAAAAAAAAGATCTTTTTTAATCATTCTGTGCATATTTGTAAGGTAAGAGCGCCCCTTAATCCAGGATGTTTCTCATATTTTCAGCTATGCGATCAATAAGCATTCAACTACTAGTGCTTTTTAAATAAATACAGTCCCTGGGTTATAACTGTTGAATTTTTACTCATTAAGATTTTAGTTATTTGTGACAAACACTAGATCAATGATTTGTTTATATCCACTTACTACTAGGCTATGCAATAAGTAGGAAATCTACAGTACTGTGTGTGTTTGTGTATGCATGTGTGCAAGTATATTATGTATGTACTGTATGTTTGAATGGATTTATGTGTGCATTTGTTCAGGTATGTATATGTCTGTTTTTAATTTAATTATATTCTCTTAAAAACAACTTTCCCATGCCCCCCCAATAATAAATATAAATATATGTAAACTGCATGCAGTTTATTTAAACACTCTCTCCATCCATTTGTCTTATGATATAAATTATGGTTTTCTTATGTGGTGGTTAAATGCCCAGAACGTTTGTTTATTAAGTATTTGTTGTGTGCTGCTGAAATTGGCTATAATTGCATACAACAAAGCAGTACAAATTGAATGGCATATGATACCAACAACAAGAATAACAGAATAAGACTGGCCATGTGTACAGTACATTCTGGGGAAAAAAATAAAATTCAACCTCATTTTTATAAGATAAAACACATAGATGTACACTCCAGATTTGCCACAGGCAACCTGTGCTTTTTTTTAACAATCATTCATACATGCTTAGAATACACTATGAAGTATGCTTCACTGGTGGCTCTTAACATTCTCTGTCTGTTTATTTTCTGTCCATATTTAACAGTACATTTATATTATGCTAAATAAAACATGGTTATGAAAAAAAAAACATTTGACTGTTTTAAAGATTGTTGCCAAACACCATTAAGTTAATTAATAGATATCGCCCTATAGCTGATACAACATTGTTTAATGTCTGTTACAGAGTGTAACAAGATGCACGCGATATTGTATTGAAAAAAAACAACAAAAATACCTCAAAAAGCCATGAGAAATCATGCACAACAGTTTCCTACCTTTCTACATGGTGAAGATAGTGCAATTGTGAGCACCAGATCATGCAACACAATTAATATTCACAGCACAGCAAGCAGCAGGTAAAATGTGTTCAACCAAATGAAGGCAACAGCGAGCTAGATAGGTACAGTACCAATCTGCTCAGGTCTCCTTCCTTCCCTGGACTTTTCCTTTGAAGACTTTTTGGGGGTGGAGGCTAGTCTGCTGGCTGGCTAGTGAGGTACAGTAGGTAGCTGTTTGTAGCCGTGGCAACTAGCAAAAGAGGAGAGTGAAATAGCTCTGTAGAAATCACCAATCACTGAGCCCCTGAGCACGTCTGCAGTCCTAACTGCCCACCTCCCTGATTAAATTGAGTGGGCTTCATCCCCCCCCCCAATTCTATTTCTCCTCCCACCCTCTTTTTCATTTCTTTTCAGCTCACTGAATTGATTGACAGAAAGCCTTTTCAAACCCCACCCACCCATGTACACAGGTCGCTCTCTCTCTCTCTCTCTCTCTCTCTCTCTCTCTCTCTCTCTCTCTCTCTCTCTCTCTTTCTCTCTCACACACACGCTCATCTCGCTTTCTCCTGTGAGAAAAAAAGAACAGGGAAAAAAACATGAATGAAAAATACATGAACACACAGCAATACAGTAGGGATCAGGGCTCAGCATTGTGCTGCAGAAGCAGCCAGATGTTGGGTTATTTATTTATTATTTTATTTGTTGCTATTTAATTTTTGCTGTAGGCTCTCTCTTGATCTGTCACTGTCAGGCACGTGCATACAGATATGCATGGCTGGTTATTTGTGCTCCTACTGTAAATCTTTATAACAACTCTCTTCATAAAGAATTCCAGGCTACCAGTTTAATTTATGAATGTTCTTTCACCCCCCACAGTCACACACATACACACACACACCATCCGTTGAATGTAGATCGGCAGAATTAAACAATAATAACAAAGTAGACTGGCAAATTGCAGGCCATGGTTATCGCAGTTTTTATCATTTGCTGCTACAAGGCTAGTCACAATTAGCTGGTAAACTTTTGTGTTTGTGAGTCAGACTTACTCATATGGTTTAGCCGCAATAAAACCATGTGACCTACAACAAGTGATTTGGTGCTAGGAGTATTTAATGCTACATCTGAGAATTCTGCTGTACCAAGAATGGCCTTAGCACGTTTTATCAACTTTGGATAAGAAGTTATCTAGAAGTAAAGCCCTTGTAGCTTGGATATTGACAGGAAAGAAGGTGTTGAAATAACCAAGGAATTACCTAAAAGCAAAGCTTGCAAACGTTGGTTGCTACTGTCCTCCAACAAGATATATGTTTTTGAAATGAAAAAAAAAAAACATGTTCCCTCAACATACATTTCTTTACAGCATAATATGATCTTTTCTGAACAGTTTGTTCTGACCAGATAACACAGTGAAGATCCTGAATCCATTTCTATATATCAAACAGTTAGGAATTAATCAACTAACTTTAGAGAGGGAGGTTAGAATTTCTACACTTTTTGGTTAATCTTACATTGAGTAAAAATTCCACAAGCTTTTATTCAGTCAAACCTACACACCCCTGACACACACACACACACACACACGCACAGAAACACATACAGACACACATGCACACGTTTAGTTAATTAGCTGTCTTTAACAAGTTTGATCACAATTAGACAAGCAGTTCTCTAGACATATGCAAACAGCTTGACATACTGACAGGTGGGCATACACCCCAAGATTCTCAACAACAATTGGACAAGTGGTTCTGTAGATATGTGTGGCAAAGGGCCCGCCCCAGTGTGTATTTTGTGTTGTATGTTGTGTGTTAATGTTGGAGTATAGTCATTGGTACACGGGATATAAACGGGTCTGTGTAATACAAGTGTTTAAAATGTATATTGTACCTCGACTCCAATTGAATGATTGATTAGCAATCGAGTCTCGGTACAACTGTATGAAAGCAGCATGTTTTCATTCACTCGGGGTTGTGTGTTCGGTGAGTGGAGAACGGGATTGGAGACGGAGGTAATAATAATAATAATAATAATAATAATAATAATAGTAGTAATAACAAGTAAAATATCAGCTCACCGTGTTTGTTTAGTGTTAGTCTGTTTTGTTTGTCTGTTTATTTTGGCAATCAGTGCCGTGTCCTGTGTTTTTGTTTGTCTTGCAACCTTTTATTTTCTGTCTGTCTGTGCACTATTAAATGCTGAGTGAGACCATTTGCTCAGCTTCCCCAAAAATCCACCTCTCTGTTGTTTATTTCCTGGTTCCTGTTTCTGGTCTGATGTCCCCCACTCCAGCCATCTTTGTGACAATATGCAAAAAAAATGTAAATGTGAGGTACTGATTGGATAGACAGCCTGCATAGAATGACAGATTATGATGCACTCAAAAATTACATCAAAGGACAGGTGTCTATAAAATGCAAATCTTGCCTACAAGAGAAAAATAAAATATTAACTAGGGTTTTTTTTTTGTTTTTTTTTGCCATTAATGGGACTATTGTAGGGTATACTTGCAGAAATGAACTTGTCTATTGCCTCATTTATTTTTTTGTATCCAATTGCTAATATACCATATGGTAGATTCCATTAAAGGTGAAACAACATCCCATCTTTAGACCTTTGTCCTTTCTGGTTTTTGGTAACACTATTAGGAAAAAAAATGGATATAGCACAAAATAAAAAGGCAACACAATCATCTGCATTCTCTTATGCTACTATAAAAATGTCACTGTTTGTTGTGGAACACATGCTGAAGTTATATAGCCTGTCCATTCACTATCATTAGGCCATGCTGTAGAATATGTTCATTCTTTTGCTTGAACTCCTTTTAGAAAGGCTGATTTTGACAGCAGAACAGCAGACTCACACCTCCAGCCGGTCTGCAGCAGAGGCCCCCAGCTGTCAGCACAGGGATGCTCAGCCTGTCTCACACTGTTTGTCTCAAGAAGGAATTTACTTCACACAAATACATCCGAACAGATTTACTGGATGAAATAGCATCACATTATTTATCAACAATACAGTAACGTCTTCAGTTACAAGCACACAGTAATTCGTTGGTAACTGGTCAGGATTGAGAGAAGCTCTCACAGTGCCTGTTGATACAATAACAGTCCCTCATCTTTTATAAGTACTACATTCTTAATAATAATTAAAGAAAACTACCTCAAAGTGTATTAGAGAATACAGTGAAAGTTACCATTAAAGATGATAACACATAAAATCAATACAAAACAAGCCAGCTTTTCTTGTCTGCAAATTAATTAAGAGTCACCTTTGATCCAAACAGAAGTGGCCATCTAAATAGCAAGAAGACACAACATTGTCAACCTCTACTTAATGTCTTTCTTCTTGCATTAAGCAACCAGCTGCTTTCTGTGCTGTGCTTTGACCCCGAATACACCGAGTACAAGGCAAGCAAACTGAGACCTTTCTTTTACCCAGTCTAGTACTAGCCATCTTATTTTAAAATGAAAACACATGAACACATCTATAACACAACTGCACACTGAGACCTATGTAGTAAATGGAAGTGAGCGACAATTGGGATTTATGGCCACACCCGATGTTCCAAACATTAGTTATTATTATATATTCAAATTACTTGTATAATAGATAATAATAATAATATATTATAATATATATTATTATATTACTATAATGTCGGACCTGCGTGACAGAATTCTAAATAAAGCAGGATCTTTTATGGGAACCAGGATTAAGCCCTCCTATTATAATCACCCAAAGCATTATATAAAGGGGAATATATGTAGACTCTTCAATCTGTAAATGCAGATTATAATCTGCTCCATGCATCATTTCCACCCTCATTTTCTTAAGTGATTTAGATTTACTGAGCATGCCATTATAGGTTACAACACAATCTCTATAGAATATCTATCTAAACAGATGCTGCAAATAATAATAATAATAATAATAATAATAATAATAATAATAATAATAATAAGTGCATCAATGTCTAGGAGTTCATTGTATGCTGGTAAAAGAGTACGCTGGCAATGGGTTTTGTATGTCATTCAAAAATATACATGCTTTAAATTGAACTAGAAGATTATGATCCAGCGTGCCAATTGCTCTATTCATGCAAATCTCTTTCCATGAATTAGTATTAGTCATGTTAATAAGGGGGGGATAAACCTGGGGGAAACACCAGTGAAATATAAATGGATACTTCAATCTTCCACTGTATTGAAATACACACAGAGATTAGTTTTCTGAAGAAATTTGAACTGTAGCAATATGATGGCACTGGAGATATTCAGAACTCACTAAATTCCTCTAATGATATATGCTGCGGCTAGTTCTTGTATTTTTTGATGCAGAGACCTTTAAATAACATTAAGATATTGATATTCATGTCGGTCTTCTGTCCTTTTTGATAGATATTTTTAACATATGCTTGAGATAGCTTTCACCCATTTTAGCTTTTACCAACGGTAAACAGTGCCAATGGCCCTGTGCATTAAAATAGAAACTAATATCCAAACACCGATTGAATCGAATGGTAAAATAGGTCACAATCGCAATTCTTTCATAACTGGAAGTTGTGTCCAGAAGCCACCCATTGATTTAGGGGGGCTTGGAAACAGAGCTGCCAGGCCTGACAGGCTGCAACAGGACAGGGTTTATGGAATTAAACAGGTGCTGCCTCAAAGGGTGCTGAGGCCATGCAAGCAGCGTGCAGTGTAGTGAACACAAATACACACCACCTACACTGTCTGACTCAGTTCCCATAGATATGTGCATCATCCACCCAGCACTGCACTGTCTGACTTCTCCATGGCACTGCTGGGATTTATAGAATTATTACACAAAGCATTGGTTAACTGGGGAGTTGGATTGGAATCCAAGATATTAAGTGAAGCAACCATGGGTGAAATTCTGCCACTCACTGGTACTCAGTACCAGGATTATTTTGATGCCAGTACTGGGTACCAGGACTTGTTTTATCTGCTTTTCATGGAACACGCACACATTCCATCCACTCTTACACAGACCACTAGTATTCTATTAGAATGCAGTCATGTCACAGCAACTAAACAATCATTTCAATATTCTTGAAATGAACCAGTGGGTAACCTGTTTAGTTCTTCTTAGAAACAAGCTCATGTGGAGAAGTTATTGGGCAGCTTTGGTGTCAATTATTCTTAAACCAATCAGTTAGTCTCATCTGGCTATGGATTTATATGATTGGTCAAAAATAACGTCATTAAAATCACGCATGTATAGGTTTTGATATGTTGTGGTTTTGACCCTCCATTTATATTGGCCACTAGTTCTCTGTTGAAGGAATGGATAGCAAAATAAAAGATTAATATGTTTTTTCTTTTTTATTTTAAACCTTAAAAACAATGAATATGACAGAATTTGTCAAATATAGCCATTTTCTAAGGCATGTGAAATAAAAGTAATGTAAAAGTAAAGTATATGTATTAATGCAATCTGGGAACAGCTCTACAGAAAAAAAATACAGAATTGTTTTCTTAATGTAAGAGATACATTTAAAAACTAAGCTACTGAGCTTTTGAATGTTGCTCTGATGATGATGATACCAATTCTAGCCACATTAGCTTGTGTCCACACTAGCTAAGTAACATTTTGTTATGTTAAATTAAACTCTTCATAAATCCAGTTGGTTAAGATTCAGAAGTTGTTTAACTGTTCTGCGAGAGAATATATGTTAATTACAGTTACAGTATAGTAATTCATTATACTATAAAAGTCTAGCTGGAACCTTTTCTTTAAAAGTGTGACATTAATTAAATTACAAGCAGATGTTAAACAATAGGACTGTTCTTGCTATTGAATTGGTAATCACTAATATTAAAAATATTTTTGTTTGTATAATATCTGAAAGTATTTGATTATGGTAAATATTGATTTCACTTCAACAACTGAATGTTGACAAAGGCTGTAGCTAAATGCACCCACTGATCTCCCTTTCTCTTCTTAATAAACTAAACCAACGTTGCATGTTTGTGTTAGGCTGATTCATAAGTGCTGGAGCATTACTGTTTCAGCACTCATGCACTGGGGAAGGAAGACATGTTTACTTATCTTTCAAAATAAGTGTCTTTTGAAATTCTCTTAATGTCAATTTGATGTAATACTTTACAATGTATACATTGTCTTTAGTTATATTAAAATAATATATTGTTAGATCTGCATTAAATAAACTGAAACATTCATTTTTAGAAATAATATCGGCCGTGCTGACTAGCAAATCTGTTTTTAAAAAAATTCTCCTGAAAAGACTTCTGAAAGCTGATTGCCAGAAAGTGTACAGGGGAAGAAAATCAGGCTCTGATGAAAAATCAATAGAAGAAAGTGCACAGTATGTGTAACACTGACATCATTTCCTCTTGTTCAGCTTTGAGAAGCCTTTTCATAAGCTATTTTTTTTCTTTCTGGAATAGTTCATTATAATTCTAAATCCTAAATGTGGGCATCCTCACTTCATCCTCACTAAAAACTGAATGGTGTAATAGGATACCCTAGTGAACCACAAAAATTCAAAGTAAACCAGTTGTACTCAGAAACTGACACTGAGGTAGTACCATAAATCAAAGCTGGATCATCCACCCTTAGCCACCCATCCCTTGCTGCTATGAAAGTTTTTCATAATTTTACAGCCAATCAAGATGTAAATAATTGATGTCATGAGACAAAAGTGTAGCACTGCTGCTGAAAGGAGCGAGTCTTAGAATCCGCAAACATCAGCTATAACATGAAATAATTCCATTACCGGAGTTTATGCCAGCTTCAGCAGCCAATATTGTTAGCAGCAAATTTCATTTCTGTCTGTACATGATGGGTGTAAAATCTAATTAAGGTACAACAGAAAAGCAACAGCACTCACACAGTCTCCTATAGCCTCCTTCCTGGGGCATCAGCCGGATTTTAAAAGGGGGTGTGGGGCACATATCCCCATCAGTGACTTTTGCCAGAACAGGGGTCCGGGGTGGGGCTGGGAAGTTTGCACCGTGTAAGGCATATTATAAGAATCTGATGGCAAACGATGTATATTAGAAGCATTTTCTATGAAATCTGCAGCAAGACAAGGAGATGGATTTAACAGTTGAATCCCTAAAATAGTACAGGTGGCTTGAACTGGGGGACATACTTAATCTAATAGATTTTTTATTGCCTAAGTGTCACTCAAACTGCACACAGACACACAAAGTTCCTGTTCAGTTGTTCCTGTTCCTGTTCTGCTGCTCAGCAAAATGACGGTCACGCTCTACAACAGGGGTTCTCAACCTTTTTTGAATCATGCCCCACCTTAGCACTTCTTGCCACAATAGCGAGAATTAAAAATCACTCAGTAGAAACCAACCAATCACATTGAAGTATTTGGCAAAATTCCAGTACATCTTATCCTGTGTACAGATGTTATCCCTGGCACACCACATTTATTCCAATGTTCAAACATCACATAACAAAACAAAACAAAAAATAATGGTTCACCCTGTTAACTGAAAAAGCTACAAACGTTTAAAAACACACGTTTCTCCGGCTTGTTTTTAATACAAAATAGCCTGTCATTAGCCAGTACATCCCCACAGACGACATACTGTGGACAAGGCTCATCTGCAGTGCCAACAAAAGAACATCCAATTTACAAGTAACTTCCTTCATATTTCCGAACATTTTTTTATAGGATGATGCACCTGAACAATCGATTTTTTCACGCACCATAAACCGATACATTTTGTACTGAACAAGGGAACGTAACATACTTTTCGGGCTAATGAATCCCCTGCCTCCTTCTTTAACAGAGAGAGCCAGATACATAATGTTGGTACAATTGTATAGTATGAATGTAGCCTTTTACAGAGATGTAAGAAATTCAACATGTTTAGTTGATCTCAACTTACAAGACCCCTCAAAACCACTACACAGTTGGTCCCCTACTGGCACACCTGGCACAAGGTCATAAGTGCTACTTTTACAAGCTATTGTAAATGGCTACAACTAATTATAACAAATAAAGTACACCAACATGCAATTAAAAGCATGTCATTGTATTTTGGGGTCTGGTGACATGGATACTCTACTTTCACTCTCATAATTTATCTTGCCACGAGAGTTTATTCCTTATATTATTATCATTGTTATTGATGTTTTATTTTTTTAACTGCTTGTTATGTCACATGTAACATTAAAAAAAAAGTTTATGTTTATATGCCCTGCTTAGGGGATGAGTAATGATTAGCTGTAGTGATTGTGAGAGCAAAATGGTTAGAAATGGAACCAGATTTGTGAGCTAGTTTTTCCCCTAGTTTAAGTCTGTATTTCAAATAGGTTTACTTGTAGCTTTTATTAATGTTGTGGACTATTTGACTGTCGCTGTGTTTCCTGTTCTGTCTCGATGGCAACGCGCTGTGTTTATTCATTTTTAGAGAGGTAAACATTGATGCAATTTGATTGCAGTTTTCTAATGTGACAGTGTAGGTGCTGTAAAACTCAGAAAATAACAAAAATGCAACACTTAAACTTTACAGCATGGTAATGCAGAGTTGTTATCAGCATAAGAAGGGATGTTGGTGTGGTTCAGTTGTGCATACCATGTGAAAGTTTTTTGGGGGCGCTACTGCTGTGGCTTACAGTGTGATTCATACAGTCAGGGTAGAGCAGGTTTGCATCCTGGCTATATAAAGTCGCTGGTCTTCCAGAAGGAGCATTGCATTGGCTCTGGCAAAACCGGCAGGGACTGTTTCTCCTCATCACGCTACAGTGGACCCTACTGCCTAGGCACCCGCAGAGGCTGTTAGCTCACCGACTTCCAGTCTTGAGTTCCTGGGTGTAAAGAGGGAATTAGCTTGGTCATGGGAAAGGAGGACACCCACTGACTTTCAGTTCCCCTGAGCACATTTCCAGATAGTACAAATGCACCCAATAAAGTTACCAATTCAGAAATAAAGAATCTCTGACATTTAATTTAGTGGCTTGTGAGTAGTCAATAGTTATTTCTTATTGGTTTTAGAATTGCAAATAATACTCATTGTAAATAAAACAGAGTATGGTGAGAGAGGGTCTTCATGGGAGCTGAGTAAAAGTTCAAGAAAGAAAGTACTGTTTATACACAGAGCTATGAATGAATGCAATAGGTTACTAGTTGAAGTTGTCGATACTGAAACACTGGAAACTTAAGAACAATGATTCTGCCCCATGGCATGAGGCAATAGGCCAAACTGCTTCATAAACATAATCCCTATTTGTTTAAATGAGTAACTGAAGTGTTAATTTATTACAATGACCTAAGTATATACAGAACCGTATTCTTTACTTGCTAGAAGAGCTATTCATTTTGAATTTCATTCATGTGATGTCTGCCTTTTGTGTAAAGTACAATATAATGAAAAAAAGAAAGAAAACATGAAAGCTTAAAACTTGAACCCCTTATGTATTAATAGTAGAGGCAGACAGGTAGGCAGGCAGTATACGTAAACCAGATGACGTAGCTGGGCAGGAACTTGGTAATTGTCATCCTTTTTCTTTGTGTGATGTCATCCCAGCGCATTGACCAAAGACAGTGCAGCTCAGCGTGGGCTGTCGTGAGTTAATGTGCATTTTGTCATCCCGCTGCAGTGTCTGCACCACACAATTACAAGAGCGTTGACTCATGCTTCCTGCTACGCTGGGATTATCTCACAACCTAAAATGTCAACCCATTAATTACAAAGAAGAGTGAAAAGAAAAAAACACAGATCAACATACATACAGATGTGTGTGTGTGTATGTGTCTGTGTGTGTCTGTGTGTGTGTGTGTGTGTGTGTGTGTGTGTGTGTGTGTGTGTGTGTGTTTATTTAAGCCTATTTTATTAAATCTTTTACTTACTGAATTTGCTTGTTAGATATCTACTTGAACAAAAGTAAGTTTTGACAACGGTAGTAATAGCTTTAAATCTGTAATTACTGCAGTAGAATAAAGAAGGGATGGCTAAGTGACAATATATTTTCAGGAGTAAAATATAACCTGATACACAAAAAGAATATGGAAAACAAAAAAGCAATATGTAACAGTTTGATCAAATAGACTCATTTGTTTCTTTTACTTTTATCCTTTACATTGTAGTGTACTGTTTAAAGTCATTGATGTCCAAAAATGAAGACAAGATTTTGCCCACAACAGCAATAAAGCATTGAAAAGGACCTTGGGGTATTAGTGGACAATAACATAATATAATCTGCAATTATTATACAGTATACAGTGTACTACATTACATTGCTAAACTTATGGAATTCAAGTGCAGGGAGTTATGTTAAAATGTATAGTGCTCTAATTGTATGTGCAGTAGCACATATCAGTAAATGGGCTGTCAGGGAATTGGATGAATGATCAAATGTTATGTAATATTGCCACAGTTGTGTTGTCACTTCATGTTGCATTTACACCCCCTGGTGGTGACCTAAGAAAACAGAAGTACTTGAAGATTATTCTGCAGTAACCCTTACAAAAAAGTTTGAGGGATACCATTTTAATACCAAGAAACCTTCAATTTCAATGCAGTAGATGTGGAATAAATATTGCCATTTTGCAATGGATTGCCATTATGTTCGATAGTGCCCTACAACAAAATGGGAACTGCTGCATCACCTACTTCAATGCTAGAAAAGTTTGATTAGAAGTTGGGGCGACATTTAAAAGGAGTTGGACTTTTCAAAACAGTTAAAAAGTACTTAAAATGCAATTTGAACCTACTTGATTTATAGTGTGTTCATACTAAGAAGTCAAAAGTGTATTGCTAAATATAAAGGTTTTATACCATAGTTATGTCAGAACATAGTACAGGGTACTGAAACTTGACATGTATAAACACTGATGAAATGTAAAAACATTGATAATTATATTGTAATTTTATATGATAAGTTACAATTAGCTTATTTAGGTACAAACAGTCATACTGTGTATCTTTTAAGATTGGAATGTTTAAAGATGCCTCCTTCTGGTCATGTGGTTTCAATCTAAGATCTTGTGAGAAGACACAGGAAATCCAAAGCAGCCAGTTTAAAACTGAGTATTGGCTCATTCTGCTTTATGCCTATGACATTTTTGTCTTCTTTGAACCACAAAAAGTTGTCATAGTCATGAGCATGTTTGCTCTTAGTTTTAGTGTGAATGGAAATGGAACCCATGCATAATTGGTTAATGGTGGTCGGCCAATAGCATTGCACTCAGCACTATAATCTGCGTTAACACCCAGTCCCTACAGAATCTGCAGGTTTTGGCCGCTGTCTTTTATTTCAGAGAAACGTGAATCTGCTGACAATGGAGCGAACAGACATAAAATAAACAAATAGGCTGCAGAAATGGAAGGAGGGGGTGTTGGTAACTTTATTAAATAAATTAATTTAACCAAGCTTCTACCCTCATGATATTTTCATATACAACACTAGGTTGAAAATCCAGACACAACACACAACAAAAAAAACCCCTACTTGTAGATATGGCATCACTATTTTTTTCAGAAACCCCGAAAAAATGTCTGATCCCATTGTGTCGGAACAAAGTTGTCTAAAAAGGATATTTATTTATGTGGGTGGGAGTGTCAAAGCAAAATAATTTTCCAGAAATCACTGCCTAGCTCTTGATAAAAAGTCACAGTCAGACTTAAAACAGAATTTGTTCCAGTGGGCATATTGGACCCAATAATTACAAGTTTTTAATCTAGCTGCTGCAGTTTAAACATAAATACTGAGATCCCTCTGTCTTCTGACACTTTTGTTAACCTGCCTTCAACCAGTTTCCATTTAAACCTACCATTGCTTCTGACTCTGCTGCTGTCACTGTTGCCTGGTTACCAGCTTGCAGTACACTATGAAAAAGATACTAAATCTGTCTTACCAGACAAACAATAACAGTTTAAAAACAACTATACAATAATACAGTTATTTAATATATGACATATGTTACTACCTGGAATCGTACTGCCTGAAATGCTGTACTGTATTTCCTAGGCTAGGTAGAACATAGAAATAGCTATCTCTGGAAAACATCTCTCCATAAAGAGTTTCAAATAAGATTTTTCTTCTTTTTTAATGTTTGTAATCATTCCAATTGCAATTGCTCAAATATTACCTTTCGTTAGTTTTTTTTTTCATGAGAAACGTGCTCAGATCTTTTCAATCCCTGTTGCCTGAAATGGACACATGTAACATAGGCCATATCAGCCAAATTGCCTTTTTAGAAGAAACAGCCAGTGCCATCAGTTACATTGGCTGCATGTTTCCAAATGCATTGTTGTCTATACACAGGTGACCACTAGATACTGTAGTGTTGGGGCTATAATGACACTGTGGCAGATTTAATCTATATTACATGTCTACGGCAGGCAACTGAAGCTGCAAAGCAGTTTCTGAATTCGGGTTAAAGCATGTTATCCAAGATTATATTTAAAAAAAAAAAAAAAAAAGTAGCAAAAACAATATTTCAGTAATTGTAAAACCACATAGAATGATTGGTAGCATAGGAATGGGGACATACATTAGGCAGATACAGCATAGAGGGATGATGTAATGCTTTTTAACTGCTTAAGGTAAGAAAGTGAGTCGTGAATGTACAGGTTAAAAATATTCATATAAAATCTGAAGTTTATCGGATTATAGCCAAATGCAATCAGAACCATTTATAGGAGACTAGAAGTGTTTGACAAAAGTTTGATGAAGATTGGTACAAAATGATTGCAGTTATCGGGTACACCTGGTATAGTGTGACAGACAGACAGAGACACAGATGGAATTGTTTGGATACAGTAGAAGTAGCTTGCTTTCTGACGTCAGACAGCTTCATTTCAATTTTCCATTTAATAAACAATAAAGGACTGTGTAGAGGTTGATCGTTACAAGATGTTGTGGTTTAGCTACTATGCATCCATGCTAATTTACAGAGGCTATTTCACAAAGGAGAATAGAAGCAAAAACAAAAACCCCACTGTATTTTAGTTTTACTGGAATACGGAAACTCTGCAGAAACTGAACTGGATCTCTCCTGTCACTGGCACTGTGTAGAACATGTCAATACAAAGTAACAGGGATATACAACATTTCTAACACACTAGGCTAACCCCAAAATCAAAAAATGGCATACAGACAGATACATGCCACCATAACCCTCCACACTCTGGTCCTGTCAATATCTTGTCTAAATGTCCAAACCAAGTTTTAACACACAGGTATAAACGCTTACATACATATGTATGTGTGCCTCCACTATATTCCCGTCACGGGGTATAATATAACATTTGGTTTTAAAGCACTGGTTAGCACTGCATTAAAATTAAAGGGAAAAAATGAAATAATGATACGTACAGCATCATTTTTGGCCCTAAATGAAATACTTCATGTATTTATTGCTTTAAAAGGTTTTGCTAGGATGATTCAAAGCTTTTGGGTTCCAATGGTATTCTATCTTTTGTGTTCACTGAAACAGTATGAGGAAGTATATTTTCTGTATCAGTTTCTCGTTTAATTGCATGGTGTTGTCTAGTATGTTTATTTGGATAAAAAATACTTTAAGTGGAAGTGAAACTGCAGTGCTGTGGGCATTAGCCTTTAATTATATTTGTGACTGGGTGGAAAAAAAACACAAAAAAATGAGTTTTAGATATTTTAATGGGGATGTAATGTGCAGTTAAGAATTTGGAAAAAGGCTTTTTACGCATCATGTAGGAATTTCATATAGTTATGTTTATGTTTTGTTCAGAAGCACCCCGACAATGAAATGTGTGCATTTATAAAGTTTGGATTTTCATAAGCACTTGTATTTTTGCATGCTTGTTTATTGTGTTCTGTACTTAGGAGGCTGCTATTGCCTTTGTAAAGTTATTTATGCACGTCCTTGTTTGCTATTACTAGAACACTAAATCCTGTGGATTAGATTTTTTAATTTATAACACTGTTTGTACTACATGTTAAGAAAAATACCTTTACTCTTTGACTATTGCAAATTCCCCTTTTTTTAAGATTGACACTAAACCATTTTCAATTAAACTTTGCGCTTTGCTTGTGTCGGTCAAATGTTTTTTTGTTTTGTTTTTTTTAACAACTATTCACTTACCTTCCCACATGTTGTCGAAATATTCAAGGAGCTCAAATTAAAACTCGAAATTTGAAATGAAGTTGACAAACATTTCATCTATTGTCGACTGAGTATGCATTGAGTATGTTTGACATAATACAATACCTTTTGATTTAATCAGCACTGACATTTCATTGGCAGGAAATGGCAGGAACACCACTGCAGTTCATTACAAAACAATGACTGTGAATATATCTTAATGCTATATTTAACCATTAATGTGCTGTATTTAAAATACATTGAAGTGACTTAAATGGAACCCACTTACTCGCACTTACTCAGCTCTGCCCCCTACAGGTGCATTTCTGCATTATCACTGTGGCTTTGTAAGATCTAGAAATAGTAAAAGAACGCAAAATAAAAATGACAGACACTGAGAAAGACTTAGTGTGGTCTTTCAATTTATTTCTAAAGGTAGCAATGTTGAGGCTTTGTAAAATCAATTCAAATCATACAATTCAAAATATCTGACATGGTGCTTGCTTTTACCTATATGGCTATCTGCATGTTCTGACAGATGTGTTACAGATAGGCATGTTGTGCGATTTTCACAAAACATGAGAATTTTACTATTTTGAAGGATGTGAATGAAAAGGTTTTTCTAAAAAGGAACACAACAATTAAAAATAAAGCAATTAAGAAACTAACAGGCTACTCCTAAGCTATTTCTTGGTAGTATCACACCTTTAAGGTTTGCCTTAAACCTTGTTAAATTGGTTAAATAGAGCTGTGTCTATGTTAGAAAATGAACACTGTTTATCTAAAAGAAATGATTTGAGAAACGCCCTGAAGAACACAAAAGCCTGTTACTTCCAAGATTTCCTTGTTCAGAAATTTAGATTGTATCAGTTTCCCATGTGGCCCTAGAACAGGACCCCTTTTAATCAAAAAAAAAAAAAAAAAAAAAAAAAATTAAGGAAGGGACACACTTTGTTTTTCATACAGAACAGATTTCAATCCCCACCCAAATACACTGGCCTCCTAATGTCAACAGCACACTTTAATATTATATGATTTAGAGCACTGAAAAAAAAAAGCCACAACAAGAATGAGACTCAATTGCTTAAAAATAATGTGCATGCTTTTCTATTCAGACTAAAGGAGTAACTGGGATTTAATCCAGAGCCACTTGAAAGCTTTAACCAATAAACAATTTTGGGAATATCATACTGTGTTATGTAATACTATGTGAAGTTGCAGGCGAAACTCTAAAAACACGTGCAAATATGACCGTTTGATTGACAAGTCAAGCAGACATTTTCGGTAACTGCAAGATTCAAGTTAACCTTCAATCTGTGGAAGCTACTAAGAGTGTTCAAGCTAGAAATCTATGTCTCTTTGCAGTTAGTGCCATGCTTGGAGTTTAACAAAGGGCAGCCACACTCAAGATTTGTTCACCAAAATATTTTTTACTTTTATTTGTGTAACATTAAGGTTAAAAAGTGAACAAGTCAAATCAACATATTCTGGAAATTTTCAGGAATATTGTACAGTATAGATTAATGGCCTCAAGATTAATCTTTTGAGCAGTTTTTACAGTATACTATAATGTTGGGTATTGGTAGTGATTCTAGTCCTGGTTGCAAAATATATACCATATATTGATATGTTTTTTGTTTTGTTTTTTCCAGTTCATTCATAATATTATATTCTGTATTCTGGTCACAAGCAATGCTCCACTTTTTGTTAGACTATTTTGGAACACAGTGCCTATAGAAAGCCTACCCCCTTTCAAAATTTTCACTTTTTGCTGTCTTTTAGCCTGGAATTAAAATGCATTAAAATAGCTTTTTTTTCCATTTATCTACACATCCTACCCCACAACTTCCAAGTGAAAAAAATATTCTAGAAATGTGTAGAAAATTAATTAAAAATAAAAACTGAAATATCTTGGTTGGATAAGTGTCCACCCCCCTTGTAATAGCAATCCAAAATCGCCTCCAAAATCATGCACTAAGTTAAGTGGCCTCCACCTGTGTTAAATTGTAGTGATTCACATGATTTCAGGATCAATTCATCAGTTCCTGTAGCTGCTGGGTAGTGCATTTTAAAGCAAAGACTCAACCATGTGCACCAAGGCGGTTTAAAAAAACTCCGAGACAAAGTTGTTGAAAGGCACAGATCAGGAGATGAATATAAAAAAATATCAAAAGCCTTGAATATCCCTTGGAGCACCGTCAAGACGATTATTAAGAAGTGGAAGGTGTATGGCACCACCAAGACCCTGCCTAGATAAGGCCATGCCTCCAAACTGGATGACCGAGCAAGGAGACTGAGCAAAGAGGCTACCAAGAGGCCAATGGTAACTTTACAAGAGCCACAGGCTTTTATGGCCAAGACTGGTCAAAGTGGGCATGGGACAATATCCCAAGCACTCCACAAATCTGGCCTGTATGGTACGGTGGCTTGTTTGATTTATGCAAAAAACCACTCAGGAGATTCTGTAGCCATGTCTCAAAAAGTTTTGTTGTCTGATGAAACTAAAATGGAACTTTTTGGCCATAATACAAGACGTTATGTTTGTTGCAAACCCAACACAGCACATCACCCAAAGAACACCATCCGTCCTGTTAAGCATGGTGATGGCCGCATCATGTTATGGGGATGTTTCTCATCAGCAGGGACTGGGGCACTTGTTGCATAGAAGGGAAAATGAATGGAGCAAAGTACAAAGAAGTCCTTGAGGAAAACCTGCTGCCCTCTGCAAGAAAGCTGAAACTGGGATGGAAGTTCACCTTTCAGCATGACAATGACACAAAGCACACAGCCAAAGCTACATTGGAGTGGCTAAGGAACAAAAAGGTAAATGGGTCAGAGCCCAGACCTAAATCCAATTGAAAATTTGTGGCATGACTTGAAGATTGCTGTCCATCAATACTCCCCAAGGAACTTGACAGAGCTTGAACAGTTTTGTAAAGAAGAATGGTCAAATATTGACAAATATAGGTGCGCAGATGGAGACTTATCCAATTATGATCTTTCAGTTTTGTATTTTTAATATATACATTTTTTCTCAATAAACACTTTTTTCCCCTTAACAGTGTGAAGTGTAATGTGTGTAGATTAGTGGAAAAAAATCCTCATTAAATGCATGAAGCTCTGAGGCACTCTGAGGCACGTATGGTGTTTTGTTTTTTTTCTGCTGTTTCAGGTTTGCACATGCTGTCAAATTATTAAAAGACTGTCGGTTGATGCTCCTCTCATTTAAAAGGCTGCCGTGTTCTGTAATGAGATTGTTTTTTGATCACTAATGACGAATCACTGCACTGCAGTACGCTATTGTATAACAACTAGACCATGGAAATACATCTGGCCTAAAACATTGGGTTACAACCAATAACATTAACAAAATATTCAGAACAGTGCAAATACTGTAACCTGGCCAAAACAATAGAAACTACATTCTAACATTAATGCACAGATCAACTATTTCTAGGCCTATATTTCCCCTCAGCATTACTTGTTTGTTATTAAAAACTGGAAATTAACTGAATGTAAACAACAAAACACATTTTTGAACTTTTTGCAGACAGCAACAGTGACTTTTACACCTGATCTGTTGTATGGGACCATTTATCACATCAGCTGTACTACAAGAACATGTACTCCTTCTATCAAAGAATAGAAATGCAAAGCCTCAAATGGGATACTTTAATTCTAAATCAAAATAGTTTTATTGTGGAGCTCAATGAACCACAACCCTGGAAAGCTTATACTGTCTCTCATTAATTTAACCAGAAAACCCCTTTACTAAGAACAACATGTTAACCACATTCTTTTCCCACATTGACCACATCCATTATACACTAAGCAAAGCAGACTTGCTATAGTCGTATTGCTACCCAACTTGCACATCAAAAAATTATAGTACACTTTACTATCCACTATACAGTATAATATAGTATAATTTACTATCAATATGGACTAACTGTGATTCACTCATTAGTGCCACTGGACAGAAGAGGTTTCAAGTCACACTTATTAACCGGTAAAAAGCATGCGGGAAATTAAAATTTAATATTATAAACTCTGTGAATACTGCCCTAAGAATCATCTGTGCCACTTTATATATCATTTCATTTCATGTATTCAGTGTTAAATCATATCAGTCATTGGTAGAAGCAGCTGGTTGATTAGTTACTAGTCATGTGATGCTCAGCAGGTGGAAGTGCACAAGGGGTTTTTGTGGAATATTTGTTTTAGCTATAGCCCCTTTAATGAATCCCTTGTCTGTTAATGAGATTTCATTGGTTAATGTTTGTCCTCATACAGTAGCTCAGTTCAACTAAATTTAGAAACAGAGTTAAAAGGAGTGAGATCCAACAGCCAGATTACAGAAAGCTGGATCAAACACTGGAAAGTATTCAAATACTGTCCCCAGAGTTTTCATGCAGTTTCCTCCTCTGCAAATGAGCATATATATTGTTCCAATATTCTGACTTCAAACACAGTCCCCCTGCGAAACAGTCAAACAGGAGGCCCAATACTTCAAACACATAGAAAACTATTAGGAAACAAAGTCAAGTGGACACACATTTTATCACCATTGTGAATTAAAATTTCAAAAAAGGAAGACTAATAAATATTAGGAATGTTTAACCAGCTCAATTTGGAAAGACTGTGTATTGAGAGTCTGAATAACTTTTTCGTATTCACTGCTACATTTTGGGATCTACAAGAATCAGGTGTTTAACTTAGATTTAAGCATCTTGTTTTCCCCCCTAAATTGTATTTTTTATGTAAAAGTATGAGAACGCTCATGTGTTTATTTCGTTCACAAGGATGCCATCCTCATTCATGAAATAACAACAACGATATGTGAATATAAACTGTTCATGTATAAAGTTGTGCTACCAATGGATGCCTCTAGTCATTATAAATTAGCGTGAACCATTTTATCACTGGTTTCCTAACCCTGATCCTGACATCTGAGTTTCATGTGTATCTTGCACTTATGTAACGAGACTTGGTGAGGACATTCTTAGCAGCTACTAGCTTATAAGGCAGCATTTTACACTTTAAATTTTAAGCTGTATTACAAAAATGGCCATATATATATAATAAATGACATACTTTATAGGGACACGCAATAGGCAGTTAAATGTCAAATATGAATTACAGAAAGTTAGATTATAGCCGAAGTTTTGGGCCTTACTAAAGAGAATAGGTCATCATTACAGCATAGTAGAAAACAACCCATAGACCAAGCTTCAAATCGTAGTCGAGGTTGCATACTGAGTTTGAGAAGGAGTCTGCAATACTTAGAAATACCCACAAGGTGGCAGCAGTGGTAGTTGACTCATACTAAAATTTTTGAAGCTTTGCTGTATTCTGTAACTACTCTGGTATGTGAGAACTACTGTCTGCCTGTGATGCTCATTTTAGACAATACTGACCCCATTGGCAGGACAGGGAACGAGGAAGGGAATAGTAGTCTCAGGTACACACTGTAGGGCAGGGCTTCCCAACCCTGGCCCTGGGAACCCCATGTGTCTTCTGCATAGAACAAAGGAATAGGTGGCAACCGGTCCTGCAATGACCCTGAGTGATACTGTAGTTGTTACATAACTTAATATACTACTTTAAAGCTGGAGCATCTACCCTGAATCACTGAATCATTATTTTCTGCATGACCTTTTTTTCTTTTTTAAATCAGAATTACAGAAGGGATTTTTTTCATGGTCTCCTAAACCAGAAAGTTGCCACGGAAACAGACTAATTCATGTTAGAGAGGTATTGATATAAGAAAACTGAGGTGTGCTGATGAATATATAAAGATAACAACAACAAAAAAAAGAAGTATCCTTATTTTCTGTGCTCTGTGCAGTACAATGCTCAGTCAAAAGAAGTTTGCAAACTCTGAGCCACAAAATGCTTTGTCACCAGAATGAGACTATAGATGTAATGGGTGCAGATATTCAAATTATGCACCAGACAATGAGACCAGTGATAGCAGTAGTTCAAAGAGCTCCATTTCTTAAAGCTATAGCAGCCTAATAAACACTGGAAAAAGAACTTGTATTGTAAATAGAAATTACTTTGAGATTGAGTTTACTGTGTTGTATAAAAAAGATCTCTTTATGGTAAAACAATTGTATCATTAGTATTTTTTTGCTGTTTTTATTGTTATTTCTATAAACAATGAATGACTGTTTTTTTTACAGTCTGAGATACCAGCTGTAAGACATTTACAGTCATGTTTCGAAGACGACTATATGCGAGGCTAAAAGAGTTAAAAAGTCATGTGATTTTAATGGAATGAGGAAGCCTGTTCAGCCCTGGCACGATTCTATATGCAAGCTCCAAGCCAGGGAAAGGTAGATTTGATAACAAATCATTATAGGAGCAACAGAACCCAGAAGCACTCTGAATGATCGCAAACACTTTCAACAGGTTGAATTAACACGAAGTTCCCAGTCATTAAAAAGCAACTTTGTACAGGTCTGAAATATCACAGTTTTCTTCTTGATTCTTTGTATTCCATTTTCCTTTTCAATCATCACATTCTAGTGACTGAAGTTACAATACTACAGAGACCTCAGACGTGTCTTCTATACTTGGTACACCAGGGACCACAGTCTTGTTGCATTTCCATCAATATGACCACAATTGGCTTACATGCTACCATATGCTTCCAGAAAGAAAGACAAAAGGAGCAAAAAAAAGAAAACAGCACTAATAATAAAAAAGAACACCATTATACCAGAAAATAAAAAGCACCAGCAATGCCGGGCGTTGCTAACTGATCTTCCCAGGATACATCCAAACATGATGCGTGAGAGGTCACAATAGGTGGGCTCATTTGCAATGATAAGGGGTAGGTAAAGCATATTTCTGATGTTTATTGATAAGGAAAACAGGTACTAAATTGAAGCACACACTTCTGTAAAAGAGAAGGTCAAGGCAAAACTCCACTACATGCTATGTGTTCTCTTTTGTGGCACCAACTCAAAAATAGAGAATCTGAAATAACAGGGTACAGTGGCACAACAGGGTCAAAACATGGGCTTGTATTTAATTGGATTTAACCCAAATGGCAAAATACACAGCCATTCATAACATACACTCATTTGGACTCAATTTAAGACATTGAAAATGACCTATATCCTAAATGTTTCAAATTTTATTTATTAAATGCCTTTTAGAATTTTCAAATGTAGCACTGTTGTGTGTTTAATAGACAATAAGCAACACAAATACAGCAGCTGAACAAACAGGTTGTTGATTAGCTTATACAGGGATTTATTTATTCAATAACTAGATTCTTTGCTGCCAAGTTCTTAAACTACTAAAACAATTCTTTAAAATCCATTCCTTAATGTTTATAAGCAATGTTTTCTCTAATCCCTCTTTTCTTGTCATGGAGAACTTTGGATTCCTGTTGTTTGTGCTTCAATGTAGCAGGTATTTAAAATGAAGCACACTAACAGATTACAAGTTGCTGGTTCTCAATTGCTTCCTGCACTTCAGGTCATATTCACTGTAATGATCTAGCTACAATAAAACCTACAGCAAAGAAAGAAAGCGAATATATATATATATATATATATATATATATATATATATATATATATATATATATATATATATATATATGTGTATATGTGTGTGGGTGTGTGTGTATATCCATATTCCATGTCTACCATATACAAAGTTAGATGGATGTTAATCAGATGATAATTTTCTGATACCATTTTGTTTGTAAACTAGACTAGCATCTATATTTAGAATCATATTGCAGTCAGAGCTGAGACAAAATGGTTTATTTTCTCTTATAAGTAAAACATCAATACCAATAAAAAAAATTTCGGACAACTCAAACTGTCCAATTGAAAGTTATGAACAGTGGTACAGCTTAGATTGGGAAAACACTGATGCAAGGATAAAATATAGATTTTAGATTGTTTTCAGTTTCAGGAACAGTGCTGCTGTCAAATCCAATTTTCTTAGAAGCAAGTAATAACAAATCATAATGTAAAAAAAAGATGATTGTGTTTTATACATTTACAGTATAACCACTACACTTATATTTTAAGCATTGCTGTTAACCGGCCTCTTTTGGCCTGATACGCTGCACACAAGATGGTTCATAACAGGAACAGGAACCCAAGTCAACACAAATAGAGTATATTCTTTTTAAGAGCCCACGCTATTTGTAGGTTACACGCTGTATTGGTAACTATAGATTTTTGCTGAAACCTCTTGTCATTGGTATACAGTAAATTTATACTAGAGAGCTTATGTTGTAGCTTACAAAATACTTTCATAACTCCAACCTTTTGTGAACTTTCATTCACTATACAGGTATCAAATATGCAGTTTCTAATGTGTTTGAAACAGACCCTGAAGTGCAGACTGTTGCTTGACATGTAATAAATTGTATAAAATAAAGCAGTTAACAATTCAGTCCTGAAAAATTTGCTCTTGTCCCATTAAAATAAATGCTAGTATTTTAACTCTGGGGAGAGTTTTTATAGAACAATCCAATATACTCTACTTACAGTATGGATGATCTCAACTACATTTTCAAAAACAAAAAATCCCATGAAGTTAAACTGCATTTATAAATGCTTATGTCTGAAGCAGGATATTAATAACATGAGTTTGATATGTGGTTCACATGATTTCAGTTATTTTATTTAAAAGTTTTCACACTTTTTTGTATCTGCATTTAAATGACAACTTCCTCTTTCCTCTTTATTTCTGTTGCTTCTGTGAAATGCATATGCAGCAACCAACTTGCAATAAGCTGGTCTGTGGGAGTTACTTAAAAATATGAAATACATATACTTTACATGCATACATAACAAACATTTTCACCACCCTCGTCACAATCCACATGAAGTTGTGTTTATTATCCATTCATTTCCTGAGCACTCCCACATGCAGACATGTTACTCTCTCTCTCACGCAGAGGGGGAAGACGGGCACTCAGAATACACCCAGATCATAGCAGACTATATCTCACTCCAGTCTATACTCTGAGTGGGAAGATTTTGACAAGTCACCCTTGCGCTGCATTATTTAGCTCTGCATAATCTGCTGCACAGAGAGCCACACTTTGTATCCTTCCATTTCCTGTGAGTCTTTTCTGAGCAGTTTCTTTTTTCTTTCTTTCTATAGAGTTATACTGTACAGTATGTGTTCTGTTAAAAGGTGCCTGTTCCTGATTTTCTCCCCCCAAATCCATACAAATAAAAACCTGAATGGATCATTTGGTAGCATAAATGATACAATGGGAAAGAGGGAAGTGTACATACAGTGACAAATATACTTGGCCGTTTTTGTACATTTGATATTTCTGAATGCATTCATAAACCTGTTCCTTGTGCCGGCAATCCTAACTAAATAATTCTGATTTGCTGCTGATGGAAATTAACAAGTCTGATTTCATACAGATTTCAAGTCAATCACAGTGACAGATAGAAATGTGGCATAATTAAATAATCATACATGATCAGGAAGATGAGGGGTCATGGTCTAATTGCCCACTTTGCCCCAATATCTGGGAATTTTGTAATGTTGTTCTGCAGCAAATTTGTGTATCCACTGAACATCATCTTTAGAGATCTGATTAGAAAACGTCCTCTGGGCTCAGTGAGTAGGAGCAAGATGCATGGTTTTCTAGAAATGGCTCCTGTTTTTCTGTTTAGTAGAAATTTTCTAATTGTAAAAGCAGATGAACTTGTGTCCCTGATGGCATTACACAGAATCTACAGTGCCTATAGGAAGTATTCACCCCCTTGGACGTTTTCACAGTTTGTTATGTTACAACCTGAAATCTTGATACATTTAAAAGGGATTTTTTTCCTTTGATTTACACAACCAACTCAACACTTTCAATGTGTGAAAAAATGGGGGGGGGGTTTGAAATAACAAATCAATTAAAAATATAAACCTGAAAATCTTCATTACATAAGTATTCACCCACTTTGCTATGACACTCCTAAATAAGCTTAGGTGCAACCAGCTGCCTTCACAGAATAGGTTAAATGGAGTCCATCTGTGTGAAATAAAAAGGGGTTCACATGATTTCAGATTAAATACACCTGTCTCTGTAAAGTCCCACAGTTGGGTAGTCCATTCAAAGCAAAGATACTACTATGAAGACCAAGGAGCTTTCAAAACAACTCTGGGATAAAGTTGTGGAAAGGCACAGATCAGGGGAGGGGTATAACAAGATTTCAGAGGCATTGAATATCCCTTTCAAGCACACTCAAGTCGATCATTAAGATGTGGAAGGTATACGGCACCACCCAGAATCTGCTTGAGCAGGCCGTCCTCCCAAACAGAGCAGCCAGGTAAGAAGGGCATTGGTCACAGAAGAAAAAAAAAATCCCATTTAAATGAACCATGATTTAAGGTTTTAACACAACAAACTGTGAAAACGTCCAAGGGGGTTGAATACTTACTATAGGCACCGTATCTCCACTTCAGCAAGTATGATACTGGATTATTTAGTTCAAGATCTGCTTTTCAGTTCTAGTTGCCTGTCCTAAAATATTGCTTAGGTCAGACATAGTGTCTTTTGTTTTGCTGGCAATACCTTGCTGTGCACAGGATGGTTCTGGCGCTTACTAATATAAAGACACTGGTCTAGCCTACATAACATATGTCTATGGTGGGCAACTGAAGAGCAGTCCCTGAACTGATTCACCTTCAATCCAAAGCATCTTCACAAAGACTTATTAAAAAATAAAAAATGCACCAAGAGCCACTCCAAATGATTGCAAACATAAAAAGGTAAAGGGCATAAAAAATGAAAAAACTTATGAGAATGGAATTTAAAACTAGTTACTCCTTAATATATTGGTATGAATACACTGTAGATAACTGTTGCTTCTTGAAATGATCAAGCCGTCTCCCTAGCCGTCTCTACCTGTTTTCTAAGCATAGTTTATAACTTATCATTTTAGAAGACTCAATATTTCACTTTCAAATTCACTTTCACCTAACATGTGGTGTGATGGTTACAACTAGGAGGGTGTGGTTAACGATTCAGTCAATGTTGTTTCTTATGAGAACAGAGTTTGGCACAAGAAATATTGACTGCAATTCAACCAACATTTAACAAACACTGCATACTCTAATTTACATGTCCTAAGCCCATAGAATACTGAGTAGATCAATGTTTTGTGACAGCTTAAGATGCCTTTGGGCCGCAAAATGGTTTCACAGAGGAAGTTCATTCAAAAATAGCTAAACACTGATGTATGTATGTGACAGAAAATAATCATTCTTTGTTATAAATCTCCCTCCTGACCTGTGAGGGTGCTGTTTAAATGGATGTTGTTTTTTAAATTTTTCTTTTATTATTATTAGTTGTTGCCAGATCTTTACCTCAGTTTTCTACCCAATATGGAATCACCAATTGTGTTATTAAATCCTGGTTCACCTCTGCAACCCCCAGGCAACTCAGAAAACAAAGACTGAAACACATGACCTCTGAAATGTGTTCCTGCCAAGCTCCCCTGCAGACCCACAGGTGCCCTATCAGCCACAGGGGTTGCTGGGGTGTGATGAATGGTAGATTACCCTGCTGCCCTAAGCCCTCCTTACCTGGGTGGCACTCTGCCCCTGGGAACCATCAGTCATGGTTGGCAATGACACAGCCTGGATTTGAACCTGCAATCTCCAGGCTATAGGGTGCATCCTGCACTCCATGCAGAGCACCTTTTCTTGATGCGCCACTCAGGACTGGATGGTTTTCGTTCCAGGGTCAGTCGGAAGGCGGCCATCCAGGAAGGGGGCTGAGCCACAGAACACCAAGTCATCGCCCCCAACGGGAAGCAATGTGACAATCTCGGATTGGAGGAAAAAAGATTGCACTTGCTAACCAAGGGGACATGGCCAAGCGAAGTGCTCCTTTGTTATGATTACGGATCATAACCGCTGAAGGACCGTGATGTACTGTGAGTGTTTAGTGTTTCTTTGTTTTGTCATACTAATTGTAAACGTTTGTTCTTGTTAGACAGCTAACACGTACCAGGAGCTGTCGCTAAAGCCTAGGCCAGCACAAACCTGGGCAACACTGCACTACTGTTCACAAATAAATATATTTCACCAATCGCACTTAAAAAGTACTCACTTTGGACTTGTGAGTGCTCTGTCTGTGTATTTACTGTCATTATTATTTTGGGACTGAACACCCTTGTTTTTACTGAGCAATACAAACAGCTGTGTATTGATAGTGATTATTATTTACAGTTGTCAAGTGACTTTGGATTATAAATAAATCATCATTGCATCATGAACGTTGTTGTGATGTTATTACTTGAGCACCACATCACCTCTACACCTGCGCTCTGCAAACCACTTTGCCACAATGTACCTGGTGAAACAGGATGTTTTGAACATTACATAACCCAATACTTTAATAATGTACTTATTCAGCAATGAGTTTAAATTCAAAAAGAGTATCTCTTTCTTCTTTCTCTTTTGTACTATAGGTACTTTACTTTTAATATGTTTGGTCGTAAATTCAAAGCCTGGAATCGACTTGGCTTGTTAGGTTCCTGTAAACCAATTGTTCTTTGGGAGATGTAATGTCACATGGGACCGCCTTTTATACATAAAAAATATAAAAATTTGGAATACTATTACAAAAGTATGATGGCCATCTGTAGGACCCCTGTTAGTTTTGCTTATTTTTACAGTCATGAAAAATTAACCAAAAAAAGAAATTTCCAGGCCTATCATAAACAGTATTGCTCCACCATATTGTAAGTTAGTTCCAGTTCCAGTTTATTTATAGTAACATACTTGTACATTGTGTGAGAACATGTGTGTCATTAAGGTGTGGCAAACTATTTGGCTAGGTAGTGTTTATTTTTATTTCTTGCATTATTCAAACAAGGATTTGTCAACATTTCTTACAGTACACTATTGCCATTATCAGAGATACACATCCCAAGGAACTCAGGACTGTAGTTTTAGGATCTCATCCCTTTCCCTTCTGGAGGCCTCTGTCTGGAAGTAACAACTGAAATGAGTTTGGGTTTGAGAAACAAAACTGTACTAAGGTGTAGCTAATGTGTCCCTGAGAGTCCGTGGAAACATTCTCCAGTTACACTTTGCCCAGACTCAGGTATACCTGGGGAAAGGAGTGGAAACAAGGCATCTGAGTGTAACCAGTGCCTTTGGCCTGTATTTACCAATTTCCCTTATTGTGTTGAAAATACCCCCTCATTTAAGTTTTATATCCCAGTTTATAGGACATGCAACATGAAAATAAATGTAATTCACGCATAAATGAAAATATGAAATAGGTGTAAAGTTGTGTGTAGGTGTCTCTTGTTATCAGAACAGCTTAGCTTTGAAATTCACTCAACCAAAATTAATAAGATGACGCTGGGCTTGACACACTTTCCATCCATGTGATCTCCAGCGAGCAATTTGAAAACGTCAAGATCCTGAGATAATGCATCTTCTGATCTTGCCATAACACTTTTAAAAACAATATCCTCAATGAGCCATCATTATGCAGGTTGGTATGATATAAATAGATCATTTTGTTGCATAACAATTCTAATTAAGCAATAGAACCTAAATAAGAGGGTGTCAGAGTTATTTAACAGAACGAGAAGGGCCTTAACATTGATGCATTTTCTTTCCTTTCCTTTATAAATATAATATCCCAATCTTGCCATTGAAGAAGTGGGCACAATTATTTTGTCAGACACGCTGTCACAAAAGTTAGTGTACTTCAGAAAGAGAAAGCAGATGATAATTTTGGTTATTTATGTTTATTGTAGGTTCTAACCAAAAGACGTTTTTTTTTTTCTAAAGTTAAAATGACTAAGCTAAACGTGTATAAATTGATTATGTTGCATACTCGTTCGAAAATATATTACAAAGAAATGTATACATTTAGACAAAAAACTGATTAAAGAAAATTGACTTCAGGGGGTACAAAAAGAATGTCTTTGGTTCAAATAGTATTGGTCCAGTGAAGTTATTGAAAGAATGTGGGATGGTTCACAAATTTTAAAGTGACCCAACTTCCTTCAAGATTTTTGGCCAGAGGGGGGAGAGGAATGGGAAAGGCAAATTCTGTATACAAGGGGGAGGAAAACTGCTCCAGTTTTTCAGAAGTGCGACTAAAAACCTGGTTTAGCTGTGATATAAGGGAATACCGAAAATAACTACGATTTTAAAAAATGGAAGGAGGAGGGAGCTCACGTTTATGAAACAGCAATTACATGACGCTGAGGCACTGTCATTGCTCCACCCCAATTCAAAACTTTCTTCCTCAAACTCAAAGGTTTCAAGTGAAAGCATACAGACGAGATATACGGGAGAGTTCGTAAGCCGCACAGCTGTTTTCCTTTGCTGTTTTCTTTATTTTTTTAAAAAGTTTATAGTAGGCTATTTTATTTTTTCTTAAGAAAAAAAGTAAAACATTCTTCAGCTGATATGCTTCAAGAAACATAAAGAAACCAAAAAGTTAACTTTTTGCCGTTTTGTTTCAACTAGTTAATAACCATGGGGCACCAAACATTTCGTGGAAAAACCGAACCAAAGATATTACTGGTCTGTCTCGTGTGTTGTCTCTTACAGGTAAGATATTTGCTTTCGCCACGACAGTTTTTGCTGACATTTGGCAAATTGCACCTGTTGCTGAGGTAACGTTCTGTACGTGGTTAATGGACAGTAAACCTGTTCACCTGTGTGCTTGTTCTGTCATGAATATATCCCATACTTAAAATTAGAGGTATCATGTTCGTTTGCGTTTCTTTTTTGTTGTTGCTAAAATTAATATACTGTGTTACTGAGAAGCCGACGAGGATAGCAGATACTAACTCTTTTGTTCAATGTATTTACATCTTTCCAGTTCATATTTGCATAGAAGCTTCTGCATCTGGTTAGTTTGTGTGTTTTGCTTCTGAAGTATAGAAGTTCAGATTACACTGTACAGTAATCCCCCAACAGACCAGGAAGAATGCAGTTTGCCGATTATAGTGCATACATGACAGGGCTTTGAGCTTTCAATTTGGCGCTGCAGTTACACACGAGAACATCAGCCTTGTTTTATGGAACGAGACACATGAGCAAATGTATAATGCTAGTCCAACAGTATATTATTATTATTATTATTATTATTATTATTATTATTATTATTTTATTATTTATTTATATTTTACAATCCTTTTAATATGTTATTCAACTTTAAGTAGAAGCTGCTATTTAGTTTTTATTTTTAAACATTTAGCAAAACATTTATTGTCAAACCCTTTTTAATATCACACTAAGCTTGACTTTATCAGGAGTTATCCAATAACCTGGAAGTATAGTGCTATCATATGTATATGTGAACACAGAGTATCCCCCCACCTCCCCCACCCCCGCACAAACTTTACTGCAAATGCTTAGTTAATTGGTACTTTGTATTATACAAAAAAATATGTTTTAATTTAATGGGTACATTCGTTTTACCTGACTAAAGCAAAATTGACTACAGAATGATCATGTAGATGACTATAAATCGTTTTTCTATGGTTTTAACGCAACGAAGTTGAAAAATTGTTTTATCATACAAAATCATGACTACTGAAGTACTGGACTATTGGAAAATATACGCCCTGATAAACTATATATATATATATATATAGATATATATAATATATATATATATATATATGTATGTATATAAAATACATGTTGTACTGTACAACAAAATACAAAGTGTAATCATTTTTTGAAAGTGCTAGAGCATGCAGTTTGAAAGCTTTTGAAACAGAAAAGCTTTCATGTGCATCGGTTCTTTCCAAAAAGCAGAAGTCATTTTTTCTTATGAAATCTTCATTTAAAAATAGAAAATAAGAAGTTGCTGGGAAATGTTTTTTCTTGTTTAAAGTTGCTGTAACTGTTTTAGCCAGTACCATCTGGGGTATACAATATGTGAGATGTGTACAAAAAAAAAAAAAAAAAAAAAAAAAAAAAAAAAAAGATACCTGCTGAATATAAAAACATTCAAATGTTTTATTATGTAATCAGTCTTTAAGCCTGAGGAGTGAAGGTGTCTGGCCCTGTCCATGTTTGACTAAACCAGAAGTCACAGCTTCAGCTCTTGCTCCTTTCCTTTTTTATCTAAGAAATGCAAGCTCATTTTGTTGTATTCGCCTTTAATTCTACTGTCTGGTTTTGCACTGTGTGAGCGGGTTCTCTTTTAATTCTGCAGCCTCAGGTTTTGCACTGTGTGAACGGGTTCTCTTTTAATTCTGCTGGCTGGTTTTACACTGTGTGAACGGGTTCTCTTTTAATTCTGCTGTCTGGTTTTACACTGTGTGAACGGGTTCTCTTTTAATTCTGCTGTCTGGTTTTGCACTGTGTGAACGGGTTCTCTTTTAATTCTGCTGGCTGGTTTTACACTGTATGAACGGTTCTCTTTTAATTCTGCTGTCTGGTTTTACACTGTGTGAACGGGTTCTCTTTTAATTCTGCTGTCTGGTTTTACACTGTGTGAACAGGTTCTCTTTTAATTCTGCTGTCTGGTTTTGCACTGTGTGAACGGGTTGGGTTCTCTTTTAATTCTGCTGTCTGGTTTTGCACTGTGTGAACGGGTTCTCTTTTAATTCTGCTGGCTGGTTTTGCACTGTGTGAACGGGTTGGGTTCTCTTTTAATTCTGCTGTCTGGTTTTGCACTGTGTGAACGGGTTCTCTTTTAATTCTGCTGTCTGGTTTTGCACTGTGTGAACGGGTTCTCTTTTAATTCTGCAGCCTCAGGTTTTGCACTGTGTGAACGGGTTGGGTTCTCTTTTAATTCTGCTGGCTGGTTTTGCACTGTGTGAACGGGTTGGGTTCTCTTTTAATTCTGCTGTCTGGTTTTGCACTGTGTGAACGGGTTCTCTTTTAATTCTGCTGTCTGGTTTTGCACTGTGTGAACTTGGGTTCTCTTTTAATTCTGCTGTCTGGTTTTGCACTGTGTGAACGGGTTCTCTTTTAATTCTGCTGTCTGGTTTTGCACTGTGTGAACGGGTTCTCTTTTAATTCTGCTGGCTGGTTTTGCACTGTGTGAACGGGTTCTCTTTTAATTCTGCAGCCTCAGGTTTTGCACTGTGTGAACGGGTTGGGTTCTCTTTTAATTCTGCTGGTTGGTTTTGCACTGTGTGAATGGGTTCTCTTTTAATTCTGCTGTCTGGTTTTGTACTGCGTGAGCGGGTTCTCTGTTAATTCTGCTGCCTCGGGTTTTGCACTATGTGAACAGGTTGGGTTCTCTTTTAATTCTGCTGTCTGGTTTTGCACTGTGTGAACGGGTTCTCTTTTAATTCTGCTGTCTGGTTTTACACTGCGTGAACGGGTTCTCTTTTAATTCTGCTGTCTGGTTTTACACTGTGTGAACGGGTTCTCTTTTAATTCTGCTTTCTGGTTTTGCACTGTGTGAACGGGTTCTCTTTTAATTCTGCTGTCTGGTTTTGTACTGTGTGAACGGGTTCTCTTTTAATTCTGCTGCCTCAGGTTTTGCACTGTGTGAACGGGTTCTCTTTTAATTCTGCTGTCTGGTTTTGCACTGTGTGAACGGGTTCTCTTTTAATTCTGCTGTCTGGTTTTGCACTGTGTGAACGGGTTCTCTTTTAATTCTGCTGGCTGGTTTTCCACTGTGTGAATGGGTTCTCTTTTAATTATGCTGCCTCAGGTTTTGCACTGTGTGAACGGGTTGGGTTCTCTTTTAATTCTGCTGGCTGGTTTTGCACTGTGTGAACGGGTTCTCTTTTAATTCTGCTGTCTGGTTTTACACTCTGTGAACGGGTTCTCTTTTAATTCTGCTGCCTCAGGCTTGCACTGTGAACGGGTTCTCTTTTAATTCTGCTGCCTCAGGTTTTGCACTGTGTGAACGGGTTCTCTTTTAATTCTGCTGCCTCAGGTTTTGCACTGTGTGAACAGGTTGGGTTCTCTTTTAATTCTGCTGTCTGGTTTTGCACTGTGTGAACGGGTTCTCTTTTAATTCTGCTGCCTCAGGTTTTGCACTTTGTGAACGGGTTCTCTTTTAATTCTGCTGCCTCAGGTTTTGCATTGTGTGAATGCCCTGGGCTATATTTGCTTGACTATAATAACTCTGTGGCTGATCAATCCTGGGTTTTAAAGCAAAGACATGTCTGTTTCCATGCACCATTTAAACAACTCAAAGCTATCCTGTACTGCAGATTCCTTTTATGGGTGATGATAGTAAGCTTTTCTTGTCAACCTAAGCATGCACTGTATTCTTAATGGGTTTTTGTTTTTGTTACTGGACTGGATGGCCTAGAATTTAAAATCTTTTACAGAGTCTGTATAATTACTATATGGACAAGTACTAAGATCGAAGGGTGTTCAAACAAACCCTTGTAGACCATAACATCTGCTTCGTTTCATTAATTTAAGCAGGGTATCACTGGCTTTGTCATAATAATATTCATTGTATCTAACTTTGGCTTGCAGCTTTTAATTGTTTGAAATACTTTTTTTTTTTTTTTTTAAACTGGCTTGTCCCCCGAAACCTCTTAGCTTTAGAATCTGTAAAATACAGTAAGAGAACATTGAGGTTTGTGCTTTTCTGTTTCCTGTGGAGAAAATGTTTGGTTTTTTTTGCCTGTGTTAGTCATTTAGGGTTGATTGCAATGATCTCACAGTCTTGAACTAACTGGAGATCGTCTCGTTGTTAGTATGGAGGACAGGGCTAACAGCAGTCTGTAAGATAGTGCCAGTTACAGTGAACCAAACCTCTGCAGACAGTCTGCAGATGGTGTTAAAGAGGATCTCAATTGCAATGAGCACAAGGTACCAGCCGTCTGCCACTATAGATGTGTGTTGAACTGGTATAAAGTTACTCCAGTAACTCTTTAGACCAGGTTCAGTAATAGGTCATATGAGCAGCACTACTAAATGTATTCATAACTACTGGTAACTCAATTAGATGCAATTAATATAACTACCTATAAAAAGTCAATGAGTGAAATATTATTTCGTAACTGAGTCTTAAAATCAATTAATACATTTCTAAATATATTACTGAAACCTTTATTGGTGTATGCGAAGTATTTCACTCCACATGAACTGATGAGATTTAATTTTACGCATTGCTTCATCCCTTCACCTGAAATAGTTGTATGGAGATAGAGTCCTTGTGGGTGTCATCCACTGCTGAACATAATCCTTGATGCATTCAACAAAATACATTTTTTGCTCCCTTGTGTAATTCGGAACACATTTGATCTTCATTATGAAATTCAAACTCAAATATTACAAAATTGATCTTTGCCTTTTGAGAACATAACCCATGAATCAACATATATTGCATTGTGAAACACATAGGTAACATTTGATCACCTATTTTGTGAATTCTATTAATGCACTGAGCAGCTTCAGTGTTTCATTACTGCTGGTTTAACGAGCTTGTTATCGGCACCTTGTTATCTCTCACTTTCATACAAACATGATTACATGTTATTTCTTGCAAGTTCTTTACAGTACATATTTTGCATATATATAAAGTAAACTATTTATGTATATACTATAATTCAGAGGATTATTGCATTTGCTGTGTGTGTGTGTGTGTCGGAATGGGCAATTTTGCACAATTTGTAATTCATTTATTTTAATTAATTAGTAAAAATTCAATGTATTAATTACAACAGATGTTATCTACATATTTTTTCTAATTTCCATTTTAGAATGAATGTATTTAATTCTACACTATTTGACACTATTTTGTATTAGTACACAACTTAGATTTGCTGAGGTTTATTAAAATACAATAAATATGGTAAGGATAACACTGGTAATAGTTGCAAATGAAATACAGAATAATGAATTCTGCCCCCCCCCCCCCCCCCCCCCCCCCCTGTACCTCTCTCTTTCACTGACACTTTCTCAAACAGGAAGAGAATGATCGGTTTAACCCTGAGGCCTGGGCTATAGTTCGCGATCAGCTGCTCCGCTGTCTGCACCATGCATTTTTACATTGCATTGGTATTAAGATAGTACCGAGCTTGGGATTAGCTGGAGGTGATCCTCAGATAGTACTGTACTGGCAAGTATGCTGTTTAGTCCCCCAGCCAGCTCCATACTAAATTCAAAAGTACACTGCAATTGACCCTTACATTTTTGTTAACATTAGCATTGTCTTTGTGTAAAAAAACGATTTTAGAAGTGTAGTGGAACATTGCAGATGGTTTTCTTGTGTATTTAGATTTTGGCCTGGTGTAATTTTTGGTATTTTCTTTTTCTTTTTTCTTTTTGTATTATGCTTATTCTAGCTTTTGTTTTACCAGTAACAAAAAACAATAGAAACGCCTCATAAAATGAGCAGTTTTGTTATTTGGTATTATTAAAAGCATACATTAGGATTGCACTGCTATAATTACAGTTTAACCCGAGGGTTAATGTTGATTCTTACATTTAGAAATACCAAAAAATGCTAATTAATAAATTCAGTAACCTTTCAGCTAAAAGTATTTTTCTAAATGTAGCACTGCATGTTTTTAATAGTTGTGGATGCTCTATCAAGAACACTGAATGTTGATATCTTTCATGCAAGTCTTTTACCACATTAGCATTCTATACATGTATCTACATTTTGTAGTTATTGATACATCGTATAGCATTTAATATAGGGAACCTACAGTGCAGCTAAACATGTATAGAACTGTACAACACTGTTCTGTGCATGGAGTGTTGTAAATTACCTTTGTAAATGTGTTTATGTCACCACCAGGAAAGAATTTTATGTAAGTGGTCTGACTTTGTTTATGACCACTGGAGTATTGTACAGGTGCCAAAAGAACAGGAATTTATGCTGCGCTGTGTACAGAGTTGCATACTGTATATATCTGAAAAAAAAAAGAATACAATACATTATTATTTGGAATTTATTTCAATGAGATTAAATATATTTGAATGCTTTTTTTTTTTATTTTCCAGAAAATTTAAAATTGTTAAATGCAGCCTAGCTAAATTTGAAGTGAATTGTTTTTTTGTTTTTTTAATAGAAAAAAAGAATAACAATCAAATGAAATGACATGACCAGCAGTGGTACAGAAGGAAGTAACTGGTTCCTGGGAAGGAACGAGTGCTTCTTCGCTAAAGAATTTGAAGGAAACTCTTGTTCTCTAAAGTTTCTTCTCAGTTTACAAGGGTTGTAACTGCTTTTTCAAGTCTTTTTATTAATGGTAATTGATAATTGTGAATAGTGTAATGTGATGGTGGGTAGGGGGTAGATAGTGGTCATTCTAAGGGCCTCATTTACGAAAGGGCACTAAACATTATGGTGCACCATAATTGCAAGTAGTGTGCACGCTCATGAGTTCCATATTTCCATATATGTCAACAGACGTGCCGACAGCTCCTGGACTGACTCCTTCAGCTGGGGCAAGTCCAGCAGCGAAACTGCTGCGGGGAAAGGAGGTCTCCTGATCTCTTCCCCCTTTTTCATAGTCGGCAGCTCCCTCTGGGAGGTCTCCTGCCACACTGACCCCTGCGGCCAGGCAGAGCCGACTGCGACCCCTGGCGAAGCAGTTCCAGCCACCCCAGGCGATGCGGAGCGGCTGGCCACCCCAGGCGATGCGGAGCGGCTGGCAACCCCAGGCGATGCCAGGTAGGCATCCTTGGGCGAAGTGAGGCAGGCATCCTTGGGCGAAGTGAGGCAGGCACACTTGGGCGAAGAAAAGCAGGGAGTCAACACAAGCTGGGGTGTGGGCGTTGGCCCTCTTCTCGGCCACTGCGGCCGGGCGGTTCTTCCCCGTGCTTCCCTCAGCAGCCTATGCAAGGGCTGCTGAGGACCGCCAGCATCTAGTCCTGGTCCTTCTGGTGCAGGGAGAGGCAGACATTCACCCTCTGCTGGTGGACAGGGACCCAGCAGGCATTCACCCTCTGCTGGTGGGGGAAGTGATACCAGCAGGCATTCATCCTCTGCTGGTGGGGGAAGCGATACCAGCAGGCATTCATCCTCTGCTGGTGGACGGGAACCCAGCAGACATTCACCCTCTGCTGGTGGAGGTGGCAGAGGCAGAGTCAGCTCCTGCTGCTCTGCTCCTGCCGATGGAGGTGGCGGAGGCTTGTAGTCTCCTGGCGGCGGAGGTGGGAGCGGCGTGTAGTCTCCTGGTGGCGGAGGTGGGAGCGGCGTGTAGTCTACCCTTATTACAGGGGACTGATGCAGCTCTCCCTCACTTGCAGGGGACTGGTGCGGCTCTCCCTCACTTACAGTGGAAGGTGATGGAGCCAGAGGAAGCACCTGCTCCTCTCCTCCAGTGGTGACGGTAGGGGAAGTGATACCAGTAGACACTCACCCTCTGCTGGTGGAGATGGGAACAGCTCCCTCTCAGGCTTTGGATCCCATGGTCCCCTCGTCTGTGCGCTGTACTTTCGCAGTCCCCACGACTGGGCGCTGGAGACCCTGCTACCTGGGCTGCTGTTCTGTTTATAGCTGCCTCCAGGTAGCAGAGGACCAACTCCACACCTTCCTCCAGGGAGTTTGGGGTGTGTTCCCTCTCATACGCCTCCCATCGCTCCCTGTCCATCAACCACGTGACCCGGATGGCTATGGGCATGGACTGGGCCTCCAGCCCAGCATTGTCCTGGATCCAGTCCCTCAGCCTGACCGCGTCTTCTGACATTTGGTCATTTTTTTTTCAACAAGACATTGCGGTTCCTGCTCTGGTCTGCGTCTAGGAGGCGCTGGTAATCCCATGATGACACCACGTGTCACAAAGACGGCCGGAGTGGGTGACGTCAGACCATAAATAGGAAATAAACGACAGAGAGAGGAGGAGTTTGTGGAGCTGAGCGAATGGCTTTGCTCAGCATTTAATGAGTGAACAGAACAGACAGAAAATAAACGGTTGTAACAAACAAAAATACAGAACACAGCACATTCGCCAAAACAAAAGTGACACAGAACACGATACATTCGCCAAAACAAAAGAGACAAACAAAACAGACTATACAGACAAACAGAGTGAGCTGATTTAATGATTCTTATTATTATTCTTATTCTTATTATTACCTCCGTCTCCAATCCCGTTCTCCACTCACCGAACACACAACAACCCTGAGTGGGTGAAAACATGCAGCTTTTATGCAGCTGTACCGTGACTCGATTGCTAATCAATCATTCAGTTGGAGTCGCGGTACAACTGCATGTGAATTAATAAAGTGCAATTCCCAGTGCTCGCATATTATTATGTTTTACTTGCACGTGAAGTGCTGTGCAATCCTCGTGCCTAAATACAAATATACATTTTAAACACTTGTGTTACACAGACCCGTTTATATCCCGTGTACCAATGACTATACACAACATTAACACACAACACAAAATACACACAGGGGCGGGCACTTTGCCACAGACGTACGCAGATTTTATTGTGCCTCACTATGGTAATCAGAGTGATTATGTGATTTGTATGGTAATGCACAATAATATATTTAAATGAGGCACCCCCCGCTCTGAATAACAAGATGAACTTTATTCACACCGCATTTACTAAAGAGCGATAATCGTAATGTGCACCTTAAATTGAGCGATAATTAGTTTGTTTGGAAACCAGGCTTTAACCACAGATAGGCACACTATTTAAACCTATTTTTCTGGGTTCAAATCTATCTGGCATCATGGTAGCATTACTTGCATTAAAGTTTTCATATAGAGCAGTGAAAATTACCTGTAAATAACAGGTTATATTAAGCGTGAATAAACATGAAGAAATATTATAATTTCTTTGATTTTATTTTATAGTTTATTACATTGGTACAGATAATAGAGTGGTTAAATAAAACACTGGACTAAACAAGGCATTATAATTTAAAACAACCTCGTCCACTAGAATTTCTAACTCCTCTGCTTGCAGTTTTTAGTTTATGTCTGTCCCCTGCGGAGGGCTGCGGCTGTTGATCGTTCATTGTACATGGAGTGTGCATGGTATGATATGTAAAGTGTGCACATAAATTAATGCATTCTCTGTTAGTAAATGGGGCTGTACATTTAAATTTAAGGTGCACGTCAGGATCACTACTCAATGTGCATTTTTAGATTTAAGGTGCACATTAGGCTCACTACTCTGTGCATTTTACAGCAACATTTAGTGCCCTTTTGTAAATGAGGCCCTAAATCTGAAACCCCTTGCTGGTGATAAAACACGAATAATTGCTATTTTAATCAAGCAAAAAAAATAAAAATGGAACAGTAAAGGGGCTGTTTATAACATGCAAGTAGCTCCAGCGATATTGAGATAATACAAAAATGAAACAAGTAAACCAAGTCAAACAAGCAAAGCACTCTAACACCACAAGCCTATAAATACTTCATCTGTTGTCAGGGGGTTCTAATGTAGAATACAGAGTACTTTTTATGTATCGCATTTCACTGTGAAATTTGCACATCAGAGGCAACACTGATGTTCTATGCAACGATTTTTTGATAAACCATATATTATGTATTGACATATTTCCTCTGTAATAAAATCCCTATTTCTACTGATTACAATCAGTTTTTGTTGAAAATGATTTATGATTACATTGGAAGGTGAATTGAAATTGTTGTCCTGCTTCACTTGCCATACAGAGTTAATTTAAGAAATGAAGGGAGTTTGACTTCACATGCGTGTAACCACGTCCCCAAGCAACACTGCCTCTAAAGGGATTAAGAAATTCGTTACATACTGCAGAACAAAGGTGGCGTTTGTTTCATGCACTAGGATGTTCCAGTGGGACAGGTAATGTTCACACTCTGGTGTAAAAGCTAAGCATTGAAGTTAGATCTTTACTGAGACCACAGGGATACTTTAAACTTGTATGATGAAGCAGAAACATTAGTATTTCATTCACATATTATTATTATTATTATTATTATTATTATTATTATTATTATTATTAGTCTTTAATATATTCATTTGATTTCAGTTGGAGAGGATACAGTGACCTAGCTTTTGTTTTCATTTAGTGTTACGTAAGTAAGCAGTGTCATTCTTAGTACTTCACCCAGGTGGAAGCTCAGTTGACTTCAGAGTTCTAGGAACCTCTACAGCCCTTCCCAACTGGGTAAGAATAACAATGACAGTTATCTTAGAAGAAAACAATACAATAGTTTCTCTCCAGGAAAGGGGCAGGCAGGCAGGCAGGCTGCCAATAACTGTCAGATTTCTCAGCCTTACACGCTGTACAATCATTTACTTCTTCTAGAAGAAATTTGCACACCTAACAGTAAAACAAACATTTAACAGTCCATAAAACCCAGAACAAATTTTATCCTTCCCCCAATAGAAGTTAATGACAGATGTCTCTGTAACCTGGCAGGTTTCATTGTTCTGTAAGCAATTTTACATGGCCTGTAATGACTGGACCCCACATATTTAAATTATACTGAATGCACATTCTTTATAAAGGATTGACACAAGTAGGATTGATATCTAAGTAGCTTATGAAAGAGTTAAATACTGGGAAATGCCAACAGTGTCTTTCATATTTAGTGGCCCCATAGTTACAGAATATTAATACAACAGGGTTAAAATTAAGAAATAAGTCATTGTACTTTGAAGGTGGTTGGTATTGTAGCTACATTTATTTGCTACAGTACAAGTGTTTCAGGGTAAACATGTTAACATTTTTCTTAATGCTGTGTCTAGGTGGACTAACAATATTGTCTGGAAACACTGCTGAAAAACAGAACTGCTAGCTTCTCAACATACACCCTCTGTACACATACTGCTATTAAAAGCTTATTTTTTAAGTTATCTCTCTCTCTGTTTGCCAGTCGAAAGTGAAAGCTGGAGCTGCTAACTGCTGTTTGGAAACACTACTTCAGGTCTTATTGAAAGGGGTAATGTCAAACTGCAACAAAGCTGCTTGATCACTTACCTGTTACATAAAAACAGTATTAAGAGTTGAGAGAAATTAAGCAAAGATAAACTTAGGACAGAGGGAAGAAGACTCTTCTTCACACAGAGCACAGTGAGAGTATGGAATGGGTTACCTAGACATGTTGTTGAGGCAGAGTCACTCAAAGTTTTGATATCAATTAACTACTAAGAATGGACAAGCTTAGATGGGCCTATTTTCCTCCTCTCGTTATTAAATTTTCTTTTGTTTTTATGTTCTTAGCCAGTCCAGTGGTTGGCTTTCAGTGTTGTCTCACCTACACTTTTCATATGCCTGTATTTACTGTGCTATACTATATTCATCATGCTATACCATTCTTCTTGCTTTACAAATAGTTTTACAAAGCTTAACTATTCGTTGCTATGCCATTAGCATGGTATATATACCACAGTAACTGATAACACAGGCTTGCTATAGAGAGGGCTTTGTCACAAAATGTCCTTGGTGTCATTGATGTACAGCCAGCAGATAACCCGAGCCAGTAGCAAGCGCTTCATTTAGAACATGTACTGTGCGAATGGACTTGAGGCAGACAACAGTTAGTCAGATCAGCCCCCCAGCATGATGAAATCGATTATGGAAATTAACTGAAACTGTTGTGTAATGATCACAGAACTGGCTGAGAACAAAGCAATGCTTTCCTCATTCCACTGGAGACTCATTACCTTTTAAAGCATTTCAATCATTTGCACATGTAATGCGGCGGCACGCATGTTAGCAATACTGCGGCAAACAATGGTTTTGCCTAAGAGCTATCGGAAAGGGGGGATTTAATAAGAAAACAGACAAATAATTCACAAAGACACAAGACATGTTTCAAAATGTTTGGTTTCTCGTCTAATCTTTGCTTTCTTCAACCATTCTTGCATCCCTTGATGTCACCTAGTGAACCACTGCAGTTATGGAAAGATGTGGTGCATGCTTACAAGCTAAAGGGGGTCAATTTGGTGAATTTTCGTGCGTACAAATACAAGAATGTACATTATTATACTTATGATGAAAGCAAGGATTTGGATTTATACCCATAGAGTTGCAAGACATCACCACTGAAAATACAGTTACAATAGGACTTGTATTGTTTAGCACTGGAGAAGAATCATCACATGTTGTTAGTTGCTAAGTGGATGTATGGATTTTTTGCTGAACTGCATCTCTGGGGCTATCAGCTGTATTGGCTTGAGCCTTGGTATAAATTTGAGCAAGAAACAACTCAAGTTCTGTACAGATTTGTTTGGTTTTACTTTTGAAACATGTAACAGGTGTTTCTGTCTGTGAACAGGATGGCTTGTGGGTGATGTTATACCAGGAAGTAAGCAGTACTGCGAGTGAAGCGCTGATGCTGACTTTTCAAAGCAAACGGCACAGTGGCCAAAACAGACAGACAGACAAAACAAACACCGAACAAACAAGCATCGTGCTTGTCTAAATCCACCACTAGTAGCGATACTTTATACTTTTACAAATCTTACTGTCTCTCTCACATAGCTCCTCTCTGTACACCCAACCACCCAGAGTGAGAAATTTCCACCTCGTTTATGCAGCTATGCCTGGGCTCGATTGCTTGTTAATCATTCAATCGGGCCCAGGCTGCTTTGTCAGGGAAAGCAATAAATACTTCCCTGCCACCTGTGCCCCACAAACACTCACTTCAAACATTAATAACACATAACACAGAACATAAAATACGCACAGGAGTGAGATGTACCCAGGCTTGCAGAAGTAAATTACAGGCTGGACTAAATACCTTGAGAAAAGACCCCGAGGTGCAGGCTTGAATTGAACAGGCATGACCCACAGGTCCAGTGCCAAGCCCAAAAACTTAACAGTCAAACAAGAAAACAAACACATTTAGCCTAACAGGAAGTTTTTTGTGCTCTTATTTCTTTGCATCTTTATTCAAAGTAGGAAATGGACAATTGGAACCAGGCCTACAGACAGAGATGAATGACTGGTTGGTTAGCCATCCAGAGCTCTCTTGTACACTTTTTTTGTTTTACTGTTAAAACTACACAGTTAAAAGAGGAAAGTAAAGCTACTTTTAGGTTAATAATCTGCCTTTGGTTAACCAATTAAAATATATAAACTTTAGACTATATAAACAAAAGCTAACCTATGTACTTATGTATGATTAGCTAATTACTATAATGGATGAAACTGTGCTGGCTGATTATTTCTCTCTCTCTCTCTCTCTCTCTCTCTCTCTATATATATATATATATATATATATATATATATATATATATATATATAATTTTTTTTTTTTTTCACACACAATACAATGCCATGCATTTCAGCTAGGAGGCATTTCCCTTTAGTTTTAGTTTGGTTCCCTTTAGCACATTGCTGTTTAGAACTGGTAGGCTGGTTTGTGGATCTACAAATAACCAACTGTCGCTACATATTGCAACTGAAATTGAGGAGTTGACATATATTGAAACAGTGCCGAATAAAAATAAATTATTAGGATTCTTTTAATTTGCCTTCTAAATCCCAAGGTAGTGTGACAAAGAGCATCCTTATTTGGGGTGTATTTGTCATCAAATACCTGTAGTGTTGTCCTGCGATTTTTGTCAATACTGTTTCTATAATTATCATCTCCAACTGTATTAAAATTATGCATACAGTATATCGTTGATCTCAACAGAGATCTTACAACGCAATATTAAGTTAGGTTTTGGACATTTTTCAATTGTATAGTGTAGAAAACTATCATTATTTTTATTTTGTGATATAACATTGTATTTCTCTTTGAAAATATGTCTAATGACTGTCCGTGCTCTAAAATGAGGCCTTAGGCTGAATTTGTATTTTAAATGAATGGTAATCCTTTGTAAACTATTATTTTAAGAAGAAAAAAAAGACTAACGTATAACATGCTTTTTCAATAGGAGAAATGTATATCAAACAGTTTATTTTAGTATTACTACATGACATGCTTCTGTAGGTTAAAAAAACACCACTAAATATTATCAACGTACATACTGTGTTCATTTGAATTCCTATGTATTTGAAAATGTTAGTAGTTTGACAATTTGTCTAACCACATGTTTGTGTATCCTGCTATGAAATAGGCGATAGGCAACTTAGAATTTTGAATTAATTCTGCATTCATTTCTTACACAAGAGGTACAGTTCCTACTCTAATGTAAATGAGTGCCTGTCATATTCCAGTAGTCAGTAGTTTTATTGTCTGCAGGTTATTATCGGTAGCTGTTGAATGCTTAGCAGCAAGGAGGAAGGGAACGAATTTCATCCTTCTGGGTTTTTTTTTCTTTTTTTCGGAGCATAACAGGAATGTTTTTAACAAGTCTATAACATTTTTTTTTAAATGGTATATTAACAGAAAAACGTAGAACTGAGTAATAATTACTTATAATAAACAGATTTTGTTTAACGAGATCAGAGAGTACAGTATCAAGCAATCTTATTCCGGGTACAGAGCGCTCTGATAAATGGATCAATATCATTTGAGTGCTCTTAGTAATGTCAAGGCTGGCATTGTTGTCTCGTGGTTAGAGCAGGGGAATGGGAGCCAATAGATCCTGGTTACCAATCTCAGCTCGGCAGCAGGTGTGCTGTGGTTTCCTGGACTTCAATCTCAGCCAACGCTAATACCCCTGACTCAAAGTAAGATTGTATTGAGCACTGGGAAATGTCTGTATGGGTGTCTTGGTAATGCAGTGTTTAGCATTTTGTAACTTAACTTTGATGAGTATATGAAGAAGCAAGCCATTGTGGTGGATTTCTTTCTTGTATTTACTTATTCTGCTCTTCTTTATTCATGTGCTGCTATAAAAAATTTAAAAAAAAGTAATGTTCCATATGTTTAAAGAAGATTATTCTGGTTTCTCATAAGACAACCTACCGTAGGTGGAGACACAATATTGACATGTTAATAAATTATCTGTGTAAGTGCTGATTTCCTTGTTTATATGCACAATCTAATTGATTTCAAGCTACCAGTTCAATGAATTAATTCCCAAACCCTAAATATATTCTGCATGTCAACCAGTTTCTAGCTGGCATCTTGTTGGGGTTTTAATCATACAAGTGCAAAGTTTCAGAAGCATCGAACCTGAACCCAATTGAGGCTGGTATGTAAAATAACTTTAGAAATGATTTGGTTCCTCATAGATTATTGCACATTAATGAGTTAGTTACTAGTTTTGTAACATAGCTATTTCTCCCTTTTACAAAAAAACCCCAAAAAACATTTGACAACATGTGCTCAGATCTTTTGGCTCTGGAGGTTTCAGAAGTACCTTTGAAAGCAGCAGCACCCTGACAAAATACATATGAAAACAAGTCTCTGTCGTAAACTCAGATCAGCAATTCTGCATGTGGCGTACCCATCGTTAGACAGTATTAATAGGTTTATTTATCCATCTACAGCCAACATGCTAAAACCATGAGAAATCTGTACAACCTTACAATCCCTTAAGATCTGTGAGTGAAGAGTATTAGGGGTGATCACATGGTCTTCCAAATTGTAACACCACATTTAGACTTGACTTCTTTTTTGGGGGCGTTATGCAAAGTCTGCATCAGCTATGCACATACAGCCTTGCATGTCTTATACATAGCTGAAAACAGTGCAGGAAGTAATGAAATGTTTTACAACTGCTATTGATTATAGTCCTATCATGGTTTGAAGAAAAACATTTTTTTAAACTATATACAAAGGATTACTGTATTCTCCATTGATGTGTAATGGTGTAAGCATCTTTTTTGTAGATGCTTACACCTTTATTTTATTGCATGTTGAGATTATACTCATTATACAGTAGATACTGTATTGACAAGACACATTCCTATAAGCATTGCTTTTATAAAAGGTATCAGGATGTCTTATCTAAACCAAATTCAAGTAATAAAGAGCAAATAAAGCAGCAGTATTATGTAGAGTCCTGTTTGAGTTGTTGATAACAGGGTATTTGTCTTGCTTCAGTTAGTACAGACAGCAAAAGGTTTGAATGTATAAAATGTGGCAGCTGGCCCATATTTATTTGGATTCAAGGAGCTCCAATGAGATGATATGCTAAATTTGCTTTAATATTGGGATTGCAACAAAATACACAAAACCAGAAAAAAAGTCTCAGACATCAATGACTAATGCTAACCAGGAAGTAAAACCTTCCCTTCTTACACATGGATGTGGATGCAAACTTTACGAAAATCATACCCTGGTGTTATTTGTTGTTGCACCATGGAATGAATGCATTCCGTTGTTTACATTACAGTAGTTCTTATGAGGGTCAGATTGAATGCTGTACAGAGATGGACCATTGATACTGACCTTTGTGTTTGGCAAATAATACAGCTACACTCTAATGCCTTCAATGAGTTTACTGTAGCTTTCCCTACTGTAGTTTAGACATTTTTTTCTGAAAGCAGACCTTGTTGATAAGCCCTTACCTGCTTAAGATATAATGTAGGCGTGTCCAAAACTCAATATGGGTTTTTTTGTTTTGTTTTGTTGTATTGTATGTTTATCTTTTTAATGCACTATATTTATAGGCTATAAGTTTGTTTTACAATTATGTATAATCTTCATGTTTTCAAGGCCAACTTTGTGAACTTTGGGTGCTGCGCTATGCAGCAGTAGACAACATTTCCTAAAAGGCTTCCAAACAAAGTCTCAACTTATCCAAAACTAGCTTGGGGGTGGAAGAGTAGGCTCAAATGGGAAAGGGGAATTCATTATCTCTATGGCTATGTGGAGGTTACTGAGAGGGTCAGTAGTGTGTAAATATTAGTTAAACTGGGTTATCTGCTGAGTGTTTGCTGACATCATGTAGACAAAAATAAAGAACAGGTCTTTTGGAACTAAAATGAATTCTTAAAGCTGCCCACAATAACTTTTTACACTGAAGTGGTATTCCCCTGTGTGTCAACTACATTTCTTCATAGTTTAACCCTGTTTGCACTCTTCCAAAGGTTAGTTTTTGTTGCCTTGCGGGACTTCCTGTTCCTTAAGCCAAATGGGCATGCTGTTGTTTGGCAATAGCATTACGCCTTTTGGAAACAATCGCCAAATGTGAAGCATTTCACTTTATTATCACTTTATTTTATAAAATCTTGCAGCTGCATAGTATAACGAAAACACAGAAAAGTAACAACTTGGCAAATTCTTTAAATGTGAGTAAAATCTGCTGCTATCAACAGTACTTGGACCACATAAACACAAGGTTCAATAATAATTGGACATTCCAATATTGAGAGAAAATTGGGAATTAATGAAAAAAAAATAGTAATAATAATAATAATAATAATAATAATAATAATAATAATAATAATAATAATAAAATCTGCTGGATTGTGCCTCTCCAGAACCAGAGTGGCCACTCCTGCAGTATATGGTTTAATTCCAATTTTAAACCATATTTTAAAGTATTTCTTATTTACTGTAAAGGTTATTATATTTATTGTATACGTTACTGTAAAGGTATTTAATCACACACATGTGTTGACTTTCTTGGATTTTGACCTTTTAAAGCAGTTGCCTAAATTTCCTCTGATATAAGACGAAGCAGTGTTGACTGCTAAATTTCCCCTTTAACGATCTTCGTCTGTTCGATCACCAAGGGCTGCGCTCAGGTTACTGCACTGTGAGAATGGTCAAAGAACATTGAGCTTGCCTTGGCTGGGTTGGCCCTTGAGAGGTCGCAATGTATCAATATTTATACTATTCATTAGGTCACCGTGGTAACAGAGTGCTACCAGTTGTTTGTCCCTCTTGTGTGTTTAGTTTTTTTTTTTTTTCTTTAGTTTCTATTTTCTCTTCATATGACTTTAATTGGATACACAGCTTTCACACAGGGAAACATTAAAAAAAAAAATTCACTATGAACTGTATAATGAATCATTTGGAAATATTGCTTGCTTAACTGTTTGTTTCCTGTGTTTACCAATATAAATTACATTTTTTTCTTTAAAAAAAAAAAAAAAGCTATTCTGCTTTCCCACAAATTGTACCTTTCTTAGACCTAAAAAAAAACAAATACTTCCTTGGACTTTCTGTATCTAATTTTCAAAAAGTAAATTAAAAAAAAAAAGCGAAGTACTGCAAAAGATTAACAGTTATAGAAGCTTTTTTTTTTTAATCATTAACTGATTTCTGAAAATGAAATATTATTTAAGTAGTATTCAACCTCACCTTTTTTAAATATACAAAACAACATTACATTTGAATAAAATGCAATTAGAAACTTGGTAAATTGTACTGTCAAACTCAACAGAGCCAGTTTAATGTGTTCTTGATAAGGCATTACTGTACTGTATGTTAGCAATGACCAGAGCATGGTGCACTACAGTATGTACATATTGGGAGTGACAGGCAACATGAATAATCTCTTTCAGATTATGTTAATTTTCATAAACAACAGGTTGTGTGATGACCTTTAAAAGAGAGTGTCAGTCGCGAGAACATCGGCGTGGGGTGATGAGGTGTATTTAGAGATGTACAGTGCTTTATATGTACACTCCTTCATATTTAGAAAGCATACCACTGATGATAATGATATAAATGCATGTGGGTATAGTTGCACTTAACCGGCTTTTCTGGTGTGTACATTTATTCCATAGAGTTTGAAACAGTACTTAAGTACTCAATAGACCTACAAGTGCAGTGTATTTATTGTGTTGAAACCACAACACAGCTATTAACAGGGCACAGCATTGCTAGCAATGGGGGCACAATGGATTTGATGCAAAGAGTCCATGTGAACACTACGATTCTGCAAAAGACACCGTTCACAGCATTTGTATGTTCCCCTGTACCACTGCTGCCTCATGGTACAGAACCACTGCAGGTCATTTGGTAAGGGACACCAGTTGGAGGTAGGTGTGGTATAGGAAAAAGCTTACAAGAAAACGCTGACTTCAGATCTTATTCCCAAGGGGAGTCTATAGAAATGTTAGTACTCATTTGTTGTTGGATTTCTTCCTGACACAGAATATCACTCAGTTAAAAATTTGGCTGTGCTCCCTGATAAGGAGTTTCTACAGCCAACCCTGGAACCAGCAGCTGACTTTACACTCTAGCTACTGTAATGTGTTCCTTCCCAGGGCTTATAATAGCAATACATGTGTTTCAAACTGGAATAACACAGGTCAAAACCTTTAGTGGAATACAAAAGTTTATTGAAACATTCTTCATATACGTCAAATGGACTGTTTTAACTATATACATAAGAAAAATAGATCTAAGGCCTACATTAATAATTTGAAGAATATTTTGTAAAGTCTGGATGAACAGTGCCCATACAAACAATGTGTGTCCGTCTGTTAGCTCTTGATTTGTAGCAGTTTTAATTCTTTGTGGCACATACTGTAGGTCTGTTTTATAGTGCTGCTACAGTCATTATGCCACTATAGATGGAAATTATTTACAGCACAGTAGTGCTGCTGTGCTTTCCACTCAATTCCAAGGCAGAGCAAAGGGCATAAGTTCATAGCAAGTTCTAACCCATGCCAGAAGACACAGCAAGCACCAAAGATTTGTGTGTTAAGAAAATCGTCAGCAGCCTTTGGCCCTTCTGGGTTTCCAAAATGAGTTGGGAGGACGTTGGCCAAATGCTATTGTATTGTGCACTCAACATCTCAAAGGAAATGATTGTCATTCAATGCATACTGGCAACACCCGTCTGTCTCATTGATTTAACTCTAAGGGTTATGCCAAAAAAAGGGTCATTTTCCCCTTTACTGTTTGAAGAGTATACCCCTGATCTGTTGTTCGCTGTGCATCAGTAGTTTGCTCTTCTGGAAACTTAACAGTTTATATTTAACTTGCGGTTGTGTGATTTAAAAAAAAAAAAAAATCATCACTTTAGTTCAGTACCATGCAGAAAAACACACATTTCACTGGAGTGGAAAAGAGGAAGTTTCTTGGTTATCAGCCTGTGCCATTACATAGAATAACATTAAAAAGGTGTGTTTTGGACTTTATGTGGCTTATATGGTCCAGTTTTATTGTAAGATAATAAATCATGACACCAGTGTTGCGTCTGTTTGCTGTCTTCCTGCATCCAGTGTCCCATATTAAACAGCAGCAGTTTTAGTCCCTAATTTGCATGTTTGACCAATTTTCCATTAACGTTTGTTTCCATAACGTTGGTTTGTCTTTGCTAAATGTCCCATAGTTTAGCCTACTGTACACTACTGTATTCCAAAAGCAGAGCTTTACTTTCTCAATGACAGTTTTGTAGACTCTGTGTGTACAGTTGGCATGTTTCTTGCAACAAGTATTTTTTTTAGTAACTGATAATTTTAATTAAGAAATTCTTGAATCAAATTAGAGCAGGTTTTTAAGTAATTATTTATAAAGTTTTATGGAGACAATGATATGTATGTTTCAGTGAAATTTAAACTTCCAGTTGTATCATTTAATGCCTAACATTAAAGTAATTTTGGCGTAATAACCCTATTTGGTAAAAATTCAATTTTCTGATGTATTCTAGTCTTTTGTGTGGAAACAGGGTTTAACAGTGTGATATATTTGAAGACATCTTGTAATGATTTTTGCACCTTTTTGTGTATGTAAAAAAATCACATTTTATGAATTTAAAATTAGGAAAAAAGTTTTTGTATTTTCTCTTATAAATAGAGATGTAAAAAAATAAAGGGTTTCGGTTTCTGAAAAAAAAAAATAGTTTTGTGAATGTTTCAAAAGCTAAACATATATCCAAAAGAATGACTAGAATGGTAAAACCCAATCTGAACAGTTTAGCCACACATCTGAAAACAGTAGAGAGAATTTCGGGTGTGAAACTAATGAGTACAAGGAAAATGTAACACGTATTGAGGACACATGATCCGACAAACAAGAAAGTAACAAGATGGTCCCACCTTGTCACAAGCCGTTCAGCTGTCTTTATATAACTTAAAGGGTTATGAGACTTAAGAGGTTTTGAGAATGTAGCCCATTAAACGCACATGTAAAGACCCTTTACACTGGCATGATCTACCCGGGCAGGACCCAGTGTCATACGGGTCGGGTACGTGATTTCACTCTGCTTTTGATGAAGCAGGGTTGATCTGGGTGACAGATGCAAGTAAACAATATGCGTATCAATGCCCCGGAAGCAGCTTGTTACTGACGCTTCCATCCAAGCTTCTCTGGATTGAACCGTTAGCAGAAATGTTGATAGAGCAAATGTTTCTTCATCCTCGCTGCAATCTGGCTCATAGTGTGTCTCAAGCAACAAAAATATGGCTAAACAGAAATGTTCTTTGCTAAACGGTTACCTTCACACAGTCATGGCTGTTTGTTACTGCATTCTCTCACGAACGGCCGTCAAGCATTTAGTCTCGCTCAACCCTTGTCAAAGTGTGTCAACCCACATCCTGAGGTGGGTCGCTGGGACCCGAGTTAACCCAGGTATGCGGTTAGCCAGGACCCGGGTAGGAGTGCCAATGTGAAAGGGGCTTTAGTAACACCCCAGATCAATACATGAAAACAGCAATTGAATCCCTGATGCTGCTTCAGACAAACTGGTTTGTCTTGCAAGAAATATACAAATAAAGAGTGTGTGGCCTGCCAGGAAGTTGTACCATTTTAATGACTTTATGTGCTACTGGATGTCCACAGTCGTGACTAGTGACAGCGTCACCCCATATCATGCAGGGTTTCAGTAAAGAATATGCATCATGTGAACAGAATTGTTTGTTTCCACTAACAATTAAAGGGTCGAGAGCAGTAGGTTAGGAATCAGGAAGTTCATGAATATTTCTACAGATCAGTGAGCAGATAGAAGAAAGTTCGTTCCCTGTTTGTGTGTGCGTGCATTCAATCACATGTAACAATGTGGGGAACTTCATTCTTCTCTTTGCACAGCAACACAGAAAGACATGGGCATATATTCAGTTGATCTAAACAATGGCCCTGTTTAGATTAAAGAAGGGTATTTGGGTATCCATTTCAATGCAAATCAGACATCTAACAGATCATTAGAAAATTTCTGTCTGTAAAAATAAGGACCAGGAACAGGCACTTGGTGTTAACCTTGCTTAACTTTTCAGTGCAATAAATGAAACAAAAACAATATGTTTTTGCTTTGACTGCGATAAAATAAACCAGTGCATATGGCAATTAAACAACAGGGTTGCACATAAATCAATACAAAGAGCAAACCAATGTAGTTGTAAATAAACTGTGAATCAATAGACTTGTAATACGATTCCAATACACATGCCAGCATTCCAATGTAATTGTGGATATAATGAATCATGTTTTCCTAATCAGCGCCTCATACGTGACCTTTCAACACACGCTGCACTGTATGTTGGTTGCACCTGCTTTACCTGTAACTCATGAAGCTCCACAACCTAGAACACTTTACAACTACAGGCTTGTTCTGCCCCTTTTAAAAGAAAAATGGAAAGTTTCGTTTCTTCTGAAATGACGACCAGAAACCAGTAAGGTAAACATCTATTATAAAAGAAGCAAGACAAACGTGTAAGACTGGTTGTGCACAGGCATTGTTTGCTCTGTAAATAGTTCTGCTATAAAGGACTCCCTTTGTGTTGTTGAAACAAGATCACCTTCGTCACAAAGAGGATCTCTTATCGTACTGTACATTTCTTGTCAGGCAACTACTGTAACATGAAACTTCGAGTTTACCAAAAATTTTTTTGCCTAGCTTTGCTGTAGTTCTGTGGTTTAATGAAATCTAAGTACTCTAGTTATTTCTCCGTCACTGTTTTATTACCAGCAACTGATGTGTGGCTGCTAACTGAAAGCGATCAGATGATAGGATGATAAAATTAGCATACAGGAATGATAATCAGGGCTGTAGAGAAAATCATAGCGCTGGCTCCCTTTTTCTCAACTGATTTTTAAAGTCGCTGTGGCTTCTTGGTACCCCCTCACCTCCTATGTTGTGGGTCAGGCTCACTCCATTGGCCTACTACAGTTAGACCATGTGACTTCAAGTACAGTGATTAAGTACCAGGAAGCAATTGGAGTTCAAACGTATCCCCCATGTACAACAGTAACAAAATGCTTTTAAAACTTTTTAATAAGCACAGGCATACATTACTGCCACAGTATTATTAATATTAATATTAGTATAGTTTATTAATATTGGGCTCTGATAATCAGATTTCAAACAGTTCAGATCTATTTTATTTATTTACATCTGCAAACATATGTGAAATGTTGGGAAGGGTTAAATTTTAATAAGTTAAACGACAGCTATATTTAGATGCACCCTCATTTAGATTGATTGCATTAATCCCATGTGTTCCAGTCTTAATAAAGATGTATGACAATGTAGTGAACGCACCTGTTCTACAGACTTTTTCTCACTGTTGATCAGCAGGCATTGCTGTATCCTGGTACTTTAGCGTCCTCGTCTATAGCACATGCAATTACTGCGGTCAGACGCAAAACGATAGGGTTCAGTTGATTTAAAATGTTTGATTCAAAAAGGACTCCGATAAATGATCAAGTTCAAATGGGTACAAAAATGAAAATCAGATTGCTGGTAGAGAAAATACATTCATGTAGGCCTACACCCGTGCAGGGCCTGAGAAATCTTTGAAAACTTCTAAGCTAGAGCAACGTCTGAAATGCAGGGAGACCTTAAAAAGTGACACCCGAACAGAATGAGCCAAACTAAAGATTAGTTTAAACACACTTTTTGATAATCTGTATTCATATAAATGATAAGGAAATAATATTACTGTTGACCATGTTTTATTGTGGGCCTAATACATGGATTTATATTGTGTGCCTAATCTGTGATTGTTGTATCAAGGTTTATCTAATCAGCAATGTTGTTATCTATTTCTTTTTTGTGCAGCGCCATGTCACAGGTTGCTTACCATTAAAAGGGAAGTATTGTAGATTCAGATTTCGTTTTTATAATATCAGAGTATTCAAGAGATGCTGGCAACTAGGACTCTACAGTCACAATGAAAATAAATATGAAAATGTACTAATGAACTCAACCACTCCAAATTATTGTAAATATCATAAAACAGTAAGGGATACATGAACAATTGTACAAAATAATAAAAAGACATTTGAAGCTACTTACCCTTTTAAATATGGCCATTTTTAGAGTCTTGGAATAACTTATTGAAATCTCAGGGCAGGCAAAACCAGTGCAGGTGGTCATTTTGCACATCAAGTATGTTCTCTTTTATTGGTGGCTAGTTGTTTTTGTGTCCACATTGGAATAATAATAAAACAAATCTGAATTATACATGTGTTACAGAGAGAAAGTGGAGCGTTGTTGCGTGAAAACAAACAAAAAGCAAATATCTCATCTGGATCGCAGTTTTAAACATTGAAGGAATGATAAGCAAAGCAAACTTGAAACAAATTAACCTTTTATATAACGTTTAAACTTGCGAGTTGTTTAACTCAGGTTTACAGCACATAATGCAATACAGTGCCACCTGTTGTTCTGTACACTTCAGCCAACTTCATACAAAATAGATTACAGTAGGTGTTGACAGATTCATTTTGTGTTTGGTACAAGGTCTAGTTGCGTAAATACTGTATAGTCACTTTTTAGACAGTTAGACATTGCAGTGGTTAAATGCAGATTTTCAGAAGACATCTCAAATAAACCTACCATTGTTTTACATTGTGAAATGTATCAGCAGGTAAAATAAACTCCACTTATTGTTTGACACTTTAAAATAAGTGTCTGTAATTCCAATGTAACTAACACATGATTTCCTACTGATTTCAAATGAAATTCCTATTGAATTCAAAAGTCACAAGCATGAGTTTCCTCTAATACACATGAAGTAATAATGAACAGACACTTATTACCGATATTTTTATATTGTTTGACCTGCCTAAATATAGACCGGGCTTGAGTTCTTAGTGCAAGCAATTTGCATTGCAAATGCCGGACGCTTCTTACCATTCTTAGTGACATCTGGTTTTCCAAGTGGGTATTTTGGCTAGGTAGTTGAGAGAACAGCATTCATCTATGCAACGAAAGCTATGGTTATGCCTTTTTCAAAACTGTAAGACAATAGTTAAAAGAACCTTGATAGATTTGTAATTTATGTTTGTTCAGTGGACATACAAGTCTATTATATTAAACCAGCTTTTGATAACATGTTAGAATATTAGTTGATCGGGGTGACATCTTTCAAATATGCGTATCTGTTCCACAACTGGAAGTGATAGTGCTGAGATGGAAATAAATGTTTCTGCGTAATTTCTAAGCAGAGTACTCCACCTAGTGGACAAAACCAGTCAGTGTAGGTACATTTCAAACTGACATGCAACCATAGAAAGTGCAATGCCATCATATTAACTAATGAAGGCAGAGGCTATCAAATTCATATTTTTTCTTTACAAGTTTGACCTCCATATTTTTTTTTTTTTATTGTGCGTGTTTGAAATGACAAATGCTGCCTAACCATTCATTCTTCTACACTTTGAAATGAATATACCATGTCATAATACAGATTAAACTTACAAATCTAGGCTTGACAGCTGAAGGTAATATGTTAGTTTTATAGGGCCATGCAACGAAGATTACTGTACAAAAACAGAACCTGTAAACGTTTTTACCTTTATCGTATCGTGGTCCAGTTTGTTGATGTAAAAAAAAAATAAAAAAATGTAACCAACTGTTTGTTAAAATAAGCAAAGAAAAACAGTTTGCATGTTGTTTTGTTGGTTTTGGGTAGGGGGCTGAAAGCATAAACATGGAAACCGTAGGAAGGCTGAATTGGCACAAAGGCTATTCAGTGCATGCTGGAAATCATTCAAGCTCAAGTGTGCCTCTCATTTGAAAAGGATAAGTGACAATTTGTGAGGGCGTCACCATGCTCCCTACAAAATGGCCCAGAATAGCCGTCAACAATCGCAGAAGGGCTGTGCGGTCGCTCGCTGCATCCACACAAGAGAGCTGCCCCCCTTTACCCAGCATGCTGCAAGTCCTTCATCAGTATTCCTTCTATTCAGCTTGCACGTTGTTTGATGTTGTGATGGATCTAATTACTGTTGAGAGGGGGACGAGGGTACAGACACTTGTAATAAAGATGCAAATGAATTCAGTTGTAAAACATACAAGGAAATATAAAGGCTAATTGCATTCCAGCTGAGAGTATCTTGTTTAAAATAATCCGCTTCTACCACTAATTATTGGATTTATCCTTGCTTGTGAAAGCACGGCGATATACATGTGGTGTAGGTGGGGGTTTAAAACATGTGTTACTGTTGCTTGTTTACAGCCCAGTGACATGGCCGTGTTACTACCATAAAGTATACTGATACAAGCAGCAGTTAACTGTTAAAACAGAAACGCTAGCATGCACTGGTAAATGTTTAGTACACAAAGGCACCTGTTTTAGTTATCTAAATAGTGGTAGTATTTAGATCGACTGCTGTTTAGACCAATTAAATAGACCTGCTATATTTTAATGAAGAGATTTGCTATAATGCACAACAGGGGTGACACTTGGCAGCTGCACTGTTAAAAGTCAGTTGGCCACTTTGCAGCGCTGCTGTGAACAAACTGTCCGAACTGATTTAGAGGTTGTCGTTGAAACAGGGCAGAGGCTGGGTGTGACAAAGGGTGCCAAAAAATGTAATGCAGATTCACACAAAAGGACTGACACCCTTCCTAGCTTTCCATGCAAATGTATCCAATTCTAAGTGATATTTTTACCAACATGGATATCTACAGTATGTACTGCATATGGATATTCTTCTGAACGCTTTCAATTACACTAAGAATTGTTACATAAAATATTTCAATTTGACACACAGGGCAAAAAGCCCTTAGAAAATTGCAATTTTAATTGTTATAAACATTCATAATTTCAAATTCAGGTGTTGTACATAGTTATCCACATTTCCTGGAAATAATTTAAATGGGAATTGGAGCTTTTTGCATTGAAAAGATCGGAAGGTGTCATTCTGTTTAGGCACCGCTATATACATTAGTCCCACTCCAGGTCTCCTGATGAGCTGGCCACTTTATGTCTAAGTAGCAATTCTTCCAGATTTTAAATGAAAACACAAAAATAAAGCATATGTGAGCCACTGTACAATACTGCTGAAGAAACATTCCGAATAAGTAGGCAAATGTAAAAAACTACGATAAAATGTTTGTGTACATAGTGTTGATAATATTACCAACTGACTCCCAGATGATTTAGTAAGTACTAGTTTGAGAAGCACTGAGCCACAGGGTCTTTTTGTAATTTTGAAGTTTTAACCCATGTTGCACGGCTCAAAACAATGTTATCATCACATTTCAAATGTGTTTTAAATCGGGGCGACAACATCCACTTTGCAGAGGCCGCGTGTTTGTTCTAATCTCAGACACGTTATGTGCATTAGCATTGGGGTCTTGTACGTTTCTTATTGATGGTTCAAAAAGAATAATATACTACCACAGTACCAGAATTACTTATATTGATATATAAAGTACTTTCCTACAGGCCAAATGTAGGAATAATGTGTTGTTACCATGGAACAAATGTAAATAAGCTGCCATTACTTTGCTATGTACCCCTGCTGCACAAAATACAAGTTTCACTAGTATTGGCCACTAGATTAGTATTATGTGTTTATTTAACAGACACCTTTATCCAAGGCAACTTACAGAGATTAGGGTGTGTGAACTATGCATCAGCTACAGAGTTACTTATAACGTCTCACAACAATGTTAAATGATTTGCTCAGGGTCACACAGCGAGTCAGTGGTTGAGCCAGGATGTGAACCGGGGACTGCTAGTTAGAGGCCCGTTTCTTCAACCACTGGACCACACAAGGATCCCGTTATACCAAGAGCTGTATAGCTGAAGTGATGACAATTTTTTTTTTTCTCTTGCAGGTTTCAAGTGTACATTCCCAATGTAAGTACTTCTAAACCTGTTTTGTCATTTAAAATACCAGTTATAACTTTTCATTGGAATATTATTTGAAAACAATATTATCCTAACAAAGGTTTTCTATAATACAGTTATAGCATCAATATCAATAACACATCAGACAAAACTGTAGTTAACTAGTTAAAATATACAGCAGAATCACAGTCACCTGCCGTAGATACATACAACTTTGACTAGATCAACCACAGACATAAGAGCAAGAGCCAGTGTTATCTAGTGATCTGTTACTGTGACTCCTGTTTCCTTTAGTTTATCAGGCAATACACAGCAGTGGGGTAGCTGGTACTAACATTAACAACACAGGCCGCTCTAACCTACATTACATGTCTATGGCAGGCAAATAAAAATGAACTCACAGTCAAAGCAAAACCTTAAAAGGCTTATCAAATAATAGTAAAAAAGGGACAGTAACTAGTAAAATGTCAATCTTACTTCTACTGTCAATCTACTTCCTCTTTAACACTGATAAGTTATATGCCGTTTGTTACTAGTTAGGAAACATTAACACATTTACTTAACATTGTACTTTAAATCTGTCCCTATGCGCCTGCACTGTCCTCTTCCCTATGATGTACTGTTCATAATATTTCACCACTAGCATATCTTGGAACCATTCTATATGTAGTGTGTGGTTTTTTAGGCTTTTTTATTTATTTTTATTTTTTTAAGGTAACCCTGGTTGTGCAGTAAATCCAACAATAAGTACAACTGAAATTAACATCAACACTCCAAATCAGACTATAGTTAAAACAGAGCCTACTGGTAATGTGAGTTCAGATGGCCTAAAAGTTAGTGGACTGACCCAAGGGACCACATACAATGTAACATTCAACATCGGTTCTGGCCTGTGCTGTCAAGCTATCACAACAAGTAAGTACGAAAAAAAAAAAAAAACTTGTTTTTATGAAAGTTAAATGTTGGTTTGGTCTGCTGTGATTCTTTGATGCAAGCATGTGAACTTCATCGTATGCTGTAGTGTCTTTGGTGTTAGTGGCTGGTAGCCAGAGCTCAACCAACACCCCAACATGGTGTCGGGGGACTGTTTGTTGAAGGAACCTTGCTAATCAAACGACCAAGGTCTGTTTTTCTAGGAAGACAAGTTGTATGGCTAAATCTCACAAAATGTCAATATTATTATATAATTACAAAGTTATATAATAAAGTATTATTATATAATTTGCAATAATTATATAATATAATATAAAAAAAGTATTGGTATTCCAGTGGTTAAAGCAAAGGGCTTGATACCATGTCCCTGACTCACAGTGTGACCCTGAGCAAGACACTTAACCTTCTTGTGCTCTGTCCTTTGGATGAGATGTAAAACCGAGGTCTGTAAGTCGCTTTGGATAAACGAGTCTGCTAAATGACTAAATAATAATAATAATGTAATGTGCTGTTAGATCTGTGGGGAACTGTAGTGTTTTTTGTAATTGACTGCTAAGGCAGCAATACATCTAGAGGTTGGATGAAGGTGTCAATCAGATAAATCAACATCACAACAGCATCAGTGTTGCTAAGCTGGTGATGTCCTGAAGTCAATAAGACTTCCTAATTTGTGAATCACTTGCGTTTCGGAGTGTAGATTACTATTGCCAGGGTTATGGTTGAACACCATGAGGAATATTTGTAATTTTGTATCATATAGCTTTAAGATTTATCATAAAAAGTGAGCACCCCCTTTAAATGCAGTGGACTGATTGGTAGCGTCCAGGCTATACAGTAAGAGGGTATCTTATTTACTGTTCACGAATGTAAGTTAATGGGGGAATAGTTACGTTACTCTGCTTACTGCCTTGACTCAGATCTCTTCCTGAGAGATTTCATGGCAGTATTACCAGGGAGTAAATTGGGAATTTGAAGGAGGTGGAACTTTATCGTTCATACAGTGCTATACTCTACTATTCACTCAATAAACACCATTACAGGTGATCTCAAGTTATTATAGACAGTACAATTTTACTGCCACATTGTTTCAACCATACAGATCTTTTTCACAAACCATTCTTTCCCTTTTGATTATGCCCCTGGGGATACTTTATTTTTGTTCTCAAAAACTACAATTCCGGGGTCCGTAAGTGGCTCAGCTGGTAAAAGCACAGCTGCATAGTGTGCAGGGTGAGTCATACACCGCAGGTTTGCATCGTGGCTGTGTGGAATCGCTGGTCTTCGCTGGAGAGTCTGAAGGGAGCATCACGTTGGCTCTGGCTCTCCTGTGTGTTAGGGAGGCAAAACTGGCAGCAAACCCAGCTGGCCAGGCACCCAGTGAGGTCGAGCGGGCACCTTCAGGACTGGCCTTTGTCCTCCAGAGGCCATTAGCTCGTTGACATCCACTCTCGAGTACCTGGGTGTAAAAGAGGAAGATTTCTCGGTTTGGGATCGGAGGACGCCCACTGAACATTTAGTTCTCCAGAGCTGTGTGGGGAATTGCTACAGTGAGGAGCAAAAATAATTGGGCATTCCAAATTGGGGAGAAAAATAGGGGTAAAATAATAGGGCACACTAAATACATTAAAAGAAAAACTCAATATCAACTTTATTGTTTAATTCCTCTTTCTTCATGCACAGATTCAGATACAGTTAACTGTGTAGACCCTGTAATCCATGTAAGTGGTATTCTATGAAATAATATGCAGTTAGTTCACGAAGAAAATATTGTTTATAAGTTTCCCTCTTTCTTGCACGCACAGAGCCTGACATCATCAGCAGCCTCAATGTCACAAGTGTCAACACAACATCCATATCTCTCAGCTGGACTAAACCACAAGGCAATAGCACCTCCTATAGAGTACAGTTACAGGGGACTGGAGTGGACAGAAATCTGACAGCAAACAGCGAATCCATTACGGTGACTGATCTGACAGCTGGGTCTTTGTACACCTTCATTGTCACTGCACAGGCTGCAGATAACTTGACAGAAGGAGACTCTGTTAACATTACCAAATATACAAGTAAGTGTTTAAAATAGGACAGATTGTATTATTGCTTGACTAATCTGTGGGTATAGCTGTGCTGTGCCAGGTGGGTAATTCAGTGACTCTGCACACATTACCCAAGGCTTTGAGATGGTGACATTGCAGATCATGCCAGGTAGAACTTCTTTCCTTTGCCTTTTCAATGTGAAACAGTTTCCTATATGATCAGAGCCTATGAGGTGGCTTTGCTATGAAGGATATTTTTTAAACCAGGGATTATGAGTGACACCATAAATATTGTTATTCCAAGAGGAAAGGAGATATAGTGAAGTCAACCATATGTCACAGTTTTGAATTTTACAAATTCTGTCGAACCTTGTTGCTACGAACACCTTGGGAATGGATGTTGTTCATAAGTGTGAAATGTCCGTAACTCTGAAAATCGGTTTTCAATGGTTTTAATAAATGTGTACACCTGCTATCTACACTCTCAATCTGGCGAATAATACAAGGATACAGCACAATTGCAATGCCCATATTGTTATGGTTCTACTCTTTAAAATGATACTGTCAATGGAAAAAGGCTAAATTTAAGTTACCGTTGAAACTGTAACTGTAGCAAAAACACAGATTTAAACTTCCAGGAGAACGTGGGTTAATATAATGCTTGTTTTTAAACAAAATACACTCACCACGCAGCTTGCTCAGTCATTCAGCCTCCTTTGGCTTAAAAAAAAAACAAAAAAAACATGTGCTTTGTTTAAAACTAAAATGTGCCTAGTAAAATTGCCCACACTTGCTTTGAAATCTGCCTCACCTTTGTTGGGATACATTTGTTGGTATAATTATTTTGCCTTTGTGACCAGCATGCCACTTATAGCAGTGCCTGTCTGGCTGCACTGCATGCATGGTTGAGGGATTTTTATACTTCCGGTTATAAGTGGGGTGTTCGGTAGACCAGTGAGTTCATAAGTTTGGCGTTCATAACTCTGAGATAGAGGCCTTCATGGGTCCAAATTAATCATCCCGACACAACCACGAACCGACAATTATTTACCCAACCCGATGTAAAATTCTTGTTATTAGATCCGGATCAGACCCGTCCCTGAAAAAACAATGGAACACTTTACCTTTCCCCAGCTTAGTATATGCATTGAGTAGATACCGTATTAAAGCCGTGTTTATTTCCAGTCAACCTGGAAATCTGGCTGAACTACAGACAGTGTTTATTCCGTCATGAACCTTCACAGAGAACTGTAAAATGAAATATATAATATGTTTGTGTAAAAGATAAAAATATAAATACATTATTTGAAAATCAAATGAACTGAAGTACGATCTCGTAAATGTGTAATTTTATTACGAACTTAACACAAGAGCAAATGGAATTGAGATGTAATATTTGTCTTTTGCAAAACAAATAACAATAATAATAAATGTATTATTTAAGAACACGACTATATACAGTCTGCAAAGGGGCAAATGCAATTAAAGTAAAACGTAACATTTCTGTTTTGAAAAAACAAACAAAAAATACTAAATGTACTATTGAAGAAGTACACAACACAATACTACAGTTCCAGCGATGTCTTCTCTAAAAGCTCAATTTTACTTTTTCAAACTTTTAAGTATTAAAACTGTAAACTAAACACTTGTCTTTCACTTCATATTGCTATTCAAAAACAATAAACTGTTGAAAGTTGCTGTTCCCAGAGATGAGCGGCGATTCACCAGTGTACGACCGACAATGCTAAAAACTGCCTCGCAAGCAACACTTGATGCTGGAAACAGAATCTTTTTGGCCAGCTTGGACATTAGGGGGAATTGTTTTTCATGTGTTCTCTGAAATGGCAGAATATCTCTGTCATCATGCATGGCAATGTTCTGTTCTAAGAATGACGTGACTTCATCTTCCACCTGTTCTCCCACATCCACATCTTCTCACTGACTAAATTCAAGCTGAAATTGTCAGCCTAAGTAATAAAGGGAGCAACGACCATTTCTCTAATAGTAATCGACAGTTTGTGTATTACTGAGTAAAGAAAATCAGATCCGACCCGAGCGTTGCGTGACAATTTTGTACCCATTCGGTACCTGTCGGGTCTTGGGTCCTCTACTCTTGAGGTTCTACTAGATCAAGATCAAGGAGATGACTTACTGTATCCAGTTCTGAAGAAACGTGCACTGTTTTAGTCATCTTCTGTTTATTTTATAAATTAACGGTTTCCCCTTTCTTGCACGCACAGAGCCTGACATCATCAGCAGCCTCAAAGTCACAAGTGTCAACACAACATCCATATCTCTCAGCTGGACTAAACCACAAGGCAATAGCGCCTCCTATAGAGTACAGTTACAGGGGACTGGAGTGGACAGAAATCTGACAGCAAACAGCGAATCCATTACTGTGACTAATCTGACAGCTGGGTCTTTGTACACCTTCATTGTCACTGCACAGGCTGCAGATAACTTGACAGAAGGAGACTCTGTTAACATTACCAAATATACAAGTAAGTGTTTAAAACAGGACAGATTGTATTATTGCTTGACTAATCTGTGGGTATAGCTGTGCTGTGCCAGGTGGGTAATTCAGTGACTCTGCGCACATTACCCAAGGCTTTGAGATGGTGACATTGCAGATAATGCCAGGTAGAACTTCTTTCATTTGCCTTTTCAATGTGAAACAGTTTCCTGTACGAACACTGGGCCTCCCTCGATCAGAGCCTATGAGTTGTTTTTTCTGTGAAGGCTGTTTGTAAACCAGGGATTATGAGTTTACATAAAACATATTGTTATTCCAAGAGCAAAAGAGATATAGTGACCTCAACCATATGTTACAAATACAGTCGAACCTTGGAGTTACGAACACCTTGGGAATGGATGTTGTTCACAAATCTGAATTGTCTGTAACTCTGAAAATCAGTTTTCAAGTAGTTTTAATAAATGTGTACACCTACTATCTACACTCTCAATCTGGTGAATAATACAGGGATACAGCAGAGTATGCAATACAGCCTAACTAAAAACTGTTTAAAACTAAAATGTCCTTGTAAAATTGCCCGCACTTGCTTTGAAATCTGCCTCAGCTTTGTCGGGAGTGATTTGTTGGTACAACAATTTTGCCTTTGTGACCAACATGCCACTTGTAGCAGTGCCTATCTAGTTGCATTGCATGCATAGTTGAGTGATTTGCATACTTCCAGCTAAAAGTGGGGTGTTCAGAAGACCGGTCAGTGTGTAAGTTTGGTGTTCGTAACTTTGAGGTTCTACTAGATCAAGGAGGCGACATACTGTACTCAGTTCTGAAGAAAGTTGCACTCTTTTAATCAGCTTCTATTTATTTTATATGTGAATTATTTCCCCCTTTCTTGCACGCACAGAGCCTGACATCATCAGCAGCCTCAAAGTCACAAGTGTCAACACAACATCCATATCTCTCAGCTGGACTAAACCACAAGGCAATAGCACCTCCTATAGAGTACAGTTACAGGGGACTGGAGTGGACAGAAATCTGACAGCAAACAGCGAATCCATTGCTGTGACTAATCTGACAGCTGGGTCTTTGTTCACCTTCAGTGTCACTGCACGGGCTGCAGATAACTTGACAGAAGGAGACTCTGTTAACATTACCAAATATACAAGTAAGTGTTTAAAACAGGACAGATTGTATTATTGCTTGACTAATCTGTGGGTATAGCTGTGCTGTGCCAGGTGGGTAATTCAGTGACTCTGCACACATTACCCAAGGCTTTGAGATGGTGACATTGCAGATCATGCCAGGTAGAACTTCTTTCCTTTGCCTTTTCAATGTGAAACAGTTTCCTATATGATCAGAGCCTATGAGGTGGCTTTGCTATGAAGGATATTTTTTAAACCAGGGATTATGAGTGACACCATAAATATTGTTATTCCAAGAGGAAAGGAGATATAGTGAAGTCAACCATATGTCACAGTTTTGAGTTTTACAAAGTCTTTTAATCAGCTTCTGTTTATTTTTGTATGTGAATTATTTCCCCCTTTCTTGCACGCACAGAGCCTGACATCATCAGCAGTCTCAATGTCACAAGTGTCAACACAACATCCATATCTCTCAGCTGGACTAAACCACAAGGCAGCAGCGCCTCCTATAGAGTACAGGTACAGGGGACTGGAGAGAACAGATATCTGACAGCAAACAGTGAATCCATTACTGTGACTAATCTGACAGCTGGGTCTTTGTACACCTTCAGTGTCACTGCACGGGCTGCAGATAACTTGACAGAAGGAGACTCTGTTAGCATTACCAAATATACAAGTAAGTAATTGAATCCATTAACATGAGCAAAATCTCATTCAGTACTGCTTTTGAAGGGTCAGGATTGTAATAACTGTGCCTTTTTAAAATCTGTTTAAATATTATTTAAAAAAAAAATTGATAACACATAAAGGGCACATAAGAGCCTTTTTATTATTTTATGTTCCCATGTGTTGCTACAACTGTTTACGTAAGGTGTGTGTATTGTTTTCATTTTTTTTTTTAACATTTTGACCACTTTTTTGAACTTTTAAATTGCATTCCCTGCCTCAAGATAGCTTCCCATGTACCTGCATGCACCTCTCAGAACTACATTTCCCATCATCCTCCTGCTCACATATGTAATGATGTCACTCATTAGACAGCAATTATCTTTTTCAGTGCCTTGCCCGACCAGGACAACTGACAATCATAAATGAAAAGAAATAGAATTTGCCTCAACAAAAGAGCTTCCCTACCACACCTAATTTTTTTTCTTTCTTTTTGTCTTTTTTCTTACTTAACTCTCTTTTCTTTTCCACCACTCCCCACCTTTCAACATTTCCCCACTACATCACTCCTCATCACCCCATTAAAAGACTAATCATAAATATGCCTGCTGTTCTCCCCTAACGCTCACATTGAGAGGGCAGCCCTTCCTAATGGATATAATGATACCACAATACACAGAGGTGCTAGCTGAAACATTTGTCTACTTCACTTAGTTTCTAGTTTTAATTGTGATTGAGCATCTGAAGTAGTGAGGGTTTCTTTTACATCTGATTCTGCATAACTTCTTGTACTGTATGTTAAACTTGACAGCTGTTTTTATCTTCTTTAACAGAACCTGAGAAAATACCCACTGTATTTCTGTTGAGTGAGCAGAAAAACAACAGCATGCTTGTGAGCTGGACTGCTCCAGCAGGAAATGTTGAAACATACGAAGTTAATATCAATAGTAGCTTTGGAGATGGTCAGACCAAAAACACAACTACTGGCACAATTTCATTACTGTTTGATGGGCTGAGAGCTGGTAGGATATATAGTGCCACGGTAACAACAATCAGTGGACCGTTCATAGAGAAATCAGGAGTTGTTCAAAATGCAACCTGTAAGTAAGAATATAGAAATACTGTCTTGAAGACATTGAAAAGGACTTCTAGTTGAAATTTTGTTTTTAAAAGTATTTTAAATTACGTTTAGTATCTGCTGAAAGCATTGGAAAAGCCTTCTAGTCAAAATGTTTATCATTCAGTTTATTAATTTTCTTTGTGTATTTTTTGTATAAGTTAATTCTGGTCAATATTCAAATAAGCCTGTTTTTGGTTTAGGAATAAGAAGGAAGGAACTGTACCTTTTGCAATGTTTCAAAAGGAAATACATGTGTTAGAAATTTAAACATGAGCTGTACAAAGGCTTGGGATAGTCAGGTTCAATGCAATTTGAACAATCAAATCAGGCTTCATCATTAATCACTGATAAAGACGAGAGCTTAAACACTCACAGTTCTAAAAGTTTATTTTTTGTGTCACAGGACCCAGCCTGACTTTACATACGCGTGGAATCAATCCTTTAGAAATTGATTTATTCAAATAATTTATATGACAAACTCAATCAGGTTTGTAGGAGTCAATGCTTCTGAACCTACAGTATACACTTGAATTAGATTAAGAATTAAACTTCGATTAAAACCTCAACCCAGTTCCATTTCGAAACCGGGTTAATTGCAGGAGGTTCTGTAGAGAAGATTCTGGAATGCATTGTTCGAATAGGTGGCTTGAATTAGACAGGTAGATGGGGCAATTGTTTGCTCTAGCCAGCAGGTGGGGTATTAACTGATCTTTATCAAATGCTGGAACTATTAACAGAGAAGCAGTGAGGGATCTGTGAGAACATTGAGCTAAAGCTTTTACAATAACTTCAAGTGGTGATGCCTCTCTAAACTGTCCATTTTCTCACTTTTAGATCCCAATGCACCTGGGAGTATTTCCAGTGATCTAAAGACAAATAGCTCCATCTCATTAAACTGGGGATTACCTGTCAGCATGGACCCCAACTCCTTCAACTTCAGTGTCACATACAGTTCTAATCCCTCTGACAGTAAAACACTGGTAACAACAAGTACCAGTGTTCAGTTATCTAATCTACAGTCTGGAACTCTTTACAGTATGTCAGTGGTCACTAATGGATTGATGGGATTCCAGAGTGCAGCAGTTACACTGTCAACATCCACCAGTAAGTATTACTTCATTTTTCCTGTTCCAAGTGAAGGTAAACAAGAGTCATTTTAGATGCAAGCCAATTATTGAGATTTGCTTTCTTATCCATATGCAGGGCCCAACTCCAGCAAATGCAACGCAAACACCCCCACCATGAATATACTGTGCATTTACCATAGTTTTCCAAGGCTTGTGTTTATCATACCTTTCTTTTTTCACAATAATTGGATGTAAATTATTTATGTAATTGATAACATGATCTTTTAAAAAAAAAAAAGTCGGTTTATTTTAAAGTTAAACTGGTAGTAGAGATAATAAAACGTAGGTTTATGTTACTGTAAAATGTGTACAGTATTTATTGTTGATGTTTTAAATCTAAAAATTTTTTTTTTCTGTGAAGCAGCTGTGATGCTTTTACATGTAAGTTACTACAGAAATGTGGGCTGGTTGGGAGAGAATGATAGCCAGGTGCCCAGCTTCTGTAAACTAGTCCAGAACTCAGTCACTAATGCAATTGGGCTTCATTTTAATTTGCTGGGGAGTGAACGATGCATGAGTACTGTAAAGTGTTTGTTTTTTGTTTTTTTCAGGACCCAGTACAGTACAGTATCTGAAAGCAAACAGTATATCAACCACGTCCATTGAACTCGAATGGGGAAAACCTCAGGATTACAAGACAGGGTATAAATACAGAGTCCAGGCATCAAACAGCTCTGGTGGTTTTGCCTTTGATGGAATAGTTAATTCTGAGAATGCTACAGTCAGTCCACTTGAAGCAGGCACACAGTATAACCTCACTGTTACAACACTGACATCTGATAACACTGATGGAACATCCTCATTGATCATTCTCTTTACAAGTGAGTACGCATTAATGTAAGAAGATACCAGTCATGTACCTGTCATGCCTACTTGCTGCCACATACTCTTGGATAATTAAGTTATTTTAGTCAAGGTTTGTTTTTGTGTTGTTTTGAATAGCACGTAAGGGACTGATACAGTCAGTACTCTTGTGCCAGCCACATATTATAACTTCACTGTTTCAGTAATACTGAATGATCGTCTTTATCAACAGCACACTGCACAAGTAAGAACTGTATTCTAATCTGGCTCACTAGGGCTTATATTATTTTAAGTATACTCTGATAAGGCATTAATGGAAGCATTTGTCTACAAACCCTTTTTTTCTCTGAACTTTTTGCTGTGGTGCAGAAACTGTCTTTTTCGTTCAAGTTTGGAGTGGAAATCTGCAGCAAACTCCCATGTATCAGCCCATCAAAGTGTCAGATCTTCTGGTATGACTTCTGGTATGATCCGAGGTGTGGATTTTAATGAAATTGTTGCACACTCTGTTTTAAGGACCCACAACAGTGACCAACTTAATGGCAGGAGCTCTCAACACCACAGCTGTAAATCTGACATGGGCCAGACCAGCTGATTTCAAGCCTGGATATTCTTATCGGCTTCAAACCACTGGCTCTCCAGCTCCCCAAATGGGGAATTTCATGGTCACTGTGGAGAATGTCATCATCACTGGACTGAATCCCGGAACCAACTTCAGCTTCAGAGTATTCGTTCTGGTGGCAGACCACATCACAGAAGGGGATCCGGCAACAGCCACCTGTTACACAAGTAAGCCAGCATTCTCAAAAAAAATTGAAAAACTAATTCAAGAATCATTTTTGGTTGCAACCTGGATTAGAAATGTATGTCAAATATAAATCAAGCAAAACAGCTAAAAAAAGAGTGTTTCTTAAATTCAGTTATAGTGCAGAGGATTCATCAACTAGCTGAAGAGGCCAACCTTATGTTGCTAAATGAAAACCTCCTACATAATCCATTTTGATTTTAGCAATAAAAAACACAGTAAAGTACATTACATGGTGAATACATAGCCATCATATATTATATGTATTTGGTCTAGTCTGGTTTTTAGTGAACTATATAATTCACTTTTTGGGGTTGAATATTTACCTAGACTGTGTCAGATCCAAAGACAAAAATGGTGATCTTTAAGTATTTACTTCCCAAAACACTGAAAAGTGGTGTGATGTAGGTCCAGATATTCAAAGCGATGCGCAATCCACTTGCAAAATTTGTGCCTCGCAAAAATATGTGCTTTTGCACAAAAATTAATATTTTTCAACACGACAGAAAACAGTTGCGCGAAGTTGGAAAATAGCAGTTTTTTGCTCAATTCGCAAATGTGTTTGTGCCTCGCAAAACCACCTGTGCATTCAATACCAATACATCAAAAATGCACAAGAGCTATGCGTGAATGAGCAGAATTGGAATACTACACGACAATGAACTGTTAACAATACCCTCCCATGCAGCTATCATAGGTGTACAGTACATACCAATATTCCTCAGACGATCTACACTCAAATGTAACCTGCACATGGAATGCAGACTCAAAGCTCAACGCACATCGGTAGCATTGGCACCCCCAAAGTTGCATGCCCACCCGCACAAATCTATAAATAAGCTACTAAATGGAGAAATGAAACAATGGACCACAGGATAGTGTAGACACTGTAGGCTATTCAACATATAACTTAAATAAAAAATATATTGTAGCAACCTGCTAACTGGATAAATATCAACATTAAGGAGATGGACAAAACATCTCTGTAGCATCAAACCCCACTCTTTATTTTACAGAAATGTGCCTGTCAGCTCCGACCCGTGCTCCTTACACTATACATAAACATATTTACAGGAGTGTGGACAGTAAAACAAACCCACAGTGCTGAAAACACTACTCTATTTGGAAGCCCAAAGACAGGAATCTCAGCATGGAGCCAGCCAAGAACGCTACCTGTGGATGCAGTCTGCACATGTGTATCCCTTACTCATGCTCCTGCTGAAAGCCCCTTCCAACTGCCCCCCACTCACCACGCACCCTGCTCCTACCACACCTGTATGGCATAGTCAGTAGCATGGAATGCATATCGTGGGTGTCAAAGTATGCTTCTGATATCAATGAGAAATAAAAAATAATACTTTAAAAAAAGTAGTCAGCTGTGTCCTTTTACCTGAGTGGAATTACCGGGTGAGTGGCATGAGAATGCAACTATACAGGAATATTTTACAGATTGAGCCCTGTGTTGCTGACGATAGGACACTTAGGTAAACGCATGTAATGGAAACATTCTCTGCCTTGCAAGCCTGTCACGCTTATCGCAAAACTTAGCTATTTTCATTCAAATTTGGCCTTCAGAGCAATTCAAATAATTTTGTGCATATGCACACATTTGAATGTAATGTTTATCATTATCACAGGCATTAACATGGCTAATAAACTAAATATTTAAAGGGCCATGTGGCAAGGTAGCCAAAGTGAGGAAACTCAGAGTTAGAAAGTACAACAAATAAAACACTTTTAATTAAATAATAATCACCACACAAAACAAAAGGGCACAATGGCCAAATAAAGACACACAAAACAATAACTAATAAACAACTAGCAAAAACACAGCTTACATACTCTCATTCAACTGCTACCAAACAGATCCTCTCACTTTCACAAGCACTCTCCTTTTATACAGGTGCCTGGACTAATTGATTAATTAGCACATCATTAGTCCAGGCACATTCCACGCATTCCTCACACAAACTGATTTACTCACAGATCCACCCTGCAGACTCAGTCACATCCACTCTGAACAACACAAAAACACACAAAGACAGGCTGCATCCTGCATTAAAGTAAAAATGTGGTTGTTTGTTAGGACATAATCTACAGTTAAAAGTAGAGTCTATTCCTATTACAGTAATATCAGTCCTGTCAATAACAATTGATGTGATACTAAAAGGTTTGGCCATAGATCCTATGACACATGTTTGAAAAGCATTGATTTTTTATGTTAAAGAATTTTATGAGTTAAAATAACCTACAAAACTGTCCACAACTGAACTCCAGATGCCAAATAGTGGTATAAACAATACTATCCTTGTGGACTGGTTCACTGAAAATGATAGATTGGAAATATATGAAGTTAATCCAAAAACTTTAATGAAAACAAAACCTATTAACATCATATTAAATAGTAAAAGTGGTTAGAATGATCTGGTCACATTGTAAACCCAACAGGGAAGAGGGCAACGCAGGAAGTACCTCCTTTTTGGCTTTTAGCATTGGCTAGCAAACCCATGTTTGACTTATTTCAGTTGTTTAACATCACAGACTGACAAGTATTTGTCTAAGGCTCTGTCCACACTGAATAACCGATCTTGAGAACCGTACTCAAAAACGTTTGAATTACCAGCTTAAAGCGTCCACACTAAAGTACCGTTTCACGTTTAGTCTGGCTCAATGCATACAAACACTATTAAAATAGTCTGGTTACAGTTCCTAGCAGCGCAGTGGACTGTGGAACTTAATATGACATTATCCCACCATACACTGGATTTTCATAACCTGGCAAATATGGAGCCCGTGCCCATGGAAGACCTGGCGTTTGTTAGGCTTGAACGTTATGGCATTGTTTCTTAAAAACACAAAGTACATTTTATCATAATGTGTGCATTTCGTTTTGATCGATTTCATCGCTGCAGATATCTATGTGTACTGTATTTGTAATGTCGACACGCCAAAACATATCAGAAAGCATTTGGGGATATTGGAGGATGCACAACAAAATGTAGTTCAGTAGAAACCCCTGAGGTGGTCTCGAGTCCAGTTCTCGAATACGGTATTAAACGCTGCGTAGTGTAGACTTTAACTGTATTTAGCACTTTTAAGCTGGTTTAAAGGCATAGTGTGGACAGTGCCTTAAATTAATAAATGAGAGCACTGCTGGTACCAGGTAATTTGGATAGAAACTATAAAACTTACCTTCTCAGCACAGATGCGATACTGATAACTTCACCTCCAGAACTACACCAGTTTCACTACATTTCTCACATCACTGTTATTCATTAGTACAGCCCTTCCTAATAGATATAATGATACCACAATACACAGAGGCACTAGCAGAAACATTTGTCTGCTTCACCTTCTAGTTTAAATTTTGATTGAGCCTCTAAAGTAATGAGGATTCCTTTTGCATTTGATTCTTGTGTTGCTTGGAAACCACAAGGGTGCAGGTAAGCAGTAGCTTCCAGGGATATAATATAATGGTTTTATCGGATATATAAATAAGACTTTATGGGGGACATAACTTCTTGTACTGTATGTTAAAATTGACAGCTGTCTTTTCTTCTTTAACAGAACCTGAGAAAATACCCACTGTATTTCTGTTGAGTGAGCAGAAAAACAACAGCATGCTTGTGAGCTGGACTGCTCCAGCAGGAAATGTTGAAACATACGAAGTTAATATCAATAGTAGCTTTGGAGATGGTCAGACCAAAAACACAACTACTGGCACAATTTCATTACTGTTTGATGGGCTGAGAGCTGGTAGGATATATAGTGCCACAGTGACAACAATCAGTGGACCTTTCAGAGAGAAATCAGGAGTTGTTCAAAATGCAACCTGTAAGTAAGAATATAGAAATACTGTCTTGAAGACATTGAAAAGGACTTCTAGTTGTAATTTTGTTTTTAAAAGTATTTTGTTTTAGTATCTGCTGAAGGCATTGAAAAAAAGTTTTGTTTTTTTTTGTTTTTTTTTAGTATTTGTTGAAGGCATTGGAAAAGACTTCTAGTCAAAATGTTTGTCATTCAATTTAATTAATTTTCTTTTAGTATTTCTAGAAATAATTGCCAAGTTAATTTGGGTCAATATTCAAATAAGCCTGTTTTTGGTTTAGGAATAAGAAGGAAGGAACTGTACCTTTTGCAATGTTTCAAAAGGAAATACATGTGTTAGAAATTTAAACATGAGCTGTACAAAGGCTTGGGATAGTCAAGTTCAATGCAATTTGAACAATCAAATCAGGCTTCATCATTAATCACTGATAAAGACATTAGCTTAAGCACTCACAATTCTAAAAGTTCATTTTTTGTGTCACAGGACTCAGCCTGACTTTACATACGTGTGGAATCAATCCTTTAGAAATTGATTTATTCAAATCATTTATATGACAAACTCAATCAGGTTTGTAGGAGTCAATGCTTCTGAACCTACAGTATACACTTGAATTAGACTAAAATCTCAACTTCGATTAAAACCTCAACCCAATTCCATCTCGAAACCGGTTTACATGCAGGAGGTTCTGTAGAGAAGATTCTGGAATGCATTGTTCGAATAGGTGGCTTGAATTAGACAGGTAGATGGGGCAATTGTTTGCTCTAGCCAGCAGGTGGGGTATTAACTGATCTTTATCAAATGCTGGAACTATTAACAGAGAAGCAGTGATGGATCTGTGAGAACATTGAGCTAAAGCTTTTACAATAACTTCAAGTGGTGATGCCTCTCTAAACTGTCCATTTTCTCACTTTTAGATCCCAATGCACCTGGGAGTATTTCCAGTGATCTAAAGACAAATAGCTCCATCTCATTAAGCTGGGGATTGCCTGTCAGCATGGACCCCAACTCCTTCAACTTCAGTGTCACATACAGTTCTAATCCCTCTGACAGTAAAACACTGGTAACAACAAGTACCAGTGTTCAGTTATCTAATCTACAGTCTGGAACTCCTTACAGTATGTCAGTGGTCACTAATGGAGTGATGGGATTCCAGAGTGCAGCAGTTACACTGTCAACATCCACCAGTAAGTATTACTTCATTTTTCCTGTTCCAAGTGAAGGTAAACAAGAGTCATTTTAGATGCAAGCCAATTATTGAGATTTGCTTTCTTATCCTAATGCAGGGCCCAACTCTAGCAAACACAACGCAAACACCCCCACCATGAATATACCATGCATTTACAATGGTTTTCCAAGTCTTGTGTTTATCATACCTTTCTTTTTTTTCACAATAATTGGATGTAAATTATTTATGTGGTTGATAACATGATCTTTTAAAAATAAAGTTACTTCGGAAATGTGGGCTGATTGGGAGAGAATGATAGGCAGGGGCCCAGCTTCTGTAAACTAGTCCAGAACTCACTTTAATTTGCTGGGGAGTGAACGATGCACTATAAAGTACTATAAAGTGTTTCAGTAGTTCGGGACAAACACCAACCACGAAATGTTTTAGTACAAATATTTATTGTAGAGAATGCAGGGTGTGCGATTTTACAGAGAATTATGTTGTATATACACTTTCATTTGGCATCAAACCTAACTTGGTTTGAGGGCTCGCTGTCTGGCCGAATGGATGAGGTGGAGACCCCCACTGATAAAACATAGAAATTGTTTTTAAGAAAGGTGGAGAAGGGGAGGTGGTTGGTTACGATGAAATCAAAACGTAACTGAGAAAGGTAAGCGAAGAGGGTATTTGTATTGCTAACAATCTTAATTAGCTAATGTGTAAATTGAATGATTCAATTTGGTGACAAAGAGATTGGCGACTGACCCTCAACCCGAATTTTAATTATAAATCTCAATTGTTTTTTGTTTTTTTCAGGACCCAATATAGTACAGGATCTGAAAGCAAACAGTATATCAAACACATTAATTGAACTCAAATGGGGAAAACCTCAGGATTACAAGATAGGGTATAAATACAGAGTCCAGGCATCAAACAGCTTTGGTGGTTTTGCCTTTGATGGAATAGTTAATTATGAGAATGCTACAGTCAGTCCACTTGAAACAGGCACACAGTATAACCTCACTGTTACAACACTGACATCTGATAACACTGATGGAACATCCTCGTCGACCATTCTCTTTACAAGTGAGTACACATTGATGTATAATAATTTATTCTGTTGCATTATGATGCATTGACGTAGGAAGATATAGAGCTTATATTACCAGCATGGAGTACTGTAGTAAAGCCACGAATGAGGAATGTCAGAATAAACACAAATTGTTCTCCTGTTGTATTCTGTTTATATAACAAGTACAGTGTATGTAAAATAAAGTATGTTTGACCCCAAACTATAAAAAGAAACCTTAATAATGATACATTTAGTACTAAAAGAAACTTAAATTTAAGTACATGTATGATCCTTATTGTATTGAACAGCTGAATTTCTTTCCTTACATCGCAGCTCAATGTAAAACAATGCAATTTACCCAGTCATTCTCTGTTGTCGTATTTAAATCAATGCAAAATAGATTTCCAAATGAAAACCTGATGGAGATTCTTCCAAAGCTGGGCTATGTAATCTGAATTACCCAAGAGGTTTTAATTAATATTTATAGTTTGTGTCAGTGTTAGGTGATACAAGTAGGAACAGTAAGTGTAGCACAAAAGCAGACCTTTCAATAAACTTCATAGCCTCACCCAGGTGAAACAGATTGTATGGAATAATATCCATAAAAAATTATATCATTTATTTCCTGCAATACTTGACTTGTAAACGACAGTGAACTCTCCACTGCTTATTTCTTGTGTAGTTGTGCTTCATTGCCACGGATCGCTCTCTCTTATCAACACAATCGTACTTCATTGTTCCTAAAATGATCTTGTTGCCTTTAGTGGCTATCAAGAACACTTTGATTTCTCAGACTGAAAAGCACAGAACGGCACGCCTCGCCTCTCAAGCACTGCTATTGTACTGGCTGGGGATGATCTCTGGCACCCATCTGAAGCAGATTTCTTGGTATTTGTAAAACTGCGTTCAATTATGTAGGACACAATTTAGTGACTTCATAAAAATTATAAGTAGGTCCCATCTGTCAAACATTATGTATGTCAAACATTTTTTCCTCTTTTTCAGTTGTGATGATACTTGGTTATGAAACTCCTCATCACACTACAAAATCTGTGGCTATACTGTATTGAGTTACGTGTCTATCTGTATAAATATTACCCTTTTACATTTTATATATTACCTACTTTTCATGATTCTGATAGCTCTAATTGTGGATTTACAGCTGTGGGGAGCATTTATGTTGATAATATACTTTCATATACCATGAAGGCAGTGATTATTATTTAGGGAATATGATAGAATATATACATTTAGTCATTTACAGTGCCATGTAATAGGTTATGAAGCAAGTTTCACAATGAGTTCCAGTTAATGGTGAGTGGTGTGATTTTTGTCTGTGCCACCAGGTGTCACTGTAACCCAAATAATAATAAAAAGTCCCCTTTGAGCTTGTTAATGTGGAGTAGTTTGAATTGGCTTGGCACGCTGTACCACAGGGCAGTTCATATGTTACTTGACTTGTTGACTGATATACCTTGGGAAAAAGTATGGACTGCAGACAAGTATGACATTTGTGTAAATATACTGTTGCTCCACATATGTTAGGTCACATCCTAAACAAATATTCTTATTTGACAAAAAATTAAGTATTTATTGCCAAACTTTTGAATAATAGGTGAGAGTACTGACATGAATCAAATCTTTCTACAAACACACAAAAGAATGTTAACAAATGGTGTTTATATTCCATAATGTATTTCTTTATTCAGGACCGAATGCTGTGAAGAATCTGAGTGCAGGTGATGTTTCCACTTCAAATGTAGTTCTGGGATGGAGTGAACCGGACGAACGAAAAGATTACTACAGATACCTTTTAAAAACCACCACCGAATCATCTTCCTTACAGATGTTCTGCAATAAAACATCCTGTTCTGTGCCTAACCTGACACCAGGATCTTCTTATAATTTCACAGTGTTTACACTGACTCCTGATAACACAACCAGTGATCCTCAATCTCTGGCTCTGTGCACTAGTAAGTATGATTTCAGAACCAATTGACATAGGACTTTGTCCATCTGGTTATACAGTACTATATGGCAAATTTCATGTTCATTTCTATTGTCTATTTTAAATAACTGCCCATTATAAAGGGTTAAAATTGTTCTCATAATATTTTTTAAAGGAAGTATGGGCTAGATTCTTAAAGCTATTTATTCCAAATGAAAGAAAACGTTGACAAATGCAATTTTGAAATGAATAAAAAATAACAAATTAAAAGTCTTAGTAGTTTATTGTTTCTTGAACTCCTTGCTGAAACAGAATGTGCTAGTGACGATTTGAAGTAAATAGCTTTGAGAAATTAGCCTATAAATTGTGCTGATTGCAACATGGAGTAAGGCTGCTCCAGATCACCTTGCTCGTCACATAGCTGACAGAAGTCCCAACCGGTCCAGCTCATGTCCCCGTAGAAATGTGGATCAGTTTGTTATTTATTAAAAAATGAACTGAACTTTATTTCTTCTTTTTTTTTTTTTTTGTAGCTGCTGAATCTGTACAAGTTCTTAACTGTACTGGCGAGGTTAAAAAAACAATTCTAACGTTTCAGTGGGACTGCCCCAGAGGTTCAAATAAAGGCTTTGAAATCTTGAACAAGAAAACAAATACAGCGGTATATGCATTTTGTAATGGACAAACCGTAGGACAGTACACAATGTCCAACCTGACTTATTTTACCACTTACAATATTGAAATAAAGACTCTGGGATGTGGAAAAAACAGTACAAGTCTTCCAAAAGTATGCCTAACTGGAATGACAGGTAAGTGACAGCACAGAACATGGTAAAAGTCTACAGCTATGACCAAACTTTTTGCATCACCCAAGAATTATCTCATTTTGCTTCATAAAGTCAAATAAAACCTGCTGAATAATGTTACATTAACATATAAAATTTCCATGTACTTAACGAAAAACTGACAAAAATGTAAAAATCTAACATGAAAACACGGATTCTGAAGTGTTATTCAATCAGAAGTAATCAAAAGGTGGCAATTAGAGGTGGTAATGAGTAGATTTAAGCTATATAAACATTGTACATAGATTTTGCAACGGCAGAGCCATCATTGCACTTCATAAGGAAGGCTTTAGCAGACAAAGCACAGTATCTTTCATCCAGAAATGCATGAAGACTGGCCACTGTAAAGCTGCCCTCAGGCCTGGACGCCCAGAAGCCAGCAGTGCTTGGCAGGATCAGCACTGATGCTGTTCAGGTTCACATGATGTTAAATAAAAGATGGAAATGATGTTCATATCATATTTTTTTTCAATTGCTTCAATCCTAAAATCTTAGAGTGAGGAAAAACATTTGGCCATAGCTGTACATAATTCATATAAAAACAACATATGTTATGCAAACAGGTATTTTGATGGTGGAGTTCCAATAGTATCTGTTGCCTGTAATGTTCTCTTCTGTATTATTATTATTATTATTATTATTATTATATTAAATTATTATTACACCGTGTAACAATTTTTTTTTTTTTTTTTTGTTCCTGGGTAGTAAGTGTTATTTCCTAATTGCTTATGCCTCAAAAGTATAGAAAATGGCTATTATTCCCCACAAACTTTGCTTTTGTGACCAAGACAGTGATATTTTTCAAAATTTACCTATTTCCAATGAGAAAATGGGCGAATTTGTGTCTTTTCGTTCACATAAAGTCAGAAAATTTACAGTATAATCGTAAATCTCGAAAAACTACTCACTTCTAAATCTTTTGTAGTCATTTTTGTATTACTTTAGTATAAATACATGTTAATTTGGATTTATATGTTGTTTTTTTCTGACTTTATGTGAACGAAAAGACACAAATTTGCCAGTTTTCTCATTGGAAATAGGTAAATTTCAAAATATCACTGCCCTGGTCACAAAAGCAAAGTTTGTGGGGAATAATAGCCATTTTCTATACTTTTGAGGCATAAGCAATTAGGAAATAACATTTACTACCCAGGAACAAAAATTGTGTTACATAGTGTTATTATTATTATTATTAATCTTTTCTTTAAGACCCCCCAGAACCTCCAACAAACGCAACTGTATTACTCCAAGTGGAAAATACTTATGAAACCATTACATTTGGGTTGAGTTCAGCTCTCTTTGACAAAACGAACGGACCCATTACTAACTATGCTGTAATAGTCACCACCAACACAGGTAAGGTTCCACGGCAGGCACTGATGTATTTGTTTTGTAGCCGCTCCTTTCGATGCATGCAAAGGGTTAAAGAGCTTTTAGGTATTGTGCCCCAAAAGACAAAGTTGTAGGTTCAGAGTTTTTAAATGATGCCTGAACTGGCTTTTCTTTAACAGGCTTTCATTTCAATTTATTTGATTTAAATCTTTTCTTCTTATTGATGTTCATGCAGCAACAGGCTTCCATTTGACTTGCAGGAGGTATAGCATTAATACTGAACAGTTTTCAAAATGAGTTCCTGCTTTTTAGTATATTTAATTTAATGGCGGTAAAGGCATTCAGAGTGTTGTACGAAACTAATATTGTCATTGAAAACTTTACAGATTACGTCATTGACTAAAAGGACCCCCCATATCAAAACAAGTGTGTTTGTTGTATCAAAATGTGTGGGTTTTAATACTTATTTTGCAAGGTTGTTTGTGAACTCAACTGCCCCTGTTATTTCCCAGCCCCTGTAGTGTAAAAATAGTTTGATTGTACCCCTAAACAACTACAATATAATGGCTCGGGACTTCATTGTACAATTGAATTCAGAGTTCAGAGGTTTGTTTTTAGGTAGGTCAAGGTATACTGTACTTTGTGTATTTATTTATTTATTTATTTATTTAGCTTTAGATCAAGTTAGACCTTTAAAGAATGTTCTTAACAAAACATATAATGACAAGGACACAAGCTATGTGGCAAAGATCATAGAAAATACTGGGAGCAGAGCAGCTGAAACGAATCAACAGGTTGTCATACATAGGAATTGGGGTGGCCAAAAGCATAGAAAATAGGGCTGGAGAGCAGAGCACATGAACGGGAAACAACAGTTTTGGTCCTAGGATATGGTGAAGCTACTGGAATTAATGCAACTACTGTTGTCATGCATATAAATATAGTACATACCAGCAATGTGGTAGAATAAATAGTTTCTCTTTACAAGTGTGTCGAAAGACCCATTCATATATATATATATATATATATATATATATATATATATATATATATATATATATAATATAGTCGGTCTATATATATCTTTAGTATGATTATTGTATTCTTGGTTCACATCTATTTGATTACTAACTGTTCCTTGGAGATACTGTTCCACACTGGGGTGCTTTTTTGTGTAATTGGGAATTAAGCATTAGAAATATTATTTATTTTGTGTCCTATATTTTAGTGCATTACTGTGAATAGCCTGTTTGAGTATGTTCCTGTTATCCTTTGTAATGGTTTGTAATTTGTTCTTTCTATAGGGTCAGCATTGCAGGATTTACTGAATTAGTGATGAAGAACAAACGCATTAGTCCGGAAGAGTCCCTCGTATCTTTCTCCCCTTATTCACAGATCATCCCTTTACCTGAAAACCCAAGTAAATAGAAACTGGTAGTTTTATAATTGTAAACCCACTGAAATCTGCCAGAGAATTGGGCTTGTGTCTGGGGAGGGGAAGCATGCATCCCTGCAGTTAAAGCTACCCTTTCCTCCCAATGAAGTAGACTAAACTGTCAAAGAGGGAATGTACTGTAGTAAACAGACTCACAGATATTTTAGTAAAGTTATCTGGTTGATGGCTGCTTATTGGAGGAGTGTCTCTCATTCATTTGTGTTGAAAGAAATTGCATTTGTATCAAGCAAGATGACAGGACAGCTTTTGTAAGGTAAAGCTTGTAAGACATACAATATGAGTGGAAGAAATAAAGTCCAGTAGTCTACCAGACTTCGTATTGCTTCTTTGTATCATTTGATAGAATGCAACTTCAAAACAAAAAATACCACCATATACAGTTTTGAATAAATACACTGAAGACAAAACATGTGACTGAGTTTCTTACAAGCTTTACCTTAAAAAAAAAAAAAAAAGTTAATTTATGATGTCCGGAATTGCTGATAGAGATATTTTCCTGTTCCACAGACTCCGATAAGATAGTAATAATAATCAAACAATAATGTTGCCTATTCTGAGACAAAGAATGCCCTCAGATACATTGCTAATTGCAGATGTTTCTTGGTTGATTTTACCATTGAGATTGTCCCTGTTTTTAAAGGAATAAAACAAAGAATTGTAGAGAGAATAGACTAGGCAGCTTGTAGCTTTATAGCTTGTGGAAAACAAAATGAACTTAAAAAAAATAAAGATAACTAGCAAAGCGATAAGGAACTCTTGTAGTTCATTACTCCTTCAACTGGGCGCCCCCTGTCTGAGACTGACTGGCTCTTATCTTGTCCCTCTGCTCCGTTAGCTGTGATTGGAGCAGCTGTCGGTGGGACCCTGGGTGTTCTTGTGGTTCTCATTCTCATCACAGTCATTCTGTTTGTTTACTGGAAGAGGTAAGACATCATTCACACTGATCCTACCATTGCTATCACTGTCCTGTCTTGGAAATAGCTTACGTGAATACATGGATGGTTGGCAAGAATAGACGGCTCTCCTTGCCAGTAACAGTTCAACTAGAGTTTACTTGACTTATTTCCTGGTAGCTTACTCCCACCCCCTGATACTGTAGGTCACACTTAACATACAGCAAATAAATAACTCGCAAGAACCCCTGCATACACTTTGTTCTATGCTTTTCTTAAAATATTCAATCACAAGAAACGTTTCCCCCGTTAAAGTCCTGCCAGATTGTGAGTTTCATTAGAACTGTCAACATATGTCGCGTCATCTGAGTAGCTAAGAGGTTAATATTGCTGAAAGGCGGGACCAATGAATAACTTCAAACACCTTAAATCTGTCACCAGAAATCAATATGTAGTTGTTAGTTAAACAACTTCAGAAATTGCCAATGTAATTTTAAACATTTACTACAAAAATGTATAATTAAATAAATATAAAGCATATCTTTTATTTTCTTGTTTTCTTTCAGACGTAGCCCAGCAAAAAACTCCGATATTCGTATTCCCACCATCCGGTAATTACTTTTAATTGTCTGAAGCTGTTTTAATGCAGAAATTTACACAAGTCAGCTTTTGTCATAAGCAAGCCTGTTGATGACTTTCACCAAATGGATTGTCTAGATGCATAGATAAATGAAGTTGATGGATGATTATTAAAGTACATATCTGCTTGTATGTCCAGAAGGATTTGAGTTTTGTTCTGCAAGCAGGACAGGGATGCACGGCTATATTTAATGCAATCTATTGGCAGCCATGGTTACATAGCTTTGGAAATGTGTAGATTAGTTTAAATTGTTTATATAATAATACTATATATATATATATCTATATATATATATATGATTGTTGTTCAATTGTATGTTAATTATGTTATAGTGCAACATTTTGTACATTTGAAAAACCCTTATGGGCAGTTTGTCACATTAAAACTAATTTTTGTTCTGTTTGGTCTGTATTTTTTTGCAGACCCAAGACGTAAGTAAGAAATCATGTCTTATTTGTCTGTTTATTTTATTCTTTTTAACTATATAGAATTCCCTTTGGGATTTGTATCATTCATATTTAGAAAAGCTTAAAAGTACATATTGGTATAATTATACTGCACATGAATGTATTAATCAATATGAAATCTTCTACATGTCTGGTTAGACTTAAAGGTTTTTTTGTTGGTTTTTTTACATTCAGCTTTTACAGCCTTTTTACAATACAATACAATACAGGGCTACATTTCTATAGCCTCCTTCATGTAGGCTTTACAGAGTGTTTTACACAGTAATAGTTTATATACAATACTATATTCGTCAGTCACATGAATTCCTCCTCTGCTCATTTTGTGCAGCTCCCATCCGGTAAAGGTCGAAGACTACGAGACCTACTATAAGAAACAACATGCAGATTCAAACTGCGGGTTTGCAGAAGAATTTGAGGTACTGTATCTTCATCCTTTAATCTTTCTTAAAACATTTCTGTGATGTTGTCCTTGGATCTTTTTAATCGATTCATTCTACTAATGTTCTAACTGAAAGTGGTTGTGTTGAAATGAAGGGGAGTGTGGGGCAGATATAGTGTTGATTAACAAATCCACAGTTTATGCTACAAATCCACAGAAAACTGTTAATTCAGCAACGAAACGACAGAACAATTCAAGAGAAAAGCGAGTACCATTTTATTATGCACCAATCATTTTAACAATTGGTGCATAATTAACAACAGTAAATTGGTGTTACGCATTTCAAACATAATGGCTTGCGATTTCAGTTTAGCATTTCATTAACATAATAAAAACAAAGCTTTCACAATTACAAATTAATTTCCACATAAACACCTGCCTGTTAATTTATTTAACATTTCTTCTAGACTGTCAGGAACACAATTTCATCATCACTTATTAAATCTCTATTAATTACTCAGCTTTTTAAATTGTTTTCTGGCTGTAACCATTGTTCAAACAACCTTAGAGCCCACTTACTTTTGCTTGTTTACTTCTTGATATAGCAATCACTGTCAGTGACATTTAGGTCGTCATCTGTTTTAGGTTCGGCAAAACAGCACAAACTTTACTCTCCAAAGAGCACAAACCAAATCCAGTTACCAAATTAATGTTCAATTGAATCTCATTATCGAACAAGTGTCAATTAGGAAAACATGTTTTAAGTGGCATAAACAGCTCAAAGTGTTGAATCAGTAAGAAAATAATTCAATTGTTTTTACCAGTTCAACACTTATGGCTGTTTATCCCTTACATAATCAAAATGCTTACGCTTAACGTTATCAATCGTAATGGTGTTTAACTGATAGGGGTATTCTGTCCACTCCCCCATTACACCAGTGAACTCTGAGGGATTGTACATGTTCAGCATGATTGCCACTAGCCTCTTAGGAGTGCATTAGTTGGGTTTTGACCATCTAGCAAGAGAAGCACCTAATTAGCAAGAAGGCTGTGTTGTCTTTCTGCTTACATCTAAACATATTAGTCAGTCATCATCTGTTTGCTACTACTGGATGTTTTTCAGAATGTAGACCAGGGACATTATGATTTATTATAGTGTACTGACTAATGACTGTCTTCAGAGTTACTTGTAAAACCCATCGCTGGATGTCTTTCAGTGAATTGAAGCTACTACTCTCTGGAACTGCTGAATAGATAAACAATTGCTTATTTTACTTTACTGTCTAGTTTTTTGCACCAATTACAAAACAAAGTGAAACTGAACCAACACAAATGTTTACGCATTGAGTGCAATGAAAATACAGAGACAAAAGGTCTACAGTGAAGTGGGTTTGTAAGCTCTGTGGCGGAGTAAGAGAGAGACGCATCGTTGATTAAGCCATCAACACTGTCCAGTCCCTGTGATGACTTGTCAACAAAGTTTAAAAAGCAGTGTGAATTAATAACCCTCTCTTCCACCAGGATCTGAGGCCTATCGGAATAAACCAGCTCAGGAATGCTGCCCTTGCGCCTGACAACAAAGCGAAGAACCGCTACAACAACGTGTTGCCCTGTAAGTCACGTGAAATGTAAAACCGCATTTAGTCTGTTGTTAAATGTACAGCATATGAGTACAGTCATTTAGAACTCCAGTCAATTCTCTATATATATTCTAGAATGGGAAACCCAAGCCAACTTGTTTAACAATACCTTCTCACTGCTATGCAAAAAGTGTACAGAATCTTGTGACTCTTTTAGACATTCAGTACTTAAATAAGACTGGGGCAAACAAAAGTTCACTTACTGTATTATTAATGTGATGAACACACACTTTGGTATTGTTAAACTTAAACGTTCTTTTTTTTTTTTTTTTACATAGATGATTCCTCCCGCGTCAAGCTTTCTATCCAGAATTGTGCATCTGATGACTACATCAATGCCAATTACATGCCTGTAAGTATCAGTGTTCAGTGAAGGACACAAGTTACTGTATAGCAAACCATGTATTTTTCATAGAAAAAGGGAAAAAAATCACAATTTGCATACCTTACTTTCACTGGCTTCACTTAGTCATTAGAGAAAGCAGCTCATTGGTCAATGACAGGAAGGAAGGCATTGAAGGGGAGGGGACAATTTCACTCTCCAGGTAAAATGGCAGAGGATGTGCAGGACTAGCGGAAAAGACCACCATACCAAGCCAACAGAGCTTGGTACTTTCCAAACTGCACACATGAGACCTAGCTAGTGGTATGTATGACAGGTAATATTCATGGAATTATTTAATTAGGTATAACCACTTTAACTTCCCCAAGTCAACTCACAATGTACATTAATAATAGTGTGTCCACATTATGAAGAGTTGTGAAATCACAGAATGAGAACCATAAGACACAGCAAAAAACAGAGTTGCACAACAAAGTAAACTCAAGTTGAGACACTTGATTCTCAGTAAAGTATCCATGCAACCAATGGTGGTATTTTATTCATGAAAAGATTGGCGCAGGTATGTTACAGGTTGTTATTCCCTTACATTGTACACAGCTTGTATGGAGTTTGTGTGCAGATACTAACCCTGAGCTTGCACTGTGTCTGTAGGGGTATGACTCAAAGAAGCAGTTCATTGCTGCGCAGGGGCCCTTGCCTGGTACTGTGAATGATTTCTGGAGGATGATCTGGGAACAGAATGTGCACACTCTTGTCATGCTGACTAGGTGCAATGAACAAGGACGGGTGAGCTACGGGCTGCGATGTCTACTGTACAGAGTTTTGTGATGTGTTCCTCTTAGAAACGGGTGCAATATGCTTGAATAATATTATTGAGAACCAGTTGTCAAGTTGTAATGAAAATTGGTTTAGACAACCTGTCTTTCTCTGTGTCTGTGTCTGTTTCTGTCTCTGACTCTCACTCTCTTTCCCCTCCCCCATTTTCTCTATCTCTATCTGCATAGCCAACTGGTTTTAACATTCAACCCTAATATATTTTAGGTAAAATGTGAAGAATATTGGCCTTCCAGTAATCCCAATACCTATGATGATGTGACAGTGATCTTGGCTTCTGAAATCCTGCTCAATGAGTGGACTATCAGGGAATTCAAAATGAAAAACGTGAGTACTTAAGCCAGTTCCTCACTCTTTCTAGCATTCATACAGTGTACGCAGGTGGAAGCACACCATCTTCTAAGCCAGAAGGCTGTATAGCCCTCCACCTTTTTCCATTAACTTCAGCGGTTTCCAGCCTCTGGTCGGTCAAAATCCCAAAGAATTACCTCCAAAATAATGGAACTGCATCCCCCATACTCCTGAAACATGAATCAACTACTCACACACCACACAGCACATCAACAAACACACCATGTGCCTCCCAACATCCTAGGTGCTGTTTATCTATCAATGCTGAAGATTATGAGATATAATATGTAACCACTGTTTGCAATTACATTTTTTGCACAAAAAAGTATATTCAAAGTAAAAAAAAAAATGCATAAAGATTCCTCAATATGTATTATAGCATTACTAGTAGAATTTGTAGTATTAATAGAGAAGCCGATAAAGGTCTGATAGTGGCCAGGGTTGGAACAGACTGTGGTCCTAATGGTGAGCTGGTCTTTATATTGAGATGGTTGGAAAGAGGAACTGTGTATATTGTATGCAGTAGTATCTTCAACAGTGAAGGCACTTGCCTGTCTTATGCCCCAAACCACAAACCTCAGTGTCTCAATGCATACCTCATAGCATCCATCTTTCCCTTACAGACAAAGACAGCAGAAAGCCGTACTGTACGACACTTCCATTTTACTGCCTGGCCTGACCATGGGGTGCCAGAGACCACAGAACTGCTGATTAATTTCAGACATTTGGTGAGAGAGCACATGGACCGATACTCCCGAAACTCACCCACTGTGGTCCACTGCAGGTATGCTGTACAGGGCAGATATAATGTAATAACACAGTGACATGATAGTTTTGCTGAGAAGTATAAATAAATGCTATCAATTGTCTTTTTAAAATGCACAGCTTTGTAATACCAGACTTTCCTTCATTTGTTTTTACAACACTGACAAGTTGTTTTGGCTTATCCATGTTGACGTTTGATTTGCTGTTTTGATTTTGGTTAGTTTCTTTTGCCTTTTTTTGTAAATTTTTAGATTTGCCTTTAGCAGACAAAGGGGGTGCATGTTAAACATACAGTCCTATGTTGAGGCATACCATATGAATAGTTATTAATATATAATTGGGAAACAGCAGTTGTGTTGCTGGTCAGGATGAATCAATTTTAATGAACAGTATCTGTACCCGTTGGGTTTTGTGATGCAGTGCTGGAGTTGGACGCACAGGAACCTTAATCGCCATTGACCGGCTCATCTGCCAGATTGAGCGGGAGAACGTGGTGGATGTCTACGGGATAGTCTACAACCTTCGAATGCACAGGCCGCTCATGGTGCAAACAGAGGTAAGACTTTGTTTTTATTCATTTCAAGGCCGTTCTTTTTACTCCAGTGTTCAATGTGCAGTTTTTGTGAAAGTGGAAAATGAAACGGTGAAAAAGATTAATTAAAAACAGCAAATCTACAATACTGTCACAACATTTCTGTTTTTCATTTAAATGGTGATCAACAGGCTCACACTTAGTCTAGGTCTTTACTCCAAAATGAAACATGTATACAACATGTCCTTGGGAAAGGACTTGCGCTAATCAAGTAACAAATGTGTGCCATAGTTGTTGTTTACTCGTTTTGTAATGGTAAGTTAGATTTTTGCAACAAACTCTAATGCAACATTTCTTTAGCTTCTTTTATGAAACGCACATAATCCTGCTTTCCAGGTTTCATACAATACATATGTTGTGCATTAAGCGCCTAATTCTAAGAGGCAGACCGCACGGCCTTTGATGTTCATGGGTCAACAGGACCTCCAAAAGCACCATTCCCCCAAACACCACAAATGCCTATAAAACTCTGTTATCTTGTCTTCACAGGACCAGTATATATTTTTAAACCAATGTGCAAAGGACTTCATCAGATCCAGGACTGGCAACAATGTGGATCTGATTTACCAGAACACAGCAGCCATGGGTATCTATGAGAACTTTTCACCTACCAAAACCCAGAATGGACACCACTGTTAGCCAACGTGAAATCTGCTGCCTAGAATAAGACTGCACTGCATTTCTCAACGTTGTTCCTGAGAAACTTTTATAAAAGACTTTGTCGATTTGTGTCATTCACCAAACACTGTTGAAAACATACCAGTTACATATTTTATCATTGACAGGAAAAATGCATCCTACTCATGATGCACAATAATAAACAAAAGAGCAAGTTACAACTGTGCCTATGAATTTAACCGGAGTGTAAATTGCAACACATACAGAGGCTGAATCAACCCGGCGTTAACTAAATCAACTAGTTTCCAGCTTGGATTTATTTGTAGTATGTTAATGAAGTTACACCAAAGTGTACAATGTTAGTTTTGGTAAAAGAAAGTTTTCTCTTAAATATCTCTGTCTTAAACTTCCCAGTGATTGATTAATGCTGACACTGCTGCTGCCAATCCTAGCATCTTCTCAGACAGACCGATACAGGGCTGAGTGATACTCAGATAGCCCTCTGGTGGCCAATTGCAATACTTCTGCTCAGCTTGAGTTTACTTAGATAAAGTCTGCTTATGTGTTTGGAAGAAGGGGGGAAAGAAAAAATTCCAAAAGATTTATTACAACTCTGCAAAAATATTTTCAGGCACTCATTTTTGCTATAGATATTTTAGTGACCAAACCTACTTACTGGCAAACCAGTCATACCACTGAAGATGTGATTCATATTTCAAGAGACCCAGTTAATATTCCCTAGGTCTGCTGAAGAGCATTGACACCTGATAAGATTTTAATTGAAGTTGGAAGATTGTTTTGATATATTAACTGTGATCTAGGATGGATTTTGATACTGTTTTTTGGTGCAATATGAGATTGCTGTGACACTTTTTTAGTTTTAGTTATTTGTGATTCTGAACTATAATTGAAGATTGACAGTGTGAATAAAAGTGTCAAGGTATTTGTCTCACTCAGGTCACCTCGCTCTTATTCTTTTGAAGTTGCCAGGTGTGACTTTTTTTTTCTTTTGAGAAAGATGCTTAAACTAATTCTATATTTTTTTTTAAATATAAATTTTATATAATTTAAATAAAAGTAAACTATATTCAATACTGAAACTATATTTCTATAGTGATTCAAACTGTAGTACAGTACATGGATTAAATATGATAAGACCAAAAGAATGTCTGCTGTTTTAAATAAGAAGTAGCCCTTAAAAATGGAATCTCTTTTCAATATAACTGTAGCTGCTTTATAGGTATGCACTGTACAGATTACTATCTTCGACAGAAATAGGAAAGTATGTGTGTGCAAGACTACTGCACCCTATGATACAACTGTCAAGTCATGGAAGGGTTTGTTTTTGTTCTGATGCACTGGTTGTATCAGAGTGCTTTTTATCTACTAAAACTTGTTTTATCTTTTAATAAATACTCATTGATTGAATATAATAGCAATGATTGCCAAAAACATAGGGACTGTGTATTATAGAATGTATTGAAGACAAAGGTCAACAGAAGCCAAACTGAGAATAAACTCCTGTGTTCAGTACCAGTTAGCTGTATGAACCGTGCAGATTTGCTGTGTTTCTATATGTTAACTGTTTTTGAAACTACAAACCACTGCAAGTATCTTAAGTATAAAATTAGGAAACTCACTGTTATAGCACAGTAGCTAGGAGCCATAGTTAAGAGACCACTATAAGAAACTGCATAAAATTGCGGTCACAATCATACATTTGCCTTATAAGCACCTTCTATTACAGAACACATTATTTTGAGTGAACTTGTAACTTGTATTGCATATCATATAAGAGGAGCTGATTAAACTAGGCTCATAACTAAAATGACGTCTTTGTTTTTCTTGCAAATAGCAAAACATTACCAAATATGGCATTCAATTGCCTTAGCCTTCCCATACTGTTTAACTAGGTACCCGACTTAGGATAGAGATCCAGCAAGCATCTGATCCAGCAAGTATCTGATCCAGCACTCGAAACCCTGCAACTTCAAATAGTAGCCTATCACTTTAATAATGAATAATGAAATGGGAAGATCCATTAGGTCGCTACTAAGTTTAGATCATAATAAGCACCATTTGAAAAATCAGGCAGAACCTGATTCAAAGTCCAGGACATGCATTGTGCAGTGCCTGACCTTCTTGCCCTTTACTGCTTTTTACTGCCATTTCAAGTCAACCTGCAGTTAGAGAGGTTGGCGATCTATAGCTCCTGAGTATGTGATCTCCAACAAACACATATGTGCAAGCTGTGCCAACATGGTGGAGAACATAGTGGCTGCCTCTCTCTCCACTGCTAGGGCATTTGCTTTTAAGTTGATGGCAGTCCTTGGGTAACTTAAGGATGTACGTGATATTGGTGTTTACATACCTTTGAACACAGGCCCCTAATCTACTAACTTAGTGAAATATAAAGCACACACTGTGTAAAGCACATGACTGGGTTATGGAACTTGTAGAGTATGCAGATCTTGCATATTATCAATAACAGCATAGTATACTAAATAGAATGCTATTACCTGCGTATATAATGCTTGTAACGTGTATATAATATGCATACATTTGTACCACAATTCTTGGTAGTACAAATCATACAGTAGTTTTTTAATAAGTCCTCGAAGGCTCAAGTAGCTGTGTCTTAAATGGGAGCATCATAGTTCCTTCCAGTGGTTTGAGAGAGGTGTTACCTAGGTTGTTGTCAAAGGACCTCAGGAGTTTTAAAGACAGTATTCTAGAACAAGGTGGGCTCACTCACACACTAGATGAGCTGTGTAATCCCCAAAGATATTTCCGTCATTGAAGTATAATTGTTTGTATAGGTTCTAAACGAATGTGTCTAGTTTCACCAAAGTGAACATGTTTTGTTGGTATACCCTTCAGCTATAGCATGTCTCACAGTTATAAGAGGGAATGAAGTGTACAGTGCAATGTATTACGATGTAACCATTCTATTTTGTTTGTGTAGCCACTATTTTAAAAGTTGTATTTGCTGGATGTATTTATTATATTTTATTTTCCTTTTGATTTATGATCATTTGAATATATTTTAATGATTGCAAGCACTTACTTTTGAATTGTAATTTTTTTTTTTTTTTTTCAAAGATGAAAAAAATTAAAAGAATTTTAAAGTTTCAGAATATTGCCCTATAAAGGGATACCCATGACATACTGTACTTTTGGGTGAAAACAAACTCTTTTTTAGAAAAAATAATTTACAATGTGGTAAAATTTTATTTACCTACGCTAGATCTAAACCCATTAATTATTATTATTATTATTATTATTATTATTATTATTATTATTATTTGTAATTATTAAAAGGCTTTATCAACGTCAAAATTGTTTTCTTTATTCCAATTAAGAAAATATAAGGAAACATACTGAAATCAAACCCGAGTGTACACAGACATACTGTGAGTGCTCAGCTATGTCATGTAGCTTGTCACTGCACTTTGTAGTTTTGAAGACCCAGCTTAATACTGCAGCAGCTCCCATCGTCAAATAAACACAGCCTTTACAGCCCCAGTGAGGGACTGACTAATACACTGCTGTATTTCCTGCTTCAACTAATTGAATGGATGCTGACAGTGGGGACACTCCATTTCATTGAAAGCAATTAGAGATAAAGCTCTATTCATCATATTGAACATTAAAAATTGAGCTCTAGCAATTAGATTGACCATGAAGGTAGACCGATGTCTCAGTCATGCTAACGGGGATGATTTACAGTTTACATTTCCGTCATGTTTAATTTCATACTGGCTTAAAATACCTTGAGTATCTGAGGGTACTGTATAGGAAATTGATCTTACAAAAAGGAATTTAAATATCAATAATGTTTGGGTAAAACAGCTTATAGCAAGTTTATGAGAATTAATCGTCTACCTGTGCATGTGAAGTGCTGTTTAATCCTGTTTATCATAGTTTCCCAATGTTTTGTTTGAATGTGTAAAACTAAATAATGTGGTGGATCCCTCTTTTTCTTTTAACTGCTCTTTTCTCTTTTTTTCTAATTTATATATTATTTAAAAAAATGCTTTGGTGTGTGTGTGTGTGTGTGTGTGTGTGTGTGTGTGTGTGTGTGTGTATATATATATATATATATATATATATATATATATATATATATATATATATCGACCAAAGTAGTTTTATGTATGATTTTCAGTCATTTTATGTTTCAGAAATTAAGATGAATCTCAATCATACATTTTAACGCATTTGGAAGTTTCATTTCGGCTTCAGGCTCCATTATAATGATCTACAATGGCTGATAGACTGGCTTTAACTAAGCACTCCCACTTCAATGTACTCCAATTAAACTTCCCTGCCAGCACCAGAGATCAAGTTCAAAATCATGACCGACAAGTTCTTAAATTTACCAACACACGGCTGATGTATTGAAAGTGCTGATAGCATTTCAGAGTTAGGTTTATGTGTAGCATTGATATGGTTAACTTTACTGGAATAAACCAGAACATCACAGTGTACCAAATTTTAAGACAACTCAAAGTGTTCTGTTTCCCAGAAACTCCCCAGTCACATGACCTCAATATGGCCGCTATTTTGGTCAGAGGTCAATGCTTCATTTAGAGTATAGTGTTTCTGTAACTCTGTGAATGGGTCTCAAATGGTCTCAGAGATAGGAGGCTGCTTTGTAACATTCCTGCTACAAAGTGTTCATTTTTCTAGTCCGCCACCCATAAACTAGAATCATAGAATACAGTTCAGTACCGATAATGAATATTTTAATAACACTGAGGATATGAAGTTGCCTCCTCAAATGGTTTGTGAAACGTTAGCAGCTGAAATAGTACCAGTGATAGAAGATTGGCAATTACATATAATCTCCCTTCACAAGGATGCTTAAATTACAGACACAAAGTCCATTGTGATTTATTTTTATTGAAAATGTATATGATAGTTTAAAAGTTTAATTAAGCATAGATTTACTGCCATAACCTCCAAACCCGCATACATTTAGTCACAAGAGGGAGCAGACAAGTCATTCATAAAGACTGAATATATAATAGCTTATTATTTTAAATCTACCCACTATGAAACAACACAGAAAAGGGAGCTTTTCGTTTGAGTATGGGAGTCCATCTGGCATTGCATTAATGGGAAGTTTTAATTACAGGGTGAGCAATTGGCAATTTCATAACAAGTTTGGTAATTATTCATGATAGACCTTAAGTAAGAGATTCAGTGTGACAATAAGGGAAAATGAAAAACATAAATTCACTCAGTCTAACGTATTCTCGTACAGAGGATGCTAAATACAATGCATTAGACTACCTTCTTTTTCCAACAAAAAGCACATATGTACATTAACTGATATTGTGACACGTTTCCTGATGTTTGTTACTTGGCAGTACCCTTGCTGTGCACTAGATGGTGCTGGCATTTACTAATATAAAGACATCTTAGCTGATTTTTTGTTTTAGACAAAGCACCTTAACAACATTTTAAAATACAGGGATATGTATTCCACACTGGGGATATTACTAATATGCCATAGCCATTTTGTGTTTTAATGTGTCAGTTAATGTCCTCAGAAATGTACATTTGCTTGGTTGAAGATCACTTTCATTTAGCTGCAGGTGTAATACAGTCAATGGCTAAGGCTTTGTGCAAGAGTCTCTGAATAAGACAGAAGATTGGAGGTTAATTGATGCTTTCCTGTAGTTGCTCCCACTAATAGCATTGTGGAGTGTTTGCAAGTGATGGCAGCAACACCCACTTACCCCCACCTTGAGTCACTTATTATATAGCAATGTTTCCTAATGAAGAGGTCAATTGCATTTTGTCAAATATAAAGAATCATTCATCATATTCTACTGCACCGGTACCACAAGCTGCTACTCTAAAGTGCATTTATCACAGCAGCTGGAAGGCAAGGTAAGCAAACGTAGGGCTTTCTTTTAGCTAATGTATCACCAGGTGTCATGTCCTATGTTTCTGCTGTGTTTCTTTTTGCACATTTGAGACCTGTATAGTGAATGGAAGTGCATGAAAGTTAAGATTTATAAAGTATTTTGGAAGCTGCGCCCTCTTTAATATACTGCATTGTATATAGCTTGGTTAACTAACAGTGTCTAAATGCGAAGTGCCACTGTACTGTACAGTGAGCACAGGATTAGTAGGCAATGCAGAGCATCCCACAGTTCAAGTTACTTATAAAATGTTACAGCTAACTTGAAATTGTCAACCGTTCAAGAGCTGAAAACAAGCAAAAAGGTCTAATTAAGCAAATTATTAGCTCAATTAAGGGTCTAGTTAAGTAATAGAGAGCTTGGTTGGAATGAAAACCAGCAGCCACAGGGGGTCCCCAGGATCGAGTCTGAGAAGCCCTGGTTTAAACAAAGGTAACCCTACTCCTGCTCCTCTGGGTTTTCATCATTTCCTTTGATTGCCTTAGCATAAAAAGAAAATAAAGAAAATAAAAAGCAAACAGGCTTCTAAAACCCAGAGGACACCTGCCTTTGCTTATGCAAATTGTACATTTCATAAGCAGCAATATGAAGTTCAATAAAATATATGTCAGCTTTTCAGAGTCTTAAAACATTCACCAGACAGTATCTTGACACAAATAATATTTTTGATCTTCTTAAAGAAACTAAAACCGAAATAAATTGCTTTCCGGCAATGCATTTTGCATCCAAGATTTTGCAGTTATAAGGATTTTGCAGTTTTTATTCAAAATCTGTCTGTGTTTCTGGCTGTCATACATATACTATGTTGACATGCACGCAGAATAAATCCATTCGTTGTTGATTGCTTTGTAACCTGTGGACTGGAATCCGATTAAAACCCCAACCCAATTCCAGCTGAAAACTAGTTTGCATGCAGAATGTACTGGATAGAGGAATCAGTCCTCAAAAACATAACTGCCTTAAACTTTTATGAATCTCTCAATTCTCAACTAGATTCCTAGCCTTTGATAGACTTTTCAGATTGCAGGTAATTCAATAATCTACAAATATTTGTTCTTTGCAAAGTTGTATCACTAGAACTTATAAAATACAACTAATTCTGTGTTGTGTTACTGTGTACGACACTGAAGAATGGTGAAGATGCATAAATGCTTTATAGAATAACCCAACATGGTTATGGAAGGTGCTCTGATTTAAGTACTGGAGTTTCCATTACCACAAACGGTGGGTGTGGTCATTTTGTATATGCTATTGTTTTGTTATATGTGAATCTAGTTCACTTTGATTTGTTTATCACTACTGTATGTAATATGCTATAAGATATGTCTATTTGAATATTAACCCAGGATAGTGCTAGTGCATTCAAAGCATACCTCAGTAATAAAAAAAAAATTAAAAAATACTGTTCTGTAGACAGGGTTCAGGCATTAACTGATAGAATTAGTAATCTAATTAAGAATTTTAATTGAAGCTTAATACCAAATCACACGTGTTACCCTACAGGAAGTATGTCCAAGATTAGTGTGTATTACTCTAAAAATAATAATTTACAATTATTGTTGAGACAAAAATGCAGTTAAATTGGATCAAGAAAGCACACATAAAGGAATACCTGATACCCTCTGAATAGAGAGATTTGGCATTTAATAAATAAACTTTTGGACTGTCTCTGAGCAATCCAGTACACTGTGAATTTGTGTAATGAGGCAAGTATATAAATGACCACTAGAGGGTGCATTAGGGGTGTGCATCGGTTATTTCTTAATTCACAAAATAGTGAGTTTGTTAAAGATTTGCTCTTAATGCATATTTTGTTGAACTGCTAATTATACGGTATTAAGCAGCAAGGTCACAGATCAATGTTTCTGTTTGTGTCGAGATACACTATGACTGATTACTCTTGCTGCAATATTTAGTTTTTGACAATATTAGCAGGCACCTACACAGTTCCTATTAAAATGGCCTCGTCCCCTGTGCATTGTTAGTATTTATTTCTTAGAAGGCGCCCTTATCCAGGGCAAGTTTTTACAGAGTATATCATTACAAAATATCACATTACACACTATCACATTACAAAATAACACATTACAGTTAAGAGCAGTTATAAAATACAATAAAATCAGTAATAAATAAGGGCACATTCAAATGAGAGAAAATAAACATATAGTAAATAATTACACTTGAGAGCAAGTTAGACTAAGAGCAGTTAACCCTAATATTTGGTAATAAGAGTAAATTCCATTAAGAGCAGGTAGTAAGTACAATACATGGATAAGAATGATTTAAAATAAGAGCAAATACAGATGGTGAAAAGCAAGTCTATTACTCTGCCCACAGTTGAAGTGCCATGGCTGCCTAACCCCTACAGAAGAAAGACCCTGTGGGTCGATTGACATTTCTCAAGGCATAATGTAGTAACAAACAAGACACAAGAACAATTTAGTGTAAAACTTAACATATGATAGAGCAGCTTTTTAATGCACATTTAATCAGTGACAAATGTTTCAACTAATGTCTTTCTCAATGTCTTCAATGTTGAAATTAATGGTGTCTAATTTGTAAATGGATAATGTGTGTGAGATATATAGGATTGATGTTTATTTGCTTCTTGGCCAGGTCTTCATTATAATTTTTTTTTTTTTTTTTTTTTTTTTTTTTTTTTTTTTTCAATCACAATTGACACCCTGGTGAAATGAATAAATACAATAAAAAATGTCATTATTTTATTTTATTTATTTATTTTTTTTAAACAAGCACTTTTAACATGATAAACATATAGAACAAAATTATTTGAGAACTGTACCACTCCCAGTAGAATATCCAGCTGCCAGCTGCGCACTGCTTTGTTAAAATTCCTTCCCGCTCTCCTCACTGCAGTAGTGCCAGACAGCGGGCTGAGTCTGCAGTCCTCTCAAACACTACAGTGGCCTGCTGTGGAATGACATCTCCGGGCCAGCTCATTGGCTGCTGTGGCAGCCCCCTGTGTCTGCCTGGTGACACTTCTCTTGGAGGCTGTGAGACTCAAACACTGAGAGAGGAGCTCACTCCGTTTCGCACAGTGAAGGGACGGCCTTGCTCTCTATCCATCATCCATGCCTTGCTGTACTGTGAGTATTATGTGTATGTTATGGGGTGGGGGGTTGTAGACCTGTTATTACAATATGAGAGGTTGGTAATGCTATTGGAATTGAAACTCTCCTGTGAAGTGAATTGTATTATTTGACATTATAATCAGTTGGTGTATCATGCTTTTTCCTCAAACAAATATGTTTAGTGCTTGAAACTCCTTGAGAAATCACCTGTTAAAAGTTTCTCATTTGTCCTGGTCCCAGTGCAAAAGCTTACCTATATTACATTGTGGCCAATGCTAAAATAAATAGTGTGTATTGTTATGCACCGTGGATTAACAGGCACTGTGTTCCTATATATAAATAATCAAATCCAGTGCAAGGCAGGTCCACATGGCAAGTGTGTGCTGCAGCTGTTTTAAAGAAATCTTTAAAGGAATTTCCTCTGCATTTACTTCCTGTTTGCTTTTAAAACAGCAGAATCCATTAATAATATTTCACACTCAAAGGTAAAGATAGTTCAGGACATAATTGCTCTTTTGACACCACAGTTTATAATACTGCCTTGGTTACTGGCACCCTTTAACATTTAATAAAGATATGATTTATAAATAACCTTTAGGAGATACTGCCTCCATTCTCAACTGTGGACAGATGTTCTTTAGGTGCATCATACTGTAGACACTAATCAGGAAATAATTTGTGCATGGTGTTGATGATTCATTGACATACTGTAAAATACCAATGCTAGCTGACATTTTAACTCAGACAGGTGCACTGTTCAATGGTGAAGGACAAAGGTTTTACACATACCTATATATACCCAGAACTGCCTGCTCTTTTATGTAGTTATCTTCAGATAATGTGTACTGTGAAAGATCTTAAAGCTGTTAGGAGCAATGTTAGAGAACAGAAAATTTGCAGACTGATAAATTAAAGTCAGATATCAGTGACGAACGATAAAAAAAATTCAGATCCTTAATTGTCATACACCTGATTTCAATATATTTTTTATTGTATGTAGTATTGTTAAAGTGTTTGAAGCTAAAATACTTTCATACTGTAAATCTTATTTCTGCACTTCCGTTCACTGTATACTGTAGGTTTCAAATGTGCAGTTGCAAAGGAAACACGTGATATCGCAAACATGTATTTTAATTTAAGAACATGACATCTGGGTAAAATAAAGCTATCAGTTTGCTTGCCTTGTCTTGTGTCATACTTGCACTTACTAGGTCATTTAACCTCAGCAGTATCTTATAGTTAAAAAAACAACTGTGAAATATTGAAAATAGTGAAAGAGTGTGAAACAGTGAAGACCTCTTCTAAAGGGAAAACAGTACTTTACAATTTACTGTAAACATGGTCTAACCACCATTTAACCAAACCCAGTTGAATTGTGACATATTTAGGGAGCACTCAGTCTGGGGCAAAATGTTCTTTCAATGTTATTAGTTTTGAAGCAGGCTGCACCTCGCTGAAATACTATTACAAGTTACCCTTTATTTTTAGTGTTGAATCAAACAATGGTTTGGTAAAAAAAAGCCATTTTACCCTTACCCCTCAAGAGACTCTGTGTCCTTGAAAGAAAGATTCTGTTGAGTTAATAACGAAAATGCTATAAAGATGATACATTTCCCTTTGGCTCTTATAAGGCAAGACACTGGTAATGCCAGTGACACTTATAGATAACTGTATGTGTAAGAATCATATACTTGTTTTTTTAACCTCTTAACACTGCCCAGAAAACAGTGATATTACACTCAGCAGTAAATGGGGCATGGTCTTTGGGTAGGCCCCTGTGCCCAATTATTTTTGTATGGCTAATTTCCATATAAAAGACAATGAAACTCTGTAGTTTGATATTGCAGGGTTACTTTTTTCCAAAATGACTTAGGGGTTGATTTGATCAACTTATTCCTTGCAGGGATAAGTTAGAGCTGATTTTTAGATCGTTTTAGAGCATCTTGGATTGCATATAACCACCTACAGTGTCTGTGGTTGATGAAATCCAGGGAATTCCCAAGTGCTATAATAGAAATAGACCCCCATGTATTGTTTTTTTATTATACCACATAGCATTTTTCAGGAAATTTTAATAGAGCTGGTATCTGGTCAACGTGAGCTCATAATGTGCCTAAATATTATATGTTTAAAATATTTTTTTTTAAATCATGTCGGTATGATGACTCTTTCCTTCAACACATTTCAAACAGAAGCAGCAACACTCTATCAATTTATTTTTTCATAAGCATGAACTGGAGCAACTGTATTAGCACTGCACAAGGCAAATAAGGTGCTTATTCATCACTCACTGATATTCGGATTGTAGTCTGCATCCGAGCTGTGCGCATGCAGTAAATGTGATAGATTTAAGCATTAAATAACCTCATGGGATTTTATGAAAAACACATTCCTTACTCGTTCTACACAGTTCTTGCTGTGGTTTTTTTGGGATGTTCATTTCTCATGTATATGTGTGACACAGAAAGGTCACTAATGAATTAATGACAAATATTTTCTCATCGTCAAATTCAATGCTTTATGAGACCATCAAACTGAGAAAAAAGGTGCAGCCAGTCTACCTGTCTGTGTTTTTTTTCCCTACTGGAAATCCAGCTCTGTGAACAAATCTGTTCTGTAATAATGTAACTGAATGGATGAGTCCAGAATCTCAGATTCCATTCCAGTCAATGCGACAGTCGTGCATAAGGATACTTGCAACATGTATAGCTTTGGATACAGCCCGCCCAGCCATGGAGCCAATGTATTATTTACTTGTCATTTACTTTATATACTGATGGCACTGGCAGCCTTTGTTCCAGGCATTAAGCAGTGATGTACGAGGCACAATGTATTGCCCAAGGTTTCCAGTTTAACAAGGAATAATTGCAAGTCTTCCTGTGTGACAAGCACAACATTTATCATCCTGGATCTGCATCAGTGAGCCTGGAACATTTTCAGATGTAAATAGTCTTCAAGAAGTTGGGTGGCTCAGCCAAACAGTTTAAAGCTGTAAACATTATTTTCATGATGTTTCCTAGGCTTTGTTTTTACCAGCCACTTCATAGTCAGTGTTGAGTGATGCACTGCAGGTGTAGATGAGGTTTAAAGCTCTATAACTTCACCTGCAGAGTGGCGCAACCAGGATTGTCCTTAAGGGGGGGCAGGATAGCTGCCAAGTAGCAGAGGTCCAGAAAAGATTAAAGTACAAAATCAAGCCGTCAGGGCGAGAGTGCAAGAGCATCAATCACATTCTCTACTGAGATGAGTCGACTGCAAAGCACTACCAGTGCTGCTAGCCCAGTCAGACGATTTTCTGCCCTAGTTGAGTGTGTATAGTTCTTAATTCGACTGAGAGTGCTGAAGGATCTCTCTGTCGTACCAGTTCATACTGGCAGCCTAGCCATAATTCTCAGTAGCCATGCAATATTCGGACAGATTGTGCCACATTACAATGCACTAGTGTTTCGATTGCATTCTGCGCCGTTTCTTCAGCTGGAACATTGCCCATTTGAAGCGCCACCTGTCTACTTCAGCAGCAACCACAGCAGGCTTTGCTACATCTGACTGATAGACCTACAATGACATAAAATGGTGTTTCATGAGAAATACTGCACCTTAAACAAACACATTCAACACATGGAGTCGTTCAAAACGGTTAGTCAGTTCAGAGATCACAAAGTCGAGATATGGCACAAAGATGGATTGCCAGTAAAATCTGGTGGCTCTTCTGTTGAATCGTTGCTGCACGTCTCTGTACAACTACTTGCCTTGGAATCGTTACAGGAATGTTCAGCTCTTCACATATGCTAACTGCTTTGGTAAAGATGTATCTAAACAGTTAAACGTTACCCCATCAATTTTTTTTAATAAATTGAGAACTTCTTAGACTGGACAAGGACAGGACAACACTCAAAATGCTTTCCATGGCGACAATCAATTGAATTTTGCTCATTGCAAAGAACAATGTTTGCGCTTTAAATGCAGCTTCCATATGAGGCATGCTTTTTATTTCCTTTAGGCCATCAGTAACAGCCGTAAATAGTTTCACAAATACAACCACACCGTCATGGCGCTCCACCCACCGGGTTTCACACATGGGTTTGAGTCTTCAATGGACATGATTGCAGCAATGCGTGTAAATAGCTAACGGGTACTTTTCTTTGATTTTTGTTTGAACTCCATGGTAAATTCTGATCATGGTACTGGCTCCATCATAGCCTTGTCCATGGAGAAATTCCAAATTGAGGCCAAATTTTGCCAACTCCTGAAGAATTACAAAAGATAAGCCAGAACCGGTCATGTCCTCCACATCGATGTAGGTTAAAAAATCCTCAACTATGGTATCCTTGTGAACATATATAGAGATACTCAGCTGCTCCTTTTGGGGTATGTCAGTTTCCTCAGCGAGCACCGCACAGAACTCTGCTCTTAAAACATCGGCAACAATTTGTCTTGATGATGTGTACAAGACCGTCTTGATTTGCTACAACCACCTTTTCGCCTGCTGCGTTCAATAAGATCTCTAACATCAGTACTCTCACCATTGAACACTTTAACCAAGTCATCGTCCTTCTGTGCACAGTTTTTTTATGATAATAAGTAGTCTCATGGTAACTGAAGACTTCTTTGACATCTTTATAGCTTGTAAAGGGCTCATAATAAGCCTCCCGAGATTCTGCTTGCTTAGTGTAATGCTACCAGATGCAATTGCCACACACAATTGACCATATTTACCAAAAAAGCAGCCATGGATAATGCAGCAGCCATTTCTGTGGAAAAGTGCCATTTTCTTTTTTGAGGTCTACAGTGTCAGGCAGGGGAAACCTGTAAGCGTACGGTAGTATCCAATCTTTCAATATAATCGTTTGGTCGCTGTCGCTTAATTGATGACCAGAAAATAAACCAACATAATTTTTTCACAACGTTTCGTTGCGTTTATCTACGCTTGGCCCTTCACTTGATTCTGCTGTTTCTTCTGAAGGAGATTGAGGTCATTTCCATGACAATAATGGTCGATGAAAAAATGTCTGACTTCATTATAGTCTTTAGCTTAAAGTATTATATCATAGGGATTATGATAAAAAAGGAATTCTGAATCAATAGTTGGCAGGCTGCTCTACACGGAGGGGATAAAACAAAAATAAGTCATAAGGTAAAAACACATTCAACTAAATAAAAACTTAAATGTAAAGAGGACTCGCACACTTTATTCGATTCTCTGTTCTCTCATTGGGTGTCGCAGGCTCCTGCCAATCTCCAAACTCACACCCTCAACACATTGCCCCCTATGGTACTCCCATCAAAGCTTAGGCAGTCCGCTCAGTGTAGATGACCTGGCACACGAATGGCCCAAAGCATTTTTGTACACTTTACTGCCTATACCACTGTTCCTGTTTTTTCTCGAAAAAGTCAGGTTACAGAAAGCGACAGTTCTCCTAGTGGCCCCCAAATGGCCCAGGAGAGTTTGGTTTTCGACCCTGTGCCAGCAGTTGCACGGCCAGCCCTGGGAGATTCCACTTTGCATGGATCTCCTCAGTCAGACGAAGGCTCTCTTTGGCACCCGGACCCGGGCAGGTTCCAGCTAAGAGTCTGGTCCCTGAAAGGGAGCGCTGTTTAACCCTAGAGCTATCAGATGTGGTTGTGGGTTCGTTGCAGAGCGCTAGGCAGACTTCACTAGGTCTTTGTATACCTATAAATGGGTAGGTTTGGTGTCTAGCTAGAAGCCATGACCCCATATCTTGCCCTATGCCAGTCATCTTACAGTTTCTACAAGAACTGCTTGACGCTGGAAGGTCACCTTCCACCTTGAAGGTGTATTTAGCAGCTGTCTCTGCTTGCCATGTCCCTGTAGATTCAATGTGCCAGGGCACACATTTTTTGGTTACCCATTTTCTTAGGGCTATTATGCCCTCCTAGGAGGACTGTTTTCCCCAAATGGAGCCTTAATGTTGTACTGGACTCTCTCACGAAGGCCCCTTTTGAGCCCATATCCTCCTTAGAGCTGAAGTACCTGTCTATGAAGACAGCCTTCGTTAAGCGGGACAGTGAACTGCAGGCATTGTCTGTGCACAGCTCTTTCATGCATATTTGGGAGGATGGCAGCAGGGTGTCTTTGCGCACCAACCCTGCTTTCCTCCCCAAGGTGATCACAGACTTCCACGTTAATCAGTCTGTGGAATTGAAGTCCTTCCATCCACCTCCGTTTGCTTCACCGGAGGATGAGAGATTGAATTTCCTCTGCCCAGTGCGGGTATTGAGATGCTACGTGCATAGAACAAGTGTGCTGCGTCAATCTGACCAGCTCTTCGTCTGTCACAGGACACGGACCCTAGGACAGACCCTCTCTAAGCAGCGTCTGTCACATTGGATTGTGGATACAGTCTCGACTACATATAATAGTGCTGGCTTGCCCCCACCTGGAAGGGTAGCCACCCACTCCACTAGAGAGTTGGCTACATCTTGAGCCCTCTTGAGGTCTCAGAGGTGCCTTGATGTCTGATATTTGTACTGCGGCTAGCTGGGCTATGCAGCATAACTTCTCCAGGTTCTACCACCTTAATATGGTAGACCCTACCTTGTCTTCTGTAGGCAAACAGGGTCATTGAAGGTGTAAATTCACATCGCTAACCTCTGGGTTAGACAGTGATTGAGTGTCCCTCATATGCTGTCGTTCCTTCTCCCTCACGACAGCTCTGGTATACATTACCCCGTACATAATGTTGTTGGTGGTCGTCTTCTAACTTACTGCAACCCTGGTTCCCTGAAAGAGAAGATGACCACCAACAGCAAGGTCGCATCTGTAGCCCTTGTGGTCCTTTGGATGATAGTTTTATCCCCTCGGTGGGTGGGACCGAGTGCATCATCCCAGGAAGGGGCCTACCGGAAGCTCTGGTATAGAGAGATCAGCAATACCTACCCAATGGGCAGGCATATCCCATACATAATGTCATTGATGGTCGTCTTCTCTTTCAGGGAACCAGGGTTACGGTAATTAACCCTGGTTAACTAACGGTTGGTGGTGTATGGAATTGTTGAAGACTGATGTCCCAGAAATTTGTAATTATGCATAAATGCCTTTTTTTTGTCGCATATGTGCATGCTGATTTTGATATTTAATAAAGTATTAGTAATAAACTGACTAATTGTTGTTCTGGATTAATCCACATAATCACACTGTAATTTCAAATTATCACCACTACAATGTTGAACCACTTACTTGAGGTAAAACCGAGACAAATAGACAAAAGTTCTGACTTATCAGTGAATGAGGCTGTCAGAATGTTTGATGGTTATCTGAAAAGTTATCACAAACAGGCAGAACAAATAAACTGGACATCTTTACTCTCAGGCCTTAACTGTACCTATAAGACCCCATGCCACATAGACTTGTAAACACAGATACAAACACATGGATCATGTCTTTAAAAACACAGTGACCTTTTACCTCCTCTAGATGCATTCGTCCAGTGATTTATGTGGCTGGCTCTGTGCCAAGCATGTTTCCTTGGTGAATGCCACTCTGTGCACATCCATCAATTAGAAAGTGTGTGAGACTAGTCACTGGTAAAGGGCTGATCTGCATTGCTTCAGTGCTCCAAGTGAATATCTAGCAACATGCAGGTTCATCCATCACTGGTGGTATTTAATCAATTCTTGCATGGAAAGTGAAAATGTAAACAGTAGAGGGGATCACACGATTGGAGTTGAGTGTGGGATGTTGATATCTGATGGTATCTGACAGGTAAAGGGGGGTTGCTTTGCTGCATTCTAGTGGTTTACTGTTTTGTTGAATTCATTTAATTATTTGCTGCAAGATTCACAAAGCTTTCCTTTCCCATGAATTTGTAAGTTTATTAGAGCTTTATTTCAGAGGGATGGAGATATTATGGATGCACTGCACCCCGCTAGTGGTGATTTTATACTGGCTTCATACAAAGTCCACCTTGCTCTGGCTTGCTCAAAAACTGCACTAAAGGTAAAATATGCTGGACACTATAAAAAAAGTATGATAAAGAACAATTATCATGGGATAATAAACAGATGCAAAATGGAATGTCGTGGAGATTCAGATGGTATGAAGTATTCCTTTAGCTTTGAAATGTATCTGAAAGTACTCACAGTCCGAAATGTATCTGAAAGTAATCACAGTCCGAAATGAATAAATGAAAGACAATAAGCAGAGGATCTGAACTTAGCCAAAATCACATTAGTGACTACAAACACCACAAGAACATGAATACAAATAAAACATTCACATGGAATAGCTGGTTATACCCTTTAACATTAAAGCTATAGCATTAGGATCAGGCTGCTTAACAAAGGTACATTTCTATGTTTTATAAGGTCAGGAAATGCTTTTCTAAGTGCGCAGGCTCCCATATGAAATCGACGGCCCTTCCCATATAAAAGAACAAAAAGCCCTTGCAGCCTGAAAAATGTCCACGATCTTAAATCATTTCTATTTTACAGTGTTCTAGGGCCTTGCACATATATAATACTAACCCTGTGCAATCCAATGTGCAAGATCTTTTGTCAGAGCATGGTCCCAATATCTACAGCATCAGCACAAAGGGCAAAAATGAAAGGAATTGCCATTGTTAAATTTTTCCTTAAACAAGATGAAAAATGGGCAACCAGCTCATGGGTTATTGTGTACCTTTAACATAAGCAAACTGTGAATTTTAAAATGAAACTTCCGTGTTGAGTAGGATTTCAGTACAGCTTGACAGCATTGTTATCACATACTGTATCCTTAATTGCAAGTCAGCGCTTTTAATATCATTACTTTCTTGCTGAAGAAATGTGTAAAGCAGTTTTGCTGATGTCATTTATTTGATCATTTATAAAGAAAAAGAAAACTGTTTACATGATATTATTGTGTGCAGTTTTGTTGTAGCAACTATGGGGAGACAGAAGAGGGTGCATCAGGCTAAATCACTAGCCTTGTAACTGCGGTGGCCTTGGTCTGGCTGAGGTCAGCAGATAAATTAGTTTAGCTCCCAGTGGACATTACAAAACCTGCTTGACTCAGGCCCAGGACTGAATGGCAGGCAGGAGGAGTTCAGGTCAGGGTTGCAGTGTATTAACTTTCAAAGCTGTGAATAGAAACTCTCATGACACCTCTCAGTAGCCAGTCACATTACCTTTCAATAACATGACATTTACAAGCACTGTAGAGATAAACTCTATACTGGAGGTATGCTTACATTAAGCCAATCAAATCCTTAAACCCAGGCTTAAAAAAACAATAGAGCTAGTTACAGAAATTCTTAACAGAATTTCACTGTGAGATCTTCAGTCCAGTAAAACCCCATTGTAAACTTGGATAAAACGACACCCCACGGAAAACTGTTCTATATTTATTATAACTCACCTTATGTTGCTTTCTCAAAAAACGCACTATATAAACTGAAGCTTCGTTGTTTGGCATTGAGCTTATAAAAGTTGATGCCTGGAGTTAAGAAATAGTGTAATAAAGACCTTTGTGTAGTATTATATTCTTGGTCTGCAAGAAAGATGTGAAATAAAAATGTTTAATTCAATAGGGGGGCTAGCTTGGGAGCCAATTATCTTCTATTTGTTCCACAACAGGTAGGCTACCCCTAGCATTTTACAAATGCAAATTTATAGTTTATAAATCAGTACAATGAAAACTGTGATAATCAAAGCCTTTCATGAGCCCAACAATGAAAGCAAAAGTGATGGTATGCCCTAGTTTATGCTATTTCCAGGATCAGTAAGGCTGAGGTAATGAGCATGTCCCTGATTGATGTAAAGTGGCTCAGACAAGAGCTACATTTATTTACTCAACATTGCAGCCGAGCACACTAAATGGCTTGCACAAGTAATTGAGTTGATATGCTGCGGTATATAATGATTAAAAAGCAGTGGCAGAAGGAGGTGTGTGATCTATACTACTTAAGGTTCCCTAGTGCCTCTGTGTTTGAATAATTAAAATCCTTTTTGTTGGTTAGTTCTGCAAAACTGAATTCAAAACCCATCGTTCTTAATTATATTTATGGGGATTAGCCTTTTCATGTCCTTCTCAAGTCTTTCACTTCTGGGTTTGATTCATGCCCAGCTCACAGATGAGATTGGTGGCCCACCTCTTAAAGGCACGGCTGCATGGTGTGCTGGGCAAGTCAAACAGTCAGGGGAGTGCAGGTCTGCATCCTAGCTGTGCCATGGTGCCAGTCTTTGCTGGGGTTTTGTATGGAGGATGTCACTTTGGCTCTGGTGCTTCCGCAGGTTAGGGATCTATGGTGGACCCTACTGGCCAGACACACAGTGAGCTCAAGGAAGACCCCTGCAGAGTCAACCCTTGTCCTCCAGGGCCAGTAGCTCACTCCTGGGTGTAAAGAGGCAGTAAGCTTGGTCTTGGGGTCAGAGGACAGTGACCTTAACAGCCCACATCACTAAACCACCTCGCAGGCCCAGGACTGAATGGAAGGCAGGAGATCAGGTCAGGATTGAGGTGCATTCACTTGCAGAGCAGTGAGGGGAAAGATGTTGCCATTCAACCATGCTCAGCCTCACGCAATACCATTGTAGTAGATCAAAAGTGCATTTAAGTTTGGATCTGATGTATTTTTTCTTTCAGCTTACGGGTCTGTAGTTCCAACATCAGCAATGAGTGATGGAGGTAACATACTGCAGGAAAATGCATTGCCTCAGCCCACAAGTACAGTTTAATCTCTGTCTCATAGTAACATATGACAAACCACTCCACGCAGGGATGCAGGTACATTTGCATATTGTGGATTATTTGCTGACAGTGTTTTCTCTGTAGAGTATAATGGATTAGAAGTGAAATTGCTTCTCATACATGTTTTAAAAGGGCATAGAAAATGTAATAAATGTGATGCTAAATACAGCAAGATCTCATTTCTAGAAAGCCTACTAAATTAGTTTCAGCAGGGTGAGATTGAATTGGGTAGCATCTCATTTGTTTCTCATTTAGCAAGTGTTACCTGTTTGTTTTTGTGCACTGCTGTGACGCAAACGTTTTTACTGGGAAGTTGGGTTTTTAGTAATTTCTTTGTAAACTTGCACATCGTCACAGGGTATGACATTTCAACAGATGATAAAATACAAGGCATTTGTTTTCTATTCTTAATTTGGCAACATAATTCTGCTGAAAATAACAATAGCCTAAGTGGTACAGTAGATCATTGTTACTATAACTTCCAAAAGGAATTACAAAGAGAATTGTGTATGGGCCCGAATATATTATCCCTTACATAATACATTTTCTCACTATTGAAATAAAGGAACCACTCAAAACAACTGCAAACAGCATAAAAAGGTGAAAAGCAAACAACAAAAACAACGACCAAATGTCAGGAATCACTTCCCCAAGGACAGGTATTTTCCACTTGTTGTTGTTTCACTTTTACTGCCCTGTGAAGGCTTATTGTTTTATAATATAACGAGTAACGCATTTTGTTGCTGCAATTTGTTTTCTCAATAAGATTTGAATTTGGAGCAATTCCATATCACACGTATTAGGGATCCTGTATCAGGGCCACATCTCCAGCATTTGCTTGAATCACTTAAGCCACAGGTATACACTCTTTTAGGGGTATAATATACTATAATTACTTAAACTGAATTGACCTTAACTTTGCATTAGGAGAAGAATATTTTATGTTACTCCAAACTCTATGCCAGTTCTCATTGATTTTTTAAAATATTTAGCTTATTATTCATTGTTAGCATTATGGGAGTCTTCAATTATGTCATAATGTTTAGTTATAAATGTATTTTGATTAAGAGGGTTAAATAAAAATAAGTCAATATTAGTGGGTGTAAGGGTAATATTACCAGAACCAAGTACATGTGTTACAGCCTTTTTAACCTGTAGATATGTTCTGGTTTCAGTGGCATCAATATTGTATTTATCTTTTAAATTTCATGGCAAAGAGAATTTATTGTTATTAATTAACTCTCAAATTCTATTGATTCACTCAGAACTCCAGTATTTATTTCATAGGCTTTCTGATAAGAAAGAACAGGGTTATTCCATATTCCTGAGTTGGAATTTATGTTTTTTTTTTTTTTAAATCCAGGCGCTTTAAAAAGTTTGTTAAAAATAATTGAAGAGTGGGTTATGTCTTATAGGGAGAGGCATACCATGCAAAAAGATTTCCTTTAAAGGAGGAGTGTTCAGCGCAGAAGTAATGTATCCAGTGGTCAGACTTGGTGTCATGAGTATGGAATATGCAACAGATACAGGTTACACAGTCAGGTAGCAACTGAGAAAGGAGGAAGCCAAGAGATCTCAGTTTCAAATCCCAGCTCATCTGTCATGTGACCCTGTGTGAAAATAATTTTGCTGCAGTCTTATACAGTCTTGAAAACTGCATACAAGCCGGGGTCCCCATACTGCATGTAATAATGGGATATATTGAATTAAATCAAGCTGTATGTTAATGGAACCGTTCCAGAGTGTTGTTTAACATGCTTCAATGAATATTGATATTGTGTAAATGGGCTGTCCCTCATATGACTACATTATTTTGTCCCAGACTTCAAAAGACATTGAGGAAAGACTTCTAGTCGAAACATTTGTCATGGATTTTTGGTTTCTTTCAGTATTCCCTCATTCAGCACCGTGGAGTGTTTGATAGTTATGAGCAGTATATACAGTCTGCATCTCCCTGTTGCATTTCAATACCACGAGACAAGGGAGCTGGAAAGATGTGGGGTAATTGTTGCGCATTACAGGTAATGACATGCAGTTTTATTATAATTGTTCATGTCTATTATAGGAGCTTTTGGTTAGATTTAAGTTACATTTTCATAACTGGACACATAAAGGGCCTTGTTTTAATGTGTAAATCTGGTATTTTGACCGACTGCTGTTTAAATTAATTGGACAGACCCCTATGGCCTTTAAGACTATCCCAAGGGAATGATTATCTTAAAATAATTACAACCAGGCCCCTGATCACTGAATCATGAAGTGTGAACTGCTGTAATTGAACCAGAGAGACAGGCTCAACTAAGCTCAAGTATAATGCATGACAATTAAAGCAGCAGCACAGTAGATTACCTCTACCCTGTTCATTACTTTAGATGGGAAATAGTTTTCAAGTAGACACATGCTTTGTCTTACTTATTTTCAAATAAAGGAAACAATAAAGTAGCTAACTCAGTTTCCAACGTATGTTAAAATTAAGTATATGGTGGGGCCAAGCTTAATTTCAGGGGAAAAAAATGTAAATGCAACTTCCCAGGGTGCCAGTTATTGCACTGTATTTTTTTCAGTAGCCCCCAAACAACCGTTATTCACAGTGTAGAAATTCAAAGAATTAGATTGATAATCCCTGTATCTGACTTGTTTTCTTATATGCCAGATGGCTGAATACTGGCTAGTTGAATATTCTTTTTAACTGAAAGGTAGTTTTGCATCATTGTACACAATTATGCTGGTCTTGTTTTCCTACCACCACAGATTTCGACACAATCATTGGACATTGCATGTAAAAGTCTGTCATAATTTGTTTTTACCGGAATGTAAAACGTTTTTAAACAACACTGGGTGAACACCACATTTTAGTTGACAGGAATGTACTGTACACACTATACTGTACATTTGCAGTGCCACCAGGTTAGCACTAGGTGGCACTGCAGTGCCTGCAGTGTTGGAACCTGGTCGTACCGCATGCATCAATCGTTTATTTTTAATCTACATTCACCAGCAACTGAGCTGTGTAGATACGTACAACACCTTCCTTGCTCTAGTTAAAAACAGGTAGATTCAAAACAATATAGAGTTCATAAAGAAAGCTGCAGCTATATGCTGTACACTGGAGGTAGTCGAAAGAATATTGTATTCTTTAATACTTGAAATAAGTGATGGCTTTAAAACTCAATCCATATTCCTCTTACTAGCATTAGCAGCATTGTCACCCTTCTGTAGTTTTAAAGATCTTTCTTTTTTTTGTGCTTATTTTCAAGATACAGTGAATTCAACCTGAAGTCTATTTCAGTGTTTTCATTTTTTTTTTAAGACATATATATTAAAAGTATTTAAATCACATATGCTTTTAATTCAATATATTATCTTTATAAACATTTTACTTGGTCCGCTTTTTATTGTGTTGAGAATATTTTGAAATGTTCCAAAGATAATTCTGTAGACATACTGTTCCATTCAGGTACATTTGCTATAGATCACAGCTAAACAATTGCGAGACCAGTGATAATGCTGGTAGTGCTAATAAGAGATAAGAAAATACATTTAAAAACCTTGGTTAGCATTCCTTTAAATTATATATGCACTAAAATGTAAAAGATGCAAAAGATAAGAAAAACACAATGTTCTTTCTAAATGAGAGGTTTTGTAAAAAAAAAAAAAAAAGCCATAAGAATGATCCGGGCGTTTCATGTTTATACATACAAATACACAACAGCATGTGTTTTTTGCATTATGACTTGATTCTACTGTAAAGTACAGGTGGTCCAGCCTTCACCTCTAAATCAAAAGAGCCTTAGTTATGAAGCTGAACGAGCCACATGACTCAAAGCCACCCACTGGACAGCCCTGCTCTAAATGAACACTGCACACTGATATGGAGTTTAAATTTAATCACAAAGTGACGAAACGGTTCCAGAAAACTGAGAAGAGTCAGCTCTTACATAGAGTTCCATTGCGTATGCCCTGCTTAAGCACTGTTTAAAACTAGACTTTGAGCCTGGTAAATAAGATGCAACATGCAGGGAAACATAACATGGTTTTATTGCCAAACGGGTCAGTGGAAAAGTTTCCTGTAAATGTCAGCTGCTCAAATTTCCATTTGATATACAGTTCCAAATAAAATAGATATTACAGCTGGTGCTTTCACTCCCAGTCATACTTCAGGTGGCTTCTATTAGTTTGCATGAGATAGAAAATATGTCACATTAAAATTAACTATACTGTATATTATTTATTATTTAACTATGTATTATAAACAACTAGTATAGGAGTGGATGCCAGCATGCAGCTCTCTCTCTCTCTCTTTTATTGTATCGCCATTGCTGGTTGTGTGCTAATGTATGTACACACCCATATCCTAACTGGAAAGATACCAACAAACATTGGTTGCTAGGAAACTCAAGAGTCTGTCGGGGAGCAGTCCAAAGAGCAGACTAGAATTCTTATACAAAATAGTTAAGTAAAATGTTTGTAGTTGGGTAGCGGAGAAAAGATGACTTACTTCTACCATCAATATTCCATAGAATTATGAAGACCTGAACACCTGACATTTAGTCCTAGGCCTCGCTCAAGCAGGAGTCAATTGAGCCAAACCATGTTTTGTGGTGTGGATGGATATGTTCATGGTGAGTAAAAGAATCTGAAAACAGCAATTATGCAAAATAATGACTACATATTGGTGATATTTTAACTGCGTCTGGTTGCAGATGAGATGTAGATACTTGGAACAATATCTCACACTGGTTTCACAGTGTAGATGATAACAAGACATTATTGTACCTTAATACATGAGATGCAACTGGTGCAGCCAGCAGCACGTACTGGCAGTGCTATACACCTATTGAAACATCAGCAGCTTGAATAGAAGCACAACCCCCCACAGCACCAGGCAGGACAGGGATAGTTAAATAGATTGAAGCAGTTAATACTCCTCAGCAGAAGACCCCCGCGGATCACGTGGACCATTTATTTTGTTTAAGCGCTCGGCTCTAATTTGCTGCAAATCCTTGCTGGGTTGGCAGTATGGCCATGTGCTCCGGTGACAGCTGTCCTGGCAAAGCATGAATCACAGTGAGGGGAGCAGTGACAATGAATAGAGAAAAGAGCTTTCAATTACATTGTCCCCCTGCGCCACCACACATTCCTCACCCTTTAAAAGCTATATGACAAGGGGGAGTTATTTATATTTATTTTCTATTAAGGGAGTCCACCGTTGGCTGGAAGGTATTGAAATGACACGTCTAAAAATAAAAATAGAACAAGTTAGCTTAGTATAAAGAAGAATAGCTTTCTTATTTTTTTAAGTGCCTCTGCATTTAAAAATGAGGTGAGTCACTCCTTTAGAAAAAAAAAAAAACATTGATGCTTTTATATAAGGCAGGGAATGAATCATATTTCCTCTTTTGTTAAGAATACTAAGTGTTGTGTAACACAAAGTTCTTCTATACTTTCTTTGAAAGAAGTAAACATAAGTAGTGTCTTAATGAGCATCTAATACACTTGTTTAATGCAAATGCACTTTTCTTGCCATCTTATAAGGGTCTCTCCAGCTCTCTCTCTCTCTCTCATGATTGAGTGAAAAGAAATTCATATGAATAAGCAAACAATATTATGTGTGCTATTCAATTTTCAGACTTGAGAGGGAAGGTGTATTAGTTCTCCTCCTCCTCCTCCTCCTCCTCATATTGACATCAGCAAAAGACACATACTTCGAGCCAGAGCTTGCTCTTCAGTTGACTGGTAAGATATTCATCTATGAACCGTGAGGTTAGATGTTCGCATAGTAACTGAATGATACCACTATCTAGTCAACTTTTAAAGGATCCCAATCACTTAACAGCAAAAATGTGGTTAAGTAACCCATTCCATATACTCATAACACTTTTGTGTAGAAAAGTGTCGCCTACCCTTTCAGTCTGTCTTACCCAAAGGTTCGATGTGGCCATTCCAAATGAAATCTAAAGGCAGTGAGTAAGACCCATGAACTGAGCAAAAACAACACACAAACAATCTGTCTCTGCAGGTGTCTCTTGTGCATTATTGTCACCAGTTTCACCGCTTGCAAAGATTAGGGCTTATTATTAAACACAATTTTATTTTGTTAATCGACTGTCCCTTTTGTTTGCAAAAAAAAAAAAATCACCTCTGATTGTAATATATAAAATCTGCAACTCCTCCCTTTTGCAAGCCAGGTTCAACATAGTGAGCAGCAGATCTAACAAAAATAACTGTGATGGGAGGCTAATACCAGGTGCTCTGTTGGCAGGTGCATCCGTATTGAAGGCTACACAAATAATTATGCTTTGGTCTAGAAAGGAACAACAATATGGAGTCAGTAAATCAGTGAGGAATGGCATCCCATCAGAACCATTTAATCTGGCCCATGGTGGCCCGATGCCCATTTGAAAGTGTTACTGTGTATACAAGCCAGATATTCCCTATAAAATAAGTTTATGATCTTCTCTCGATGATCTTACAAGGTCGGAAAAAAATGGAGATAGTGACAAAGCAGTGCAGTAAGAAAGGGTGACTAGGAACCCTTTTGAAATGTTTCCCTGGATACATTTTGTGGAAAAAGTCAAAGCATAGCTACTGCCAACAAATAAATCAGTTGTGTGGCAAGCTATTGGTTCTTTCAACATTCAAATACATTCAGTGATGAAGCTCAGTTCTGAACTTGCGATAACACATCTTTTGCAAGATGGCAATCACATTGCTTTTTTTTTTAAATTTACTTTGTTTTAGAGTTGATTTGAGTGAATGAACGGTGCTTGCAATATATAATTTTGTCCATTGACTACAGTTACACAAGAGGAATGGATAGCCAGAGACTTCCCCTTGCCTGGCCTGTTCTTTTTAATCCCTGCTGAATGATCTTGACGAGACATTGAGAAGGGATGGTGTGACAGGACGGCGTCTGTGGTGATGTCAGGCCAGAATGCAGGAAGCAAAACAGAGGCAGTACTGTGGGACAAAAGACGCTTGCGGCTTTGTTTTTAAACAAAAACACTTTGCTCACAGAGAGAAATAAAATATTTAAACAAAAACAAAATCACGAACACAAAACAACCCTTAAGGTCCGGCTGGGCAGTAGCCTTCACGGATCCTATACGTTTATTTTTTAATCTCTCTCGCTTTCTTTCCTCCTCTCGAACACCCACACCGAACTAAGAGCGCTGCAGGTTTATATTTACTATGGCCGAGGGGTTAACAATCAATTATCTCATTACAAATCACAATCTGCACAAATTATTTAATTATTGGCAGAGGACAAGCTGCCAACCTCACCAGAACACATTTTGATAAACAAAAACAAAGAACACTGTGCTTCACCATCATATATAAATACAATAAATCGTACAACAAACACATAAAAAACAATAAATTGCAAAGGGGCGAAGGGGGAGACCACGTTCTAAAAATAAGTAACAAATAAACGTACAGGGCTCCTCGTCCTGTTACAGATGGCCTTCAATCCTTTGTGAGAATAGGCTGGCCTGCGTTTCAAGGCAGCTTCTGTTAATCTATGACCCACAGAGAGTCAAGATTAACATTTTAATAAAGCTGTTGAGGATTGCTCTCCAGAATATCACATTGTAGGCATGTTAGAAAAATACCAATGGCTACCAACGTTTTAATACCAGCGTTAACACAATTGAAACAAATAATGAAGCATTTATGTCCGAGGCAGCGGTGTGAGCACATAACGAAAGACAATTATCCTCAGCTATAAATGCTGAAGGTCATTTCAGCTCCTCGAAGCACAGCTGAATTAAACACAAATGTGCCACATTTCAGTTCAAACAATCTTGGTTTCATTACTAAACCCTCCTTTAACCTGATCTCACAACATCTGCCCTTTCAAAAACTGCACAGACAGAAGCAACTGCTCTAATATCTAAAGCGTTACATGAACAAATAATCGGGCCTGGTCATCACTGGGTGTTTGCTAATGCGGGCCGAGTGTAAATATTCCCTTGGTAACCAGGTACTGCAGTTTAATTATTTCATATCATGTGGCCTCTGTGGAGGATATCCTTTCTATTATAAACCCAACAGATGTTTTTATGTAGACATTATTTTTTTATGCATTTTAGGTTATTATGGAGTGGATCATTTTAGGCTCCTTGAAATTTATTTTCACAGTTAAAGTAAGATTCCAAAATCCCATTTTAGAGGGCACTGTACCTGTGGGATAATGGCCTCTTTATTTAGAATCTGATTGGCTGAGACGATCCATGATGTGTGTAATTATTTATTCAGGGTTTTTCTATTATTTTAACCATTTCAGTCCTGGCAGGACCTCAAGGTCCCGCCTTATCTTAGTGCCGTTGAGAGTTCTTCAAGTTGATGGGACTTTAAAGTCCCATTTACCAAAATACATGTGCAAAAAATATGTTGTCTTGTTCTCATGTATACTCAGTAAAGGAGTTCCTTTTTGAATGTTATAACTTGATATTGTATTCTTCTGCTCGACCAAAAACAATTCACAGATATATTTACCTTTTCAGTGTTTCTTTCCATTTTGCTTTTTGTAAAGGTAGATGTTCTATTTGAAAATTCTGAGATCAGCTGCCAGGGGGTAGTGCCCTTCCTAAATGGTGGATGAAAGGGTTAGGGTTTTTAAAGCACTGATATGGTTGATGGTAAAGCAATGAATTACCAACAGTGATACCATTTGTATGGCAAAATCTAAAATTGTTGCCACTGAAATGCCATTGTAACAATGACTCATTCCACGGTTGCCATTGAAGATCATTTGATAGGTTACAGTGATAGTTAATTAGTGGTTGAGCTGTCTTCATTTTTTTTTTAACGGTTAGACAACACAGCTTCCAAATGAATCAGTCATATGAGGGCAGCAAAGGTGTGCTACATAATGCAGGCACATACAGTAGATAATAAAATAATGCAGTGGTTCTTATTAAACATATCTAGCCATCCAAATAGCTTTGCAGTTGCTTAATACTGAGTGGCCATGAAGTCAGTTGTTGGCTGTGATTCACATGGGCCTGGCTGCCAATTTGGGAGGGAGGTAGGTCAATTCTGTGGCCCCTGTGCTGCCCGTTGCCATGGGAACAGTGTTTGGGGAGAACTGAGATAGAATTAAATATACAGAGTGCATAAATATAACAAGCTTGATAAGGTTAAAGTTAATCTACTAGTTTGAGCCTAAAACACCTGGAGTCAGGATTAGTAACTAAACGCAGGAACAACATTCCTAAAGGATAGTATCCCTAAATCGGGAGATCCCACCAATATGCATTTGTTGTATGATATCCGATTGACAATTTTAAAATATTTTTTAAAGTGTGTACTTATGTTTTTGAACTGTAATACACAGAACTAATGTACAGTGTAGATAACTGGAAGAAAGAGAAGTTTGTGTGGTAAAAATATATTTGTGTTCAATGTATCTGCTATGAACATGGATGGAATAGAGATACTTAAAGAAATCACACCAGCATCCAAAGATTAAACTGACCTTGCAGAAAACATAGACATCTGGGCACAACTCTGACATACAGTTGGGGGTAAGAGAAGCTAAAATACCTTATTAGCATTTGAGAGCCACTGAGGTGGTGATAGGCTGTCTAAAGGGAGAGAACTCATTTGCAACAGTGACAGCCAGACTAGGAATACATTGAATGATGTTCCTACTCTTTGTGGTTGTAGATATATGCAAAAATAAAATAAAATCCTCTGTGGGGGCACTTACAGTTTGGTTTTAAATAAACATTCATATCTATTTTTGCCAATATCATATTAGAACATTACAGTGGCCATTACATATCCCTACTGTATATAGATATACAATGAGACCATGTATATCTTTAAGAAATGTAATCCATAACATTGCACCCATATTTAAAAAATGTGTATTGCATAGACATGTAAATATAAGAAATATAACTGTATTATATTTGGAAAGGTAAAAATTGCAACTGGGTATATGACAGTGGGATGGCTAAATAACAGTGCAAAGTACAGGTGATTGACAGCTAGTCTGAGAGGGTGGCAGCTCTAAATTAATTGTGGACTGGATGATTGACAAGCATAACTAACTCTGGAATATAGTAGCAGCTTAATTTTATTTAATTAACATTTGCAAATAGATAGGATAGAACACATGGGCATTAATTAGCAGTTTGATCGACACAGATTACGGAATTACATTGGAGGATCCAATTATTGGTGCACTGGGTGAGAGTTCTATGTTTGATACATATTTATATCTGGCTTTTTAAAACACACAGAAGTCTAGGCCAAATTTCCACTGGTGTTTAGATGAAGAAATCTGTTTTCTGTGATTGAACTTGGAACTCCTCTTCAAGAAGGAGATAAGAAAACACTGTCAAGTCAAATATTTCAACCAAAAAGAGTGAGTCACCACCGAAAGAAGAAAAAAACTGCATGTTCAGTTTCACACTAAAATATAATTAACCTTCGGTACATTCTTCTGTATCAGGAAGCAAGCCACTTTGGCAGTCTTGTTTTTTACACACCCCAACACAGTTTAAACTGAAAGCGCCCCCCCCCCCCCCCCCCCACAATACTCTCTTCTAAGACCTATTGCCAAAAAGTAATTCTGAGAGTCAAACTTGCAACAGTAGGAGGTTATACATCTCATCTTCATGCACAGGCAATATGCTAATATGCTGATAATTTAAGTAGGAAATGGTAGCTGATAATATCTTAAACATGGATTTAGAACCTTTTTTTGATATGCATAGGTTAAGACCAGTACATTTTTCCCTTGAGCCATCATACATCTGCTTTGCTCGCGTTGCTGTATGAACCAGAATGGCCAGTTGAAAGCCATCACGATTAGTGTGCTGGAATTTTCTGCAGGAATAACCGAAAACTCAGTTCCATAAAATCCGTTCCGGGTTTTCAATAATTTCTCGTCTTTCCTTGTGTGCTGTTATAAATGATGTGGTATTTCCTGTCTCGACATCACCAAACAAGTATAGCATGGCTTTTCAGATATACATTACTTTCCCCGGCGGTCCATGTATTCTCCTCAAACCGCCGAGCTAGACAATACAGTTTTGACATTTTGTTTTGTTTTGTTATGCTTTGCTTTTCATAATTGATGAAGCGCGGAGTCTAAGCAGTGGTCCTCACACGGTGGTCACTTAAAAAAAAAAAAAAGCACTAAACAAACAAAAAAAAAAAAACAGTGATGTGTCTTTATAGTTATAAGGATGTGCAAAGATTCATCTTTTAACTCCGTGAGCGTGAGTCTAGAAGACTGGGACACGTATGCCAGCAAGTTCTGACTGTAATTTTGCAATACTCAATTTCCCTCGTACGAGAAGGCAATGCAATGGGATTAAGCAGGTTTTTTGAACCGTTTTTTGGAACCGTAACCAATTCATGAGAAGATCTAATTTTCTTCTTTTAAAAAAGGTAGGTTTTGGATCTTTTTAAAAAGGATAAATGCATGTTTTGTTACCGTACTTTTGTTTTTAAACATCCCATTTCAACGTTATGCAATGTTTATGAATTGGTTATGTTTTGTTGCGTGCAGATTCTGGAATTGCAATATGTGAACCAATGCGCAATGAATTATACCATTTATGTGATTGAGATTCGTGTACATAACAAGTTGCACTGTACGGCATTCATGTAATTGTCAAACGATATGTGCCTCCCATTTACAGGCTTAAATATTCACCTACTGTTTATTTTACGTCAATATTTTCTACCCCGTCAAAATGTGCTACTGGTAGCAAAATATGACACGTATAAGCGTAACATTGTTCTGCCCGGTCAAAATTTGATAACGTTGTTTTTTGTGTCTAGTTACAACAGTCCAACAATTAATCTTGGTGCTTATATATAAAGTAGTTTTAAAAAGATTTTTCAAATTATATAGCAGAACTAAAATAATGTAATATAATTTAACATTACTTATTTTCACTCACACCTGGCTACTACTACTACTACTACTACTACTAATACTAATAATAATAATAATAATAATAATAATAATAATAATAATAATAATAATAATAATAATAATGTTGTTATTATTAATACAAATAAATGTATAAATAAATATAAATGATTTTTCACGTGTACCCATATCATGTGTGTTGTGAAAATGTAATACCATATTTTTATTTGTGCTAGGTCTACCAACTGAGAGATGCCTGAAATATATCCTACTTTAATAGTTGAAAAATGTGATGGGTGCAGATTAGCTGTCAACATTTCATAGCCTTTTGAAGTTCTGTGTATGGAGGTTCCAAAATGTTTTGGGTGTGTGGACTGTCAAAATGTAATACATTGCCAGTTCTGTGTATCGAGGTACCATCATTTGATGGGTGCTTCTCTAATGTCAAAATATCATATCTTTTTTTTTATTTTTTTATCTCCACTTTGGCGCATTGACTCATTATAATTAAGGTGGTGGAGTCAATGACTGACACTATATAGCACATACACACTGTCAGTAGCTGTCTGTATTTAATATCAAATTAATTAGTTACATCTTGAGTACAATGTAAGTTTACAAAACAGTAGTTTCATACCTAAAGAAGTTGGTATTGTTTTTTGATGAGCGTCCTTGGTAATATGCAAGGAAAAAAACATGTGCTTGCGCAGTACGCAAAGTAGGAAAATGTTATTCTTTAACAAATTGACAAAAACATACATAACTGTTTCACAAATTGTACACAGTAGTGCTTGTATTGTAATTTAGTTACATAGACTGGAAAAAAGAAACGTTAATTACATTTACAGTTTCGTTTAAGCATGAAGCATTTTATCAGGTTTACTTTTGTCTTACCAACAGAAGGTTGTGACATGTTGTCATAAACACGTGGGGTGGGAGTTAAGACACGTAAACAACGGTGACGTTATTACATTGTTTCCGAAGTCAACCTCTCTCCTCATCTGAATGTGTCACGTATTTTTGTTGGTCCCTTAAAAAATCTCTTAAAAAATATAAACTCGTCGTGCGTTGAGTTGAATAGGGTTTCTCAATTCCGCACCCCAGTTTTTAGTCCCTGTAAATTAATAATAATAATAATAATAATAATAATAATAATAATAATAATAATAATAATAATATAAATTGTTGCCAATTAACCCATGTTTGCTGTGTCTGCAATATTGATTTTCTGTACTGTTCTGTGAAACTCTGTAGTAAAAAAGCTGTTTGTTTCTTCAGTGGCTGTTTGTACAGTACTGTGGTATGCAGTATACACTTGGAGAGTTCTGGAATCTTCTTGGCAGTCCACATCATGGATCAATTGGTAGGCTGAATGACTCTAGGTATTTTTTCATGACTTAATATAATGTTCAAGCAAAGACACACAAAAAAAAGGAATCAATGTTGCAAAGCTTACAGAAAATCATATACTAAAAAAAAAAAAAAAAAAAAAAAAAAAAAAATTATTAAGCACAGGTGATGTTAAATATTCTACCAGTGGATTTTCCTTTGATTTATGTATTTATTTTTGCATACACTATATGTCATTCTGACAAGATGCAGTTGTGTGTTTATTTACAGTCCTTATCAGACTCTCTTTATGTATTACACTGTGCTCAATACAATAACCTTTGTGCAGCTAGCAGTCTGAAGAACCTTACTTACTGTTAGTTGTGTATCTTTATTTAGCCAAAGACTAGGCTTTATAAGGGGGACTGGATGGAATCAGAATCCTAGGACATACACAGCGAATACATTGCCATATCTACAGTGATTTCATGTAAGACGAGATCAGTGACCTGGTCAGTCAGGGTATTCTGCCAGAATGACCACCTGGATTCACATTAACTACTTTCTAGACCACATGACCTAGCTTTAGAACTATATTCTCCCTGCCTATTTTGAAATGTATTCTGAGATTACACAGAAACTGAAAAAAATAACAATTTGCCTTAAAGGCTTTATTTATTTATTTATTTATTTATTTAATTACCATGGAAATTTATAACAGTGCACCTTGAGTGTACACATAATTTACATGTATTTTTTTTTTCTGATCCATAATGAAGTGAAATTATAATTCACAGTTAATCGTCATAAAGGCTTTGATTCTGAGTAAAAGGCAATTTTTTTTTTTTTTTTAATGAAACCATACTCATTTCAGGTAGTAAGCATTTCAGGTAGTAAGCTTCAGGCAACAGCTGCTTCATATTACTTATTTACTGCACATGACTTTACATGATCATGCCAAATGTGAGGTACTGTAGGGGCTGCCCCAGAAATACACAGCCTTTCAATTCCATTCTTTGTGCAAACAAGAGGAATCTACGGCTCACTGCGTATCAGCGACCCCTGTGGCCGATAGGGCACCTGTGGTTCTGCAGTGGAGCCACCAGATCTGTCCTCCGGCGCTGTAGGTCTGGTGGCATCGCTGTGGATCCGCTGTGTGAATAGTGGCTGCTTGGCAGGAGCATGTTTTGGAGGACTTCTGCTCCAGCCAGCGTTTCCCGGGTCGGAGGGGGGGTTGCGAGCGGTGAGCCAAGGATACATATAATAATTGGGCCTACTAAATTGGAGAGAAAAACCGGGGTAAAAAATTAGCGACGACTAAATTTAAAAAAAAAGAAAAAAAAAGGCACCCCTTTACTCATGAAATTATACATTACACTGGTCTGGTAAAGTTTACAATAATGTAATCTTATGAACGTTGTGATATTTGGGCAGACTTGATTAGGCCATAATCCAGATAGGTCCAGGTGTTGCCATTTATTCTCCAGGTGGATAGTGAATTATATTGCAGGCTGTCTGACAGATGTGCAGCACACAGTCTGGGGGTTTGTTTTGCAGCACAGCGTACAAGGAATATTTCTGAGGAATTATGTGTAATGCCAAGGCTTTATACAGTAGCTTGCATGCTGTTATCACCAAGGGACCTTGCGTTGGAGAAATGCTTTTATTGTGGTCACTAATACACACACACAACACCGTCTCACCTACAGTACTATTATATATATAAGGTTTGGGCGGCACTCTCCTATGTAAAGGTAAGAAACCTGGTCAGTTTGGTCTTACCCGTGCAGGTCAGTGTAACACACGCCATGCCACGATGTAAAGAGAACTCTGAGGACCTCAGGAAGAGAGTTGTAAGTGCTCATCAGTCTGGAGAGGGTAATAAAACCATTGCAAAACATTTGTGCTCCATCAGTCCACTGTAAGACAAATATTCTACAAATGGAGAAAATTTAAGACCACAGTAACTCTACCTAGATGTGGACGTCCTTCAACATGAAAAGTCATAAAGGATGTCAAAAAGAACTCCAGAACCACATCAAAGGATCTGCAGGCCTCCCTTGCTGCAGCAGATGTCAGTGCTCATACCTCAGCAATAAGATGCAAACTGAATGGCTATGGTATTCATGGGAGGGTAGCCAGGGGGAAACCTTTGCTCTCCAAAAAGAACATCGCTGCTCGTCTTAAGTTTGCAAAAGACCACCTGGTTGATCCTGTAGACTTCTGGAAGAATGTTCTGTGGACGGATGAGTCTAAAATGTATCTTTTTTGGCACAACCACAAACGGCACATTTGGCGAAAACCTAGCACTGCCCACCACCAAGATAACCTTATCCTAACTGTCAAGCATGGTGGTGGGAGTGTCATGGTTTGGGGCTGCTTTTCTGCCTCTGGCCCCGGACGACTTGCCATCATTGAGGGAACCATTAATTCAGAGTTATACCAAAAAATTCTGGATTAAGAGGAAGAAATTTTGTGTTTTGGATTGGCCAAGTCAAAGTCCAGACCTTAACCCAATAGAAATGTTGTAGCAAGACTTGAAGCGGGCTGTAAGGAGGAATGGGCAAAACATCCTCATAGAAGATGTGAGACTGATTAGTAACTATAGGAAATGTTTGTGTCAGTCATCGCTGTTAAAGGAGGTGCCACAAGTTATTGAATCAAAAGGGTCACTTCTTATTTTTGTGTGTGTGTGTCTGTTGTTCAGGTTTTGATTTATATGAAGGATTTATAAGGTTCTTTGTATAAAGTATATGAAAAGAAAGACCACCCCATGTAGGGGTCACATACCTTCAAGCAGCACTGTGTGTGTGTGTGTGTGTGTGTGTGTGTGTGTGTGTGTGTGTGTGTGTGTGTGTGTGTGTGTGTGTGTGTTGTGTGTGTGTGTGTGTGTGTGTGTGTGTGTGTGTGGTGTATCGTAGCCTAGGGGTAAGTGGAGTCTGTACGTCACGGATGTTGGTGTAAAATGTAACATTACAGTGGAATACAATAGACCATACCGTTTCACATCTTATTATTGAGTTAAAAGGCTATTATGATAGAAGAAACTTGACTAGATGAAGTTTAGAATCGTTCTGAATGAGTGCTGTTGCTGTTCAGATTTAAATAAGTCAACGTTTGAGCTACACAATCATTAATAGCATTTGTAGCAACAGTACTGTAAATTCTACACCTGCTGTAATGCACTTTCAGACAGAAACAAGGGTTGTGTTTGCTTGAATAGTTGAGTAAGCTTTGTCAAAACCATGCTGTCTCTCCAGAACTATTTTCTGTTAAATGCAAGCCATTGACTTCTGTTAGCTTGTGAAACATAGCATAGTCTTCAAATTATTCATCCAAAGCTGAACACATTTTTGAAATGTCTTGTATACTGTATTCTGTATTGATTTGTTAACTGGGAAAAGCAATTGCAGTTTTATCATTAAAACATTGCTGTGGGGGATGGCTAAATGTCCTTGAGAATGTAAAATGGGACACTGTGTGGTGTGATCCAGACCGTGCTATTAAAAACCATGCTAGCACATCGCTGTAGCACTAGCGGCTGTCGTAATGCTTTGATTATGGTTGTATCACAGTAATTATCACTCACTAAAATTATCTTAATAATCATCAGCAGGAATGCTAGGTATCCTGAGAAACTTTCTATCTTGTCGGAGGATAGTTTTTACACCATTATGAATACTAGTGAATTAGCATTGTGTTTATGTAAACTCCTGGTCAAAAAAACTGCTGGTACAATGGTTTGCAGACGTATTCACCCCACTGTAAAGTTTTCACATTTTGTTGGCACCTCGGCGTACTCCACAACGCTTTCAAATTAGACTTTACATGTAGAATCTACACAAACTACTCCACATTGATAAAGTTAATAAGTAAGATTTACAGAGAAAATCAGATTAATCTCAGTTGCATAAATTTGCAGGCTCTTTGCTACTGCAGCCCTAAATCAGCTCAGGTACAAATGATTTGTTTGAAAAGTCACAAAATAAGTGAAATGGTTTCAGCCTGTGTGTACTCAAAAAGGTTTAACTTGTAGATAATTTTCCTCAAGTATATAAAGATTTTTCAAGCTGCAACTCACATAGTGATCCAACAAAGCAACCATGAAGACCAAGGAGCTTTCGAAACAAGACAGGAATAAAGTGGTAGAGAGGCACAGAGCAAGAGAAGGGTACAAGAAAATGTCAAAGGCGCTGATTATACCTCTCAGCAGAGTGGTCTATCATTAAGAAGTGGAAGATGCATTATACCACCCAGACACTACCCAGATCAGGTTGCCCTCCCAAACTGAGCGGCCGCACAAGCAGGAAACTGGTTCGGGATGCCACTCTGAAGCCAACAATGACCTTGAGAGATCTGCAAAGTTCTGTGTCTGAGATGGGAGTCAGTGTTCACACATCAACAATAAGCCGGTCCCTACACAAAGCTGGCCTGAATGCTGCAGCTGTTTTTGAGTTCCTAGCACAGAGTCAGTTATGTCAAGCGCCTACTAGCAACAGTGGAATGTGCAGATAAATGACCCGGAACATATCAAAACAATCATGTAAGACATAATGAGGCCTACAAACAGGATTCTTTGCAACGCTAAGGGGTAAACATTACCCCTCCTTGTCCAGGTTATTCTGGAAACCGTTGATAGCCCTCATTAGAAATCTGTTCTGTTTTTGCTTTCATGTGTGGGAGATGTTAGATGAGTAGCACAATATGAGATGCCATTGATGACTAAAAAAAAGTTTATATAACGCCAACCAATACACAATGCAAAATGTACACACAAATATGGTAGTGCAGGGGGACAAATAGTGAAATATTCAAAGATTCACTGCTTGAATGCATTTAACTGCAATTATTATGTTCATGGATGAATAAATGCCTCCCATCAAAAATATTCTGCAAAGGAAACCAATACATAAACAAGATCTTCAATAAATTACACATAACTGCTGTGTTTCTCACCTTCCTTTCTTTTTTTGATGGGGGTCTGTGGCAATGTGGTTTGTAGGGCGCAGGTGGAGAGGTGATGCAGTGCTCCAACAGTAACACACAGACAGAGTTCACGGTGAGCTATTTTCTTTTTCATTTTCCCGGTTTTGCACCATTCAGAAATATGGCTGGCAGCTACACAGCAATGTGTAGTGTCTGTATGGACGGGTGGCAAGAAAGAAGCCATTACTCAAAAAGCCTCATCTTAAAGCACTTTGCCCAGTGGCACAATACTGGGTTTCAGTCCCAAAACATAATAAACCAAGGCAATGTCCCGGCGGGCAGTGCGTCCTTTCGCAGTGCTCCCGTTCTGGTGATATATACACTGTGATTAGTGGCTTGGTGCAGTAGTTGTAATCCGGGTTTTAATGCTGTCTTAACAGTGACAGCTCCCAGGTGTTTAGCCATCCTAATAATTACAAATAAACAGTTATAAACACAAACAAAATACAGCACTCACTGTTATAACCATAATAAAGGAACTGATTGCTTGGCCACATCCTCTGAAATTAGGGATGGGTCGGTCTACCGGTTTTTCAGTTTACCGCAGTTTAGGTACATTACGGTATTAATACTGTTTCTTTTATTCTACATTGCAATTATTGTAACTTCTTTATACAAAGGGTAACACATTTTTTCAATTGCAAGCACGGTTCTTCTAAATCAAGTGATAGTATTTGCAGCCTTAGCAAAGTGTCTGAGGTAGATCTTTTTGTGAACTGGTACTGTATTTTGATAATGGTTTTGAAGGAAACTGTCAATGACAGAGAACAAGTTTCAATTGCTGCGTTCTGTTACCCAGAGGGTGCTGCTCTTGGCTGCTGTCTTTCTGACCTCACACACAGCTTTTAGAGAAACGCCTTCTCTAAACCTTGCAGCAGAGCACACATTTTCAACATGCTATATTTACATTTGTCTGGATTATTAACAGTCAGTTTAATGTAATTGATTAACATTAACTTTGTTGTAAAATGATACATCACTTATCACAGATTTAATGCATTATGTTTGTTTAAATTTTATTTATTTATTTATTTAATATAGCGTTGACAAGGCTATTTACGGCTTCATTGTATAATGATAAAATGTTGTTCGCCTCCGCTAACAACGTGGCAGGAGTAGTTTTAGTTGTTATTTGCATTACGATTAGCAAGTCACTCATGATCTTTGCATCGTCCCTTTGGCTCACAGCCGCAGCCAGCCTCCCGCAGTAACACTGGGTGACGTCTACAGTACATCTCTACGATTCTGTGCAGCACTGTTCAGAACTGCGGAAATCTGCGCTATAAGAACACGATTAATATCTCTATTAAAATTAGCACAGACCCGCGACTGTAGCAGGATAGCCTGCTTATCAATGTAGTTTTGTTTAAACAAGTTATAACAGTATTCCAGTTTTCTTAGGTAAGTGAAGAAATCTTACAAACTCCACATGTGTAATAATCGTTGGAAGCTTACTTGTGCAATGTCGTGACGTGTAGCTATAAATCCAATAGCACGTTTTAGTATTAAAATACTTTTTTTTTTTTTTGTTGCTATACTTATTTTATTTATCTCGTTGAAAAAATAAACAACTCATCTCTGCTCTTAAATATTAACCTGTGGTATATGTTTGTATTTTAAGCAATAAGACCGATCATTTCAAAATTCTATTTACCATCAGCTAAACAAAGTATTTATTTATTTATTTAATTTTATACGTTAAATGTTTTAACAAACTACAGCACCACCTTTTGAGCAAATTTTAGATCTTAATACTAATGTAGTATAACAGAGTGTACAACTTTTAATTTTTTAAAATTCTGATTCTTTATTAAAAAAAGAAACATACCAAGTTATTTGCATAGGAAAATATTAAATACCACATTTTTAAATCATTCTATGAAAGGAAGTGTGTTTTGTTGGTTTGATGTTTGTGAATTACAGTAATTTAACTGATTTACATTAGTCTTTCTTCATTTAAGCCTTTATTTTATAGCTTGCATGATGAATACTGTGATATTAAAGTTACCATGGTATTTTTTTTTTAACGGTTACCATACCGTGTAAATTTGATACTGTCCCATCCCTACCTGAAATACCAATCCGTTACTGACACATCGCCTAACGCATTAAGGCGTTGGCTTCTGGTGTTGTGGCTCCGCCCCCTTTCTGGATGGCCGACTTCCAACTGGCCCTGGAATGTCAAATCAGACATTCATCCGGTGATCAGAATGTACCACACTAATTTAAAGTGCAGTTAATTTGCAGTATATATATAATTCTACTCGCAGTTCTCTGGGGCTACAACTGTATTACTACATCCTCTACTAGAAGCTTGACAGCATGTTGACAACTAAAGTCTATTAACATACATCACTCACCACAGCTGTACACACGAAATACAGTAGTTATTCAATATTAGTACATGACCTAATATGGCAAGATCCTATACAGGTAAGGAGGCTGTGTGGTCCAGTAGTTAAAAAAATGCTCTTGTAACCACGAGGTCCCTGGTTCAAAGCCACTGACTCACTGTGTGACCCTGAGCAAGTCACTTAACCTCCTTGTCCTTGGTTTTTTGGTTGAGATGTTGTTGTAAGTGACAATATAGCTGATGCATAGTTCACACGCCCTAGTCTCTGTAAGTCGCCTTGGATAAAGGCTATCTGCTAAATAAACAAATAGTAAATAAGGGCCGGTTTAGAGAAAGTGATAATAACCCAGTATTGGAGCCTCAGAACCCAGAACCTAGAACCTCTCAATGGGGCAATTTCCGTGAAAAAAGGTGATATTTTTCTTTTTCTTTTTCTCATTCTATTTTGGTAGTACTTTCAGGTTGTGTGTTTCCATGTAGTTCTTTTAGCCAGAGAAATTCTCGTTCCAAATGCAAGTACCGTAATCTAATTAATAATAAAATATGCTTGGGTATATTTAAATGTTTCTTTCTGACTTCCAATTTGGCCTTGCGTAACGACTGATATTGTACAGCTTTCTTAAACTGGGTTTCCACAAACTTTCTAGGATGTATTAAAACACTGCAAACAACCAGCCTCATTTGGTCACAAAAACAAATTAAATAAAAAAAAGAACCAAAAAAAAACCCCAACACACAACATTCCATAAGAAAGCACTGTATACTGCCTTTGTATTTGCTAAACATTAGAGTGAATATATATATTTATTATAAACTAAATTATTATTAGTAGCAGTAGTAATAGTAGTAGTATTGTTGTTATTAGTTAGTCATTTAGCAGTCTCTTATCCAAAGCGACAGACAACCAATAAGGTCCTGATGTCTAGGTACCCTGTATTGCACAAATCCTCAACATGAGTAGCATTTGTATTGAGGGCTCCCAGTGTCTAACTTCAAAAAACACGGAATGCTTCATTTGACAGGGACACACAGAGAAAAATTTGGAATGGTTTTCCTGCAGGCTGATTTTATAATGACATACCTGTACAGTGCAGTAAAAACCACTATTATCGACACTAATGGGGACCAGAGATGTTGGGATAATCACATTGCATCTGTGAATTGGTCAGAAAGATCAAGAAACCTCTTAAAGATATAACTCATTCCCTATAACATACAGTACAGTTCTGTAATACAGATTGAACAGTGCACTTTCTATGACAGCAAGGCAGACAAGCAGAGCACACAACAATACTGGTCATAACGAGGCTGTTCAGGTAACGAGTGTGTTCAGGTAACAAGGGTTTTACTGTGTAGGATATCTGCATCATGGGGTTAATGCAGACCTGTTCAAATGTTGCGGAATAGCAGACAGCCCTCAAGTAACTCTGTAGTGCTATTTCTGGAGTGACTTGTCAGCTGAGCTGTGATAAAAAGAAGGACTCTGCAGTGTGAATCATTAGGGTAGCTGTCACGGTGTCCAGGTCTTTCTCTTTGTAATTGGTATCTGGGGGTGAGCTTTGTTTTTGCTAACACAGAGAAGCACAGTAGCATGCACTTTTCTAAATAGTGGGCTGCGTGCGAATGTGGAGAATATATCTTGCTACCTTATTGCAGTCTGCGGCAATACAGTGATGTCCCTCAGGCTCAAGTAATTCCCCATCTCCTTTGACATATTCCAGTGCCTATTTATGTAGAATTTGTACTGTTTATTATCCCTTGCAGAGATGAATGCCACCTGGTTAGATGTAGCAGAGACATCAATATATATTTTATATTTAAAATGAATTGATGATATTTGGTATGGGCATTCTTTACCAGCATTTCTTGTAGGTATGGAGACCTGCATTGGCTTGAGTTCTGGCTTTGGATGAATTTGGAGTATTGATGGCTTTAGCCGAGTCTAACATTACAATTGTCTACACTAACAGCTTTAATAAAATTCTGATGGTTTAAATTATGGTTGTTATTTTCTTAAAAGTGGAAACCGCATTAAGACCAAAGAGTTGTTTCCAATAATGACTAGAATAAAAAAAATACATCACCCATTTGATATGTGGCGGGTGTCGGGGTCCAATACAAGTCCGCTATATATCGAGGGCCGCAGTATAGCAAGAGATCCATAGAAAAACAAATAGGCTAATAACAGATCCTGTGCAACCACGCCTTCGTTTTATGGGGGGGTGTCAGCCTTCAATATAAGTCCTCTACGCAACCCGCTTTTTCTAATTTTTCATATAAAAAGCAGCACACCCTAAGTCAACTTAAGTCTCCAATTAATTTTATGAGTCTTCCTCTCCTTTCTTAAATGCACAGACCCGCTGCATTGCAAATCCCATTCCAAACATAGGAGGCTTGTTGCTAGGGAACTGACGCAAGTGAACACCTTGTTGGCTAAAATAAAAACCGCTTCAGCAAGTAGATATTTAATTTGCTTTGTGTTATTGTGCAATGTGTGCGTATATGATAACAGTATGATGTCTTTGTTTTTATTTGTTTTGTATATTTTTGTTTGTCCTGTGCAGTATGAAATAAAACGAACAGTAATTCTAAGTGCCTATGTATATTGCAGCTAAGGCATCGGCAGTTCGACTGTAAAAATGGGGAACAAACTCCAGGTCCGTGATATATCTGAATCCGCAAGTATAACAAGGGGTGGGTGTATGGTTAAGGACTGTTAGACTAGACAAGAGACAAGATAATTGTACTGCATTTCCTACAGTAGATATACAATATACTGGTGTAGTGTTTCCTTATCTGTCAGTTCTTGTTTGAATGTGTTTGCCAAATCTGGCTTGCTTTCATCTGGAATTTGATAACATACCATAACTACAAATAAATAAAACATTATCTATCCAGATAGGTGTTCTGTAGAATGAAAATCGAACCTTTAGCTGTGAGCTTTGAACGTCAAACTGAACAATGGCACAGAGGAAAGAGTGCACTAATGAACTGAATTGCACTATGGACCAGGTTTTACTATTGTATGGCGTTTGCACTCAGTCTGTTATTCAGTTCCAATACTGAGTTAGCATTTTTCTATAAATCTGCTTTGGAACTGTCAGACTTCCTCTGATTTTGGTGTAATCATACCCATTCGTTAAATGTTTCCTGGTTTTATCCTGTGCATTCTGCCAATTGCTTTACACATTAATAAAATCAAGAAGTACTATTTGTTATTACTGTTTATTGTTTTTTTGTAGTACTCGTTATTATTTTATTAATCTAAACGGACTAAATCAACTAGTGGCATGGACCACACCCCACCAGGCAGTTAGCTTTGTTTGTTTTTGTTTTTGTAAATTCATTTTATAAATGTATATGGGCTGAGGTTAAAAACCAGTCCCGACACAACATGGTGTGGCTGAAAGGGACCCTTTGTTCTCCAGCCGTGATATGTAAGGTAGGTAAAGATTCTATTTTTTAAAGTATATTTACAGTAGCTTATGTTTACCGTAGGGTTACAGATGCGGTACAGTACCTCCCTTGTTAGAGTGAGTAGCGCACAGCCACGCTAGCTTTTAATAGTGTGTTTTTACATTTGTGTTGTACTTTTTGTATTATGATACCATTGTTGGTAGCAGGGTGGTGGTGCCTGGTATTGCGCCTCTGATTTGGTTGTGACTGTAAAACAATTAAACTTGGACCCCCCACACCACACACACACACACACACACACACACACACACACACACACACACACACACACACACACACACACAGTGGATTTCTATACCCTTTAACACAGCAATATTGAACATCCTAGAATATCTCATCAATACATAGCCATGACTGTAATTCCCAACAGGGATGAATTGACTTCTTAGTACCTTCTGGTTTAAAATAACAAGCTACTTCACTAATTGTTTATCCAGGGTATAAAGCTGTGTAAAATAAAAAAACGGATACAGTCGTGTTTATTATGAAATTAAATTAATTGAGGCTAAATGTTTGCTGTGGCTGCATAAGTACATTTCCAAGTACTAGGGTTATTCATTTTTTATTTAAAAACGAATATGCATCATTATTCCACTTGACATGCATTATTTTAAATATTGCTTTAATTTCTTGCAGTGCCGGCTTAATGTCGTATTAATCACCCAGCATTGAGCTTGTGCCCATTTTCATGCATCTAGTGAGTTTAAATGGATGATTCGCAAGCAGTTAACAACTGAATGTAACTAATGGCTATTGCTCAGTCCCACTTTCTTCATTGTTGCTTGAACATGTAATTCTGAATTAGATCTGATTGTTTGAAGTTATTGAGGGGATACTAAGGTGTGGATGTGAGCATTTTGGAATCACCCTGGACTGCATCAACCACCTATTCGTGGTTTTCCTGGGATTATCCAGGGATTCCCTGGTGGTGTAACATGCTGTAAAGATCTTCTGTGAATTCTCGGGGCGTGGGCACAGTGTAGATTAATCAAGTTAAGTCAATACCGTATACTGTATTTGAAATCTGCTTGGAGAATGGTTAATCTTATAAAATCCCAGAGCTGAATATGTGGCAGGTGTGGGCGAGAGAAAATATGACCAAGGAGTAACTGAATATTAGAGACCAGTTACAAGTGAGATTGTGACATGTAATACTTTGATTTATTATATATTTCGAGTTAACATACTGATATTATTGATCCTAGAATCCTAGTACTGTCAAAGTAAACCTCATTTAAACCATCACTATTATGATCAACCTTGTATTTGTCTGGTGAATGAAATAAAATAAAAAATCAGCAGTGTGGCTTTCTCTGCCTTTTTAAAAACATTTTCATTGCCACCCTAAAAAATGATACATGAAGAATATGTCATAAATGTGTAGTGCTGTAGTTATTACACGAATGAGGATGGCCTAAAAACCCACAGTCCTCATTTAAATATGAAAGTTATTCAACACTAAATACCCCAGCACTTCTATACACTGTAAATGCTTATTCTTACAGTAATTGTTTATCAGTTACTGCATGCATGTCACATTCTTGAGTGAAAACACCTGGGTATATCACAAAATAAATACCAAAAATATTGTAAACTATTTGGATTTGCCAAGTGCAAATTGAAACAGGAGTTGGAAGAAAAACTAAAACTTGCGGTAACTAGTAGCAACTCTTTATAAAAACAAGCTAGTCCTTTTGCATGCCTGATTCACTTGGTATGCAAAACAAATTCCTGATGTATGTAAGTCATATTCCATCTTCTGGAGGATGGATCTCTCTGCACTTCCACCCCTAACCTTACAATCCTGAACAAGGCAAAGTGCCCCTCCAACCTACTGACACATTTCACATTTTGCAGAGACTAGCTAGTGATAGCGGAGGGAGCCAATACAGAGAGGGACAACATCACCAGGAGATCGGACCACTTCGACGCTACACCTCCCTAAGGCTGTGAACTACAAGCTGTCATTACTCTGCTACCTGGACGTGTGATGTTTGAACCGTCGAATGCAATAATTAATCTCAAGAGAGACTGCTGGTTTTGTTTTTGCTTTCTGGATGGTAAACAAGCGTCACTCATCTTGTAACCTATTGTGGACGTGTTTGTTTATGTTTGTGAAGAGATTTAACCGCAAGAGAGGTTTTAGTGTGATGGATCATATGCAGTGTGAGCAGCGGCTCTTGTGAAGTGTTTTCTTATACCAATTGTGTATTAAACTGGAGAGGCTATGGTAAATGTATTATATCCTTGGAGAACCTTTTAAAATTGACCTTAGAAACCATGTCCATTGTAAGCAATTTACAGAAAGAGGTTGTAGCTAACAAAGTAATTCCATCAATTTTACTTGTTTTGCACTACCAGTGGCTACATAGGTCTCAAGTTTTAAGTGAAACACATGATGTATTTTAATTTTAAAACTATGATATGTGGTACTACATTAGGTTAATGAAAGTTAGCTGTTTTCCATGCCTTGTTCTTGCTTGCAGGAAAACTGGTACACTTGCACAATGTGTTAAAATGAAAATGTGTTTCTTTCAAAGCTGCAAACTGGAGACCTCCAGTATATAAAGTGCAGCATCACCACTAAATAAGACCAGCATCCTTTTTCCATAAATGTAGATGACATAATTTCCCTGTGGCAGTTCTGGCTATGAAAATCACTTTCAGTTCCAGTTAGATGTACTCATCTGTCATCTAACTTTTTTGTTTCAGACCCAATTTTTTAAAGGCATAGAAGGTGCTATAAATCTGTTGCTGTCCTCTAGCAACTTAAAAAATAAATAAATGTACGTATGTGAAGGCAGCTGTCTGTCTGCATGTCATACTTAACTGGTCATTTGTGCAAAAGGTCGATATTGGTTCAGGTTTTTTTGTTACAACTCATTCTGAATTTACCACCATGGGATGAAAGCCGCTGAGGTGCTGCTTGTTTCATTTATTGATCTTTTTTTAAGTGTGGGAAGCCAGCTATCCAGCAGCTCCCATTCCCTTCTCTTCTTGTGTAACATGATAGGAACTGACCCTGCATAATTTACTACAGGATGGTAGACATCTTCAGTAACGTGTTTTTATAAAACTCAGCACCAAATAGAAGCCTCTGTCCTGTGCCAGCCTGTTAACTTTCACTTTTTCTAACTGCACTTGTGTTTGTAGTGCCACGCACCTGTGGTTTTAGTACACCAGGTTCCTGGATTTATTGGCCACATTCAGTATGTCAACTTGTGTTTGAACCTGCAGTGCACATTAAAAAAAACACTGGGCTGTGTAAACCATAAAAAACTATTTCCATTTTCCTAAACGGAATACCAGTAAAAGACCTACATTTATTGTGTGCATTTGTTTTTTGGGAGTGGGATTGTATCAGACTATTGATGGAAAGATTTATTTCTTTGTATAATTTGGGGCATTCTTACATCTTCATTCAAATGGTGTATTTTTAGATTTGTTGTTGGCTACAGTGTAAGGCATGGTTATTTTTACTGGGGATTAAGGTCGTTGTGATTTATTTTTTCATGGTACAGTACGAGGACACACTTTATGTATTTCTGTGTTGATTTATTTCACCTTGAAGTGCCATGTGATTTCATATTTTAAAGCTAGCTTCAGGGTGACCATCTTTTCAAAATATTAACTTGGCGATATTGAGTCTTCTCATGGGTTTGTTTATCCATAAATTCTATTGTGAAGGACAGCCAAATGGGCTTTTAAAGTGCACTACCTTTAGAAAACCAAATAGAAAAACACCTCCAAGTCATTAAACTTGTTTTAAGTGGGTTTACATGGATGAGCTAACTTTCACGACTGTATGCAGTAAAGATGTTTTACTGGCAACTCATAGGAGCTATTGTTTCAATAGTTTCTGTGGGTCTAATGTGGAACTTGGATGGCTTTTCAATATGTTTATTATAATATTCTGTACAGTGCTACAGTAGTGTGATCTGATTCACCTGTGTCATTTAGCTGCGTTGTATAATCTCTTTTTCTGTATAGTACCTGAGGACACAGTTGAAAATAAGTGTTGACAAAGGGTACAGTAGGAGAGTTTTACACTGAGTGGATAGGGCATTCTTTGGGTTACCTACAGTAGCCATGTTGTTAATGCTGAATTATTGGGATTCTTCATCTCAATGGACAAAGGCATTGCAATTGTTTTGTATTAATACAAGAGTCAATGGGATAGCAGTATGAGGCTGCCATTAGTATTGACTACAGTGCCAGTAACATTTTCATGTGTTTAAACTCCCACTAGTCTTGCACCTACAGTACTGTTATCCTGGCTTTCAGAACTACCATGAATTAGGCTATATTTAAATGATTATAAAAGCTTGAGCAACCAGGCCCATTAAGTACATTGCTCCACCCCTAAAGCTGCATAACCACTCCTAATAGTAACCCTACAGACTCGGGCATATGGCATCAGGTTATTTCAGTTATACTGTGCAGTTCTGAAACCTAGGACTGGATGCAAGACTGCAGTGAGCTTCAAACCCTGCATGAAGGCACTTGCAGAAATGTTTACTTTCATTTTCTTAGTTTTCTACACACTTTGACGTCCAGGTGCTATCCAGTGCCCTTTATTAGGAGTGTAGCAATCCGGATGTCATGTGTGCGGGAGGCTGCAGTACTGTACTGCAGAGTCTGATATTCCTCATGCCATGGAACCTTGACAGCATGGCTCACTCAGCAGTTTGAATAGTTCAACCTCTGTGAAGAAAAAACTAAAGAAAAAAACCAAAAAATGCCCTGTTTTAATAGTAGTGTCCGCTTTCGAGAAAGTGTCTGGTCAAGGAACTTCTTTTCATGTTGCTTGTAGAAGTTGCCATCCTGTGACCATCGCAGTGCTGTCTCTTTCTCAGTATTGATCATGTTAGGACCTGGTTTGTGTGCCAATACATTTCTTTCTTATTTTTGGGCTAGCTGACTCTGACATAAAAACACTGTTGTCATGTTGGTCCCCTCCATAAGAGTCCATTTACAGTACCGAACTAAACCAAAAGCTGACTGCAATTCAAACTCCACTCAATTCTGTCAGTCAACAAGTGCTGGTGAATTCCAAATTCAAGTGACCAAAGTTAAATGGAAACAGAATTGGCATTCTGCTGTATTTTCGAGTCCCCTAATAGGCGTTTTCCTAATTACAGAGCGGTTAACAATGCTTCCATTCGTAATGTTTAAAAATAGATCGGATTTTGTCCTTGTCTTGATTCTTTAAAACATCCACCATCATCACAGCTTAGTTGCACTTAAAAGGACAGGAGAAAATCGTGCATAACTACTTTAATAGTCTTGAAGACATTGTGGAAGACTTCTTCTAGTTGAAACATTTGTCATTGAATTTATTATGTTTCTTTTAGTATTTCTAGATGAATACATTTTTGCCCAGAATCCAAACTATGTTTATGCATTTGAAATATCCTCCTTATGTCCCCTGTCCATATTTGCTCATTTAGGTTATATTATTGTGCTGCTGAACTCACCAGTGTGAGCACATTCTCTGCATAAACTTCAACTATCAAGACTGAAAGCATAGAGTATAATGTACCATAGATTTAGCGCATTTTGTTCGTGGTGAGATGCTCTGAGATGTACTGTTGTATAGATTGCGAAACATGTTTGTGAAAGGGGTGTTTTTTTGTTTGTTTTGTTTTTACGAACGTAACGTAGTAAAACAGGCAGAATACAGTCTGGAAAGATGGATTGCTGCTTCTTTTTTTGGCTGAAATCCCAGACTGTTCAAGGAGCATATTAAGGCAATTTGGCAATGCAGCTGTAAGAATTACCTGTACTTTTTCTATGACCTGATCTGAAGGTAAAAGTATTCGCTGAGAGTATATTGATTCACACAGGTTCTGCACTTGTACTGTAGCAGTGTGCTGGCACTATGCTGTACTTGCAGGTAACGACACAGAGATGTTTGAATGAAATGTAAAAATGAAAAGAATTCCTTTAGGGGAAGGATAGTATTAAAGGAACATCAGCACAGTTAGATTTCAGTCAGTGAAACAAAAGTTGACTTGGATATGTGCAAGGTTTCTCCAGTTGAGATTTTTACTGCTGATCAAAAAGGGATTTTTAATTTAAACACGAGGGATGTTACTTATTCATTTTGCACTAAAATACCTTTCTCTTGTAGTGTCTTGATCCTTCATAAGATACTATATATCCTTGATACTTTATCATTCTTCTGATTTGCACTGTTATATAGAATTCAAATGTTTTCCTCCTAGATGAGTTTTCAACACTTTATGAAAATAAATTGATTTATTTGAACTCTGGTATAAAGTGCTAACTTTATTTCTCTATGGAAGTACTGAAAACAGTGAAGGGCTGTTTGTATAATATATTACAATTTGCTGAATGAACCAAAATCATGAAATATTGAGTAAGCACTGTCTGTCTCTATGTATGCACTGCATGTTAAAATGAAACTGTGTGACTTATTACATTAATGAAGGCTTTAAAACATTTGCCTAAAAGTCTTAGATTCTTGGGGTTTTAGTAATGGGAACACAGACATTGCTACCCAATGTAATGCTAATCAGTAATGGATGGATGGAGCCAGTGTGGAGAGTAGCTTAGTATTCACACAGCCCACTAAACCCTGCTTTAGGTGTTGGTACCGGGAAGCTATGTTATTTAGAAAAGCGCATGTATTTGATATTTGTAATCCAACACAGCTGTCGCCTGCACTGTAGAAATCCATTATTCTTTCATAGTAAGGCTTTTTGACTCTAAGCTGGTTTCAATTAATAAGTAATGCCCCATTAAGGTTTGTTTTATAGGACCCTCTTCTTGCTCACACAACAAAGCCAAAGCAATTTAATGGAGCTTTAAGCTATAGTACATTGGGAATGACATTTCCCTTAAAGAGCAAGTTTAGTGTGGGTTTGAAATGTCCCAGTTGTCTTACAGGTAACGAATGTCTTCTTCTTATTGTTTAGATTCCCTTGGTATAATTTTTAGTGGTGCGTGTGTGTGTTTTTTTTGTTTAGACCTTGAAATCACCCACCGGATCTTAATAGTGCACTCATGTTTTACCTCCATCTGTTACAACAGAGAGTAACCAACCTGCCCCCTCTGCGCCTAGTGGACGTGAAAGCTACTGTACCACATTAGTTCTATGGAGTATTTCTTACAGATCTGTATTACATTGACTGAGACAGGGTGTTGCAGGGAGACCGGTTAATGGTTGTACAGTAACAGTTGTATTTGGAAGTTAGTGTTTTTACCAGTACATAGAATATAGATTGGGCTCATTTGAACTGAGGAAGTACTGACCTGTACACCCCCTCTCTCAAGCAGAGATTTCTCCATTCAAATTATAATTCATCAGATGGTGCCCCTTAAATGTTCAGCGTCCAAGGACACACGCATGCCCTTCCTGGTATTTAATTTCTTTTTCTTTGAGGGAGAGGTAGGATTCACTGCTGATGGTAATTAACGGAAAGTGCTGTGGTTTCGCAGTGACTTGCAGTATGTGGGTAGAACACCATCTTTAGCCTGTGGTCTTCCTCTGAGCAGATTTCTGCTGAGTGTAAGACCAGGATCGACACAAAGAGACCCTTTCACTCACAAAGGTCAAGCCTACGATACAAGGAGACCAGTGAGCTCTTGAGGTTTTCCCAGAACACATTCATCAGAACATGCAAGTCTAAAACAACTGTTGTATTGTATCTGTGCACCGTTGTCTCTTGGTTGCCAATGCTGCATTGTTATTAAATATGTACTTTGGAAAGAGATCAATTACCAGACTCTAAAAAACATCTGTTTACGGTATCTTGTTTTGAGCATAGCTGGTGTATTTCATGGATGGTGTTTCTTAAAGTAGATTCACTCAGTTGCCGACACAATATGGCAAGAACCACTTGCAATCTGCACCCCAGAAACATGTTTTAAGACCCGATTCCCAACTAAAATAGTTTCACCCGCCATTCATTGTTTTGAGTCTGTGTTTCTGATCTGACGTCACCCCTCAAAGCCACCCTTTCACAACACCCTTGTCACTTCAACCCCTGTTTTAAAATGCAAAGTAATTTCTGAAGTGAATGCCCGTTGGTACTCCTCCTTCTAGAACACTGTATAGTGGGGTATTGAGACTGTGTACTGCACACGTCCCGAAGCATTTAAACCCTCCAGTCAACACCTCTCTTTCCCTAGCAAGCTTAAACAGTGTTGGACCAGAGAAAAGAACCGGTAAAGGATAGAAAACCATGCAGTGGTGGTGTGTCATTTGCTGTAATTTCACCTACTGTACTGTAATTACTGAGCAACCAGTATTTATTTATCTTCAACAAACTTGCTTTAATTTTACAATATTACACGTCAGGTGACACCCCCCTCCTAAACTGTAGGAGTTAAAATTATTAGTTATTTTACACCTATTTTTCTCTCCTGATATAACATTTCCAGTACTGATCCTTGAAGATCAGCGTGTGTTCTCAGATCCCGCTGACAGTCTATTTCCCTCTGTACACCCAGGATGACAAGGGCCGCCCTGCTGGTGTACCCATAATAATATTATTAATGTTATAGTTTATCGCATATGATATAAATACTGCTTGGAACTTTTACTGGAAATAAAAAAATCATCACAAAAGACAAAACCGCATCCCCAAATCACTCTCAGCAATGGTGCTAGAATAGAAAAAACAGAACAAACTGATTTCACGAAAAGACAAAAACCTGTTTTTGTTTCACGTCGAACAAGCTGAACGTGTCCGAGTCTTTTCGCCTCGCGAAATTCCACCTTTAGTGCAAAGATTTTCGGCCTGTGCTTCCCTGACTGTGTGTGACTCAACCTGCACACCACGTAGTCACGCTTTACCAAGTGAACTACTCGGGGACCCTGTGCAAATATGTATTTTCATTTTTTTTTTTTTTTGCAAACCTTCCTCCTGGTCCCTAGTGTCTGTTTAGTAATGTATTTTATAGTTTTGTGCTGTCAGAAGACTGTCCAGTTTGTTTCCATACAAAGTAGTTTTAGGTACAAGAATTCGAGCCATTATGAAACCTGCTTCCCACCAAATAGGAATGACCGGCTACTACTGTACTACAGTATGGCTGGTTTCACAGATTAGAACTAGTCTAGGACTACCTTGCCCATATTAACATTGTGTAGTCCAAGCTTAGTGATGATAATCGGGCTCTGTGAAACCAGCCACTAGTATAAAACAGATATTTAACAGGGGCATTTTAAAGTAACCATCTCCAACATATAAAATGTAATGTAAACGTGAAAGCCATTTGTTTTAAAATGTATTTTAATGCTGTTCTTCTGTTACATAGTAACTCAGCATATCATACTATTGTAAAACACGTCATTTTAATTAAAGGCTTTTATTTATTAAAGTAGCTCAGATGTGTTGTGCTTGTAATACTAAGGGCTGTTTTTTTTTATTCAAACCACTTTACATATTTGTCCTGTCTAATGAGCTGCAAATAGTACTCCAATTGCGACCAGTTCAACTTCATTGACACGTTTTACATGTTTTATTTTTAAAGACGTTTCCCATAGTTTCCTACAAAACCAAGTTCAGTTACATGTTATTTGTAGTTTGTTGTAATGTAATTCTGTCTAGTAATGTAATTTGATCTTTTTAGTTTGAACAGCTGGCATAGATGACATGTAATATATATTCAAGACTTGTCAAGTAAATTTGATACCATGTATTATTTTCATGTAAAAAGTATCTACTATATATTACATATGACTTAAGCCCTTGTATTATTCCTTCGGACCTGTCCCTAATATAGACTTTGGCCACCATTTTCCCCGAGTACAGCCATGACACGGTATACGGTAGCGTAGTCGCCACAGTGTGCTGGAAGGTGTCTCAAGGGACGTCGGTCCATTCAGTCACTAATATGTCACGCAATTGAGACGGAGGATTATACTGACAAATCCATCGTCCCATTGGGTAGATGGGTCCTAATAAAGTGGCCAGACAATGTACATACAGTAGTATGTTTGCTACATAAGCAACATTACCATTCAAATTCAAAGGGAACTTTCAAGCAATGTAGAAAACTCTAGAACTGTAACTCTAGCAGTGCATTCTAAATGTCAAATAACGAAGCCTTGTCCCAACGCTGCAGCATTTTGTATTTATTATGCATGAGTTCTTTCAAATTTGATGCAATGCCAAGAAGACCACCAAGGGATGAAGATGGAGTCATCATGTAAATGTGGGATGAGAAGGAGATTAAAGCTGTAAGCCTGAGCAGATAATTAAAAAAAACAATACTGATCTGATGCATTTGCAGACCTGCATAGCGTTTTAATTTTTTTATTTTTTTTTACTTTCCTTGAATCTCTGGTACTTGCAGAAAATGTTCTTCGAACTCATGATTCTTTTGATTTTGAGAATCTTGTGCACTACAAAAATATATGCACTGCATATGGTCGTTCCTTTATCAGGGGAGCCACTCTGCCACCCTATAGTCAGATTTGTTGCCAAGTTACTGATCTTGCAGCTCACCCATCCTGGCTGGTCTCTGATAGGCCATGCCGGGCACATGACCAGTGGGGGACGGCCGAAGCTTGATGAGATGAGCTATCCCCCGGCTGTATTCTTCACTGTTGTGCATCTTTTTGACGCAGTCATTTATAAACTGTAACGGGAACGATTCCGAACGTGGTCACTGTTGCCTTCATATACATTTCAAGCAGTGTTTGTTTGACTACAGTATTTGAATATTTTTTTTGAAAATGCACTGAAAACATCCATACTTTTTTTTTAAAAAGCAATATGGTTTCTGATAGACAAAGGAATTGAGGGATACTGCAGCTTTAAGTTTGTATTTTAACATATACGCTGTTGTAAAGAAATTAAATGTGGAATAGATATAGAGAGGGCCTTGGGCAGATGGGTTTAATGATTTCCTTCACATGTGATTTAGTATTGGACCTGGAAGTCTTTCCGAGATGGGAATTCTCAATTGCATACATGTCCTTCTGATTAGGGTAAGTTACAGATTAAGAACAAAAAAGGAGTCAACCCGTATTGCATTTCAGGTTTGAGGGGATAAGATATGACTTTAGAAGGAGGTAAACCTAAAACCAAACAAATGGTTGAGCTGTTATTTATTTATTTTTTGTATGTATGTATTTTGTGTACTAGTGGTAGGCCTGGTCTGTTGTGTAGTAGTTTTATGACTCTGTAGATTTATGTTTACTGAGAGACCACTACTCCTTTCACTTGTCACCAAACCCATGTTTGAACCCAGGCATCCAAAGGTGAAAGGCAGTTACGTACCTGTATGCACACAATTTTGGGCACAGAAATCATCTGACTAAATAAATAAATAAAAATAATACTTTTCACAATTTGAAGCATGGTGCCTCACCAGAAAGCAGAGTTTGTTGACAGCCCCCCCAGAGGTTGATTTATTTAAGGCCATTTTAAACCTGACTACTACAAGATGCAACAATACATACTGTAGTATTTCTATTACACCAATAACATTTTACAGGAAACCGAATGCACTGGTATTTTCATCATAGGCCAACGACCTGAAACTGCATGTGATACTTCATCTACTTTCTCCTCTCAACTCAATAACTGTATGTTATTTATGTTTGGAAATATTTTTATTGCTGTCTAGTTGACGAGTACATTCCACTGCATGTAACAATATTTCTAAACTTCCTTTCAGCTTGACAACCACTAACCTGTCTGTCAGAACTGTAAAAGGCATTTTATTGTCCTGGCTGAACTGAAAATGCACTAAAAATGAGTTCATGTGCTCTCCGTGATGTTAAACAGTACCTTGCTTCAGAGGGTGTTTGTCATCCTTCTGAGTGGTTCTGTTGCTCCAACATTGATTTTATTATTCTCTAAATTTGCCTTTACTTGACTTTGAGGAAAGTGCCAGGACTGAACAGCATCATGTGTCAATGTGACCTTTCAGCAACTGTCTTTAATGTAGAGCAAATGGAGGTTGAAAGATCACTTTGTCGCGATTTGAATAGAATGAGGAAGGTTGTTCAGTCCCAGGTAGATTTGGAAAAAGCATTACAATTACACCGTATGAAAGCACAGAACGCAGAACCACTCGGAACGATTGCAGGCACCATCAAAAACGAATGGCAGTGTGGAAAATCAGTTATTGTGATTGAAGTTTGATTGGAAGCTACTTGCTGTTTTAATAAAAGAAAAAAAAAGGATTTTGAAACATAAACACCCCGTGTTTTGATAAATTGGTGTGTTAAAGCTGAATTATCTGTAAAACCTACTGTTCATTCATTTCCCCTTGCATTTCAATTAAAAAAAAAAAAAAAAAAAAAAAAATTGAAGAAAATTACTCTGAAAAGCAGAGTCCCCATTCATTCCCTTCCTGTTGTCTAAAAACATGGAGGCTATTTTTACTCTACTCTTCTTTTGACGCATCCTTGGTTGTTTTGCTGTTTGCCACTGTTAATTAGCGCGCCAAGCGAAAACTATTAAGTGGACACTTTGTTCCTAGAATAAGTTAAGTGGGGCTAGGAAATTGACTGTTGTGAGAGTCCTTTCCAAAAATAACACAAGACTTGGTGGAGGGCACAGTAGTGTTGGCACCAAGCTGGCTGGAGCAAACCTTGGCAGAAAAGCAAACAACCGGTTAGGGAACCAGACCTGCTGCGGCTACTTTTTAGTGGCGGAATCTGAAATAAATCACTGTGACGATGTACAGAGATTATCATAATAGCAGTAGCAACATTCTTCTTCCATTCTGCAATTTTTCCCACTGCTGCTGTGGTTTCAGTATTTCCAACTAAACAGTTGGCAGGTCCTAATGTGTACAAACTTTCTCAAAGGCAGGAATTTTAGGGGTTAGTAGGGCAGTGGGCTACTTCCTCTTTGGAGGTGAAAGGAGGGCCACATCAACCTAGAACCTAATTGACATGTATTGTAAAAACCTCCAGCATAGTCTGTGTTTGATTCAGGGCTGAATGCCAAGGAGGGGTCAGGGCAGGATTGAGAGATTCTGGTTTGTAGTGCAGCTAACAAGTACAGCATTTTATCAGTTTGTCGTAGAAACGGCATAAATCTCTACAACCTGGTAATACATTGCAGTCAGGACCAGAGTGCAGTATTAATCACATTTACATGTCCAAGAACAGCTACTATATGGTTATTGTGTGGCTGCTCACTCATACAACACTGCCGGGTGGCTCTCTAATCCACGTCTGCAGCGTGGCACTGCTCAAATAAAACATAATGAGGACTGGGGCCTTGTGCTCCTCCACACATAGCAGTCCTTTCAAACATGTCTCTAATGAACACCCAGATGCAGCCGTCACAGGTTAGGCCCTTGTGGTAACTGTGGATACAGCACTGGCTTCCCTGGACTGGAAAGCTGGCACTGTTATCTCCGTGCTCTTCAGAACACCTTGTGCGTTCACAACCTGTACAACCAGTTTGTCAACAAGCAAGTGATGTCTTGAGCATTTTGGCGAATCTTATTGATTGTTTGAAACGGGGCAATTGAGACTAAAACAGGACAATTAATCAGCATTCTTGATACATATGGTACTGTATCTTCCACAACTGTGGACAGCTTGATATAAAACACCTGTAAATATGTGTGTGATGGAATTCCTGTGAATGTTTGTTGGCTCTAGATCCAGTGCTTTAGTTATGTTAAGCTTGGTGTTTTGAAAGCAGCCAGACTTGAACCACCTTCACTTCCCTAGGATTGTGATTTTCTGATCACAAGATTGTAGAGCAGTGGTTAAAATATTAGCAGTGTGCTGCTGTACTTCCTAAAAAGCTGTGAATTTCATTTTTGACTAATCTGTTTCTATTAGTTTTTGCTCCAGCTCTGTAGAAATCAGTGTGGACATTTTTATATACTTGGGATATACAAGTCTATGCTAGGGAAGCTGGACTTCATCAGTCTTTTACAAATGGGTTATTCCATTCCAAAAGTGTTTTTTTTTTTTTTTTTTTTAAACCCTACCTTCTCGGATTTACACCATACTTGGTTCTTAGGGTTGTTTCAGGCAAACAAGCTCACATGTACATTTTTAGAATGATCAGGTCAAGGGGTCAAAAGTTGAATAGAATAGATTTTGACCTCTCTAACCAAGGGCAGTCGGGACTGCATAGAACTGCTGAATACATAGAAATCAATTATATTAAACATAATAAATTTTTGAAAAATTCTGTTTCACTGTTTTAAAAGCCCAAACAACATTGCACAATTTAATTGTGAAAAATGTCCTTAGTTTGAGGTGTGTGTGTACGAGAACTACAGTTTTTTTTTTTCAATGAATATGACCTTTTTAAAGATGATAATGCTAAGCATATGTGAATAAGTAAATCCGTTATAAACTTCTTTTTAACATGCATAAGTCGGGGCCTGATAGATAGATAGACAGATTATTACACTGATATATGGGTGCCAGAATGTCCCATTTTAAACAACAATGTTTTCTCAGAAGAAATCATCGAAGGCCAATACAGTAAACGCAGCTGTTTTTGAAATGAACTCGGCAAGTGGAGATGCAGTCTCCTGAAATAGAACAGTCCGGGGGTCAGGAATATTGTGTGTCTGTAAACCGAATAACTGGATGCAGCTGGATTGCAGCTGAACGCTACACAGAGTGCAACCAATAAAGATGCTAACGCAGACCGCTCATCCATGCAGGATTAGGCTTTGCTGTGTCTGTCTGGACTAGATTCTGCAACCCTGGAACTCCGTTCTGCTTCTAATACTCGAAAATGCTGTGAGTATTGGCTGTGATGGGTTTAAGCAGCCTTGATCCTGCAGACTTTGACTGTTGTCATACTGGAAGCTAGTAATACACACAGTACAAGGTGCTTTATTGTAGATGCTGATGGGTTGATTCTCATAGAAAGTGAAGCAAAGGAAACTGGCAGTGGAGCAAATGCATGACAAATAAAACAAAAATGATTTGATTTTTTTCACCTCTAGTGTTATGTTTTTATATATAAAGGAAATGAAGCTCTTGCTTAAACCCAGTTCAGATGCTCAAGTTATGTGCAGACTATTACATGTTGCATCGTGCAATGTAAATGTAATGTTTGTAATGTCATTAATTTTAAAGAATAAATAGCATTATTTTTTTATGTTTTTTGCTGTTAGTCTAAACAGTTTGGTATTCTGACATTAACTGCATGATCAGTGTTTTCGATGTGTATGTTCCGGAAATTCTATCTGCTCCATATTGTGCAATGCCAATATGTACCAGACTGTTCTACAAAGAAGACTCTGGTTAACAAGGTACTGCCATTAAGACATAATTTCAAAGAGTTTCCTCGAGTCCTAAATCAACTCATTTTTTTTCAACGAGAGAATTCCATATTTTATTGAAAAATAAATGAGACGTAAACCTTGAATAATAAATACTTGCTTGTGTTCTAGTTTAACAAAGAGTTAAAACCTGGAGGTAAAAGGTTTGAAAAACAAAACCTATAAAAAGTTTGGGGTTGTAGTAGTTGCAAATGGACTAGCACACGGTTTCAGTTGTGATTTTTTTTATTTTTTTCTTGATGATTCCAGCATGATAAATACAGTATCTGATGCTCTTCAGAGACTAAGATGCTGTTATGGTTTACAGCAGGGAGCCCGCATGCTGAGATGTCTTGGAGACAATGTGATAGCTTGGGAGAGTACGATGGAGTAATAACCCAAGCCTGCTGCTGTATGCAAGGGAAACCTGTCTAGGTAAACCCTGGCTAGAAAATAATCTTAGCTGAATGCCCAGTGGATGATTTTCTGCTGTTGACCATTAAACAAATTACTTGCTGTCATTGTGCAGATGAAATTGTTTCACAAGGGAATCAATATTCTCTCTCAAATAAAGGTCATGGGGAAAAATGATAATAATCATTAGTTGGATGGTGTACAAGGTGTTCTGATTTGACCTTGCAGACAAGGGTGCTCAGCCAGAAGCAGGTGGAATATTCCTCTGAGTCACCTAACGGTGAACGTCAGAACTTGTCTTCACATTTAAATGTCAGGTGCAGGAGGTCAGATTGTGTGTGTGTGTGTGTGTGTGTGTGTGTGTGTGTGTGTGTGTGTGTGTGTGTGTGTGTGTGTGTGTGTGTGTGTGTGTGTGTGTGTGTGTGTGTGTGTGTGTGTGTGTGTGTGTGTGTGTGTGTGTGTGTGTGTGTGTGTGTGTGTGTGTGTGTGTGTTTTATTTTAATTTTAAATATCCTTGTGTCCTCACTGACCGTGGGATAGCAGCTGCATACAGACATAGGTCAAGGGTTAGTGGAGCTCCGTGTTACAATGACATTTATACCACAGATAGATTTGTGTGTTCTTGCCTGGGTAACGCTGACCCAACTGTTTCATTTTGTATTACAATATTGTTGGTCCAAAAATGATTTGTTGTGTTCAGATACAAGTGCAAAGTCGTTGTAGCTAACACAATTCCATAAATCCTACCCGTTTTGCACTTCTGATGGCAAAATATAGGTCATGGTGTGTAGTTTTGAAAGAAACATTCTGCAAAACATGTATTTCTGTTTTTAAAATCGATAGATGAAATGGTAGCCATATTAATCCAGAGATGATAGACAAAGAGAAGGAGATGTGATACCTTTTATTGGACTAACTAAATAATTATTATTTATAAATAAATAATAAGCTTTTATTAGCTTTTATTTATTTAATTTTTTTTTCAACCTCCTCTCTCCCATTCTTGCAGCCAGCCAGTCCTCCAGCATAAACATGGCGGTGCTGAGTCAAGTCTGAATTATTTTGTGTTATTGCGGAACTCTTGATAAAATCAGCTCTGCTTGTTGTCCACTTGTTATACTCCTTAATGTCCTTTTCAAAGTGATTGATTTAAAAAAGGGTTTGACTGTACTGTGTGTTGTTTTTTCCAGCAGTTTGGAACATTTAATAGTTTGTTTTTCCTTTCAGAAAAAAGTTCAGTTTGCATTTGCAAATTAGTCTGGCTAGTGTAGAAAAATATACAAATAACAGGCAAATAAATCTCATACAAAAAAGGTCTCCCACAGTTATGGTTTAATTTTACACTAAAAATATAATTGTTTACTACAGTCCATAACTTCTTTTTGCTTTGTTTTATAAAACTAAAGTTCCCATTTTTATTTCTTGTATTTATTTTTGGGTCGGCTCAAGTTTTCGAATTGTCACAGAAGCAACAAAGACAAGCTCCCTGATACTCTCTTGTCTCAAATAGAAATCCTTTGAGCATTTACACCAGTGGAGCAGAGGCTGCCAATGGCGTGAGTCAGACTTTCCAAATGGCTGCCCCGAAACCAGAAAACCACAGACCTCTTCATGTAGATGCCTCAGAGGCCACGACCCCAGCTGAAAGAAATTAGGATGGTAGCGTGTCAGCCCAAGCAGGATAGAAGAATAGCTGAAGAGCTCGGTGCCAGCTCACAGTTCAAGGAAGGTTCCGCAATAAAACGGCTTTATGGGTTGAAACAGTTAAAGAGCGAATTACTGGTGTTGTAGAACAACACTACACCTCTTGTATATTGCAACCTGTAAAAAAGTATACATTCTCCCAATTCCATAAAAGGCTTTTTCAATTTTACAAGCAGTGTAAATATTTGAGAAGCAGGGAGGTGTCTCGGTGAATACGCAAGCAGTATTTCAGAAGTGGCAGTATCCCAATCTCCTCTCTCTCTCCCTCCCGCCCTAGTATAACAAACTGAGGAATTTAGGCAGGGGACATTCCATTGGATTAAAAAAAAAAAGCTTTTGTTATACAGTAAGTGTCCCCTTGCCAAGACATATCAAAAAATGAAAATCCTTTAGCTTCATCCCTGGTTTTGTTTATGCCATTGCTGCTGTGAGGGGTTGATTTTGAAATGACTGTAGTTCTGGCATGAGCCTGTGAATGGATTTTCCTGTGATGGGATGCACTGCACTGCATGCATCAATACACACTGAAACTGTGGCCTGCTATTTCTGCAATTGGCCTATAAGTAGGTTTCAGCATGTTCAGAACCCTACAGCCTGTATTGTACTGTAATTCTTTATGTATTTTTTGTATATAACTAAGTTGCCGTGGGTAAGGGCGTCTGCTAAGAAATAAATAATAATAATAATAATAATAATAATAATAATAATAACAAGGGGCTGGTCAGCGCCTTACCTCCCTTTTTTGAAAATCTCTTCATTGGCTTCTGATGCAACATAGGTTTCATTTTTTTAAGTTTCATTAGTCACCTAAAGACCTTGCTTGATCTTGCTCTTGCCTATATTTCAGAGCTGCTCAATCTATGCTACAGTAGTTAAGCGCATGGTCTGAAGATCTTTGTTTATTGATGGAGCAACGAGTTAGCTTCGCTACCCAGGGAGAGTGTGCCTTTTCAAATTACAGTGCCTAAACTCTGGCAGTAGTAGCACTAATCATTTGCAGCCCAGTATTTATGCATTGTGAATTTCACATCTGAAGTGTAGGGCATTATCTTAGTTGATACAGAATGTGTGCCATAAAGCCCTGGTCCAGGCAGTGTGTGGCAAATCTCCAAACAGATTGTATTTAATTTAAAAAAAAAAATCATTAGAATGGTCTTCCAAGCAGGGTTTATATTTATGCAGCACAGAAGCTTGCTTCTCTGTAATCTGAGTTTTTTGGGAGAGGCAGATGCGTGGTACAGTAGATCATTCCAGATTATGTGTAGTCATAATCCCCTTCCCCCACTGAAGTTCAAAATGCAGAAAGTGGGATTAACTGTGCAAGTCTTCTAGCCCCCTACTCACACACTGCACAGCTGATCCCAGGAGCACAGCTAGATTATGCTATGCACCAAAAGTAACCTGACTGCAGTCTGTCCTCATCACTGCTTGGTGAGCATTTTAACACTGTGTTTGGTGAGATGACCTCCTCTTCTCTCCTGACTATTTTGAATAAATGCATTTAATGTCTGTCACTTACACATGTAAAATAATAGATTTTTTATTTTTCTATTTTAGTAGTCGACAATTAGTTTTTTTTGGTTATTTTTGCCCCAATTTTTAGTAGATTTTTTAGCTCAGCTCTCCGCTACCACCCCCGCTCGGAGGGGTGAAGACAAACACATGCTGTCCTCCACAGCATGTGCTGTTAGCTGCTCGCTTTTTTACACACTGCAGAATCACCGTGCAGCCAGAGATACAGCGTCAGAGGACAACGCAGCCCTGGGCAGTTTACAGGTAAGCCCGCAGGCGCCCGGCCAGACCACAGGGGTTGTTGGTACAGAGTGAGCCGAGGGGCACCCTGGCCGACCTAACTCTCCCTCACTCTCGGCCAGTTGTGCACCTCCACCTGGGAGCTCCCATCCTCGGTCAGCAAAGGAATAGCTTAGACTCGGAACCAGTGACGTCCAGACTATAGAGCGCATCCTGTACTCTACGTGAGTGCTTTTACTAGATGTGACATTCGGGGAGACCCCTACAGCTGTTTTGAGAGATAATCCTGAGATGAACACAGATATGTGGTCGATGCAATCCAGGCTATTTTTTATCGTCCTGTAAAATCCAGATGTGGTTTATTGGGATATACAATAGGTCAATCAATGGTGTAGTACTACAAAAAGGAACTTGTAAAATGATTTGACCGACATCAAAGTTTTAATTGAAACGCTTCTCAAAGAATTTGCTACGTTTCTTTTAGTATTACCTATACTACCATTGAGTTTTACAGTTATGGATGAACCCTTAGTCAGGTAGGCAAATATCCAGCAAATCTTTGTCAAATTGTGATGAAACTTGGTGTCGCCATTAATTATTATAAATCGCATATGAGAAATCAACCAATCACCTTTTCAGGATTCGTCAAAATTCCAGTTCCAATCTTATCTCATGTAGTAGTTCCTGAGTGCAATGATTTTATGATTTTTAATAAGATAATAATACATTGTGTGTAGAGTCTCTTATCACAGGATTCAATTTGCAGTTTGATCTGCAAGAACAACTCCGCTCAAACTGCATGAAGTGACATCTCTTAAGAGACGCACTATATGGACATATTCATTTATAGCACACATTCTTGATGGTTTCTAGGGCATTGTGACATCACAGGAGGGTACTAGATTGTAATTGATTGGGCTAATTAGAACCTTTGGGGTTTCTGTTAGATTTTCTTAACCTGAGAACCAGAACCCCTAATTATACCTACAGTATCAACATGATGAAATGTTTCATCTTGAAATAAATATGTTGTACTGTATTCCAGAGCTGTTTCAGTAGTATAACTATATTTGTTGTATGTGTTCTCAACAGCCAGTATTTCCAATTTCTTGAAAGGAAAGCAAAGTATCCCTCTGACATCAATAGGATGTCCCTATTTTGTCTACACTGCAGTGTACTCCACAACAACGGGTGCTGTTACATACATTAATTTGTAGATAGTTGTTTCTTTTCGTCAGTATTTTTATCGTCGGTTCACAGAACTGTCACAGTATCACACAAGCACATACAGTGCTTTCTTTTCACACCACACACCCAAAAACGACAGTTTGTTTAGAACTCTGGTCCAAATCAACACACAGAATCACGGGGGGGTTCCAAAGAGTGGGAGATTCCAGGACCATACTATTAACATGTATTCGTTTTATCTATGGTATTAACCTGTACTGTGTTCAACTGAATCCAAAACGAACTCGTCATCTAATTCCTGACGCTAGTTACTTTCCTACCGACCTTCTAGCTCTGTCACTTTGTTACTATTTAAGCTAAAATGGATTTAGATAAGTAAAACAAGAATTAATTTCAAACACATTTTCCATTTTAATTCAAGCTTTATGGAGTGCGGTACTATCTAAAGAGCATGACTAGTTTAGTGTTGACTTTAAGAAGTAAAAATGGGTTCATGAATCACCATTGCAATACAGTTATCCAGTAAAATATGAAATTTGCGCCATGCTTGTAAGTTTGAAGCACATGGATGGCGGACGGGCCTAGCCTCGGTGTGGACTGGTCACAGCCAGCATGATCTTAACCATCTTGATCTACTTATCTGAGTCCCAGCCAGCATCATGGACAGCATCAAGAACATGTACCTCTTTTCTACTGTACAACCTAGCCAGTCCAGCTTGGGAAGAGCGTGGTTGTTTTTCCACTTCCAACTGTCACGCAGTGAACGTGTTGAGACGCGTGTAGATGAAGTGGTATTAAGAGCCACTGTATTTGAGTTGAGAATGTTGAGAATAGTTGTTTTTCTTTGTTTTCGATCGTCGTATATTACTGAATACAACTGAAAGGCAATGACAGGCTGATTATGCAAAGAGGAGAAGAATGCTTCTCGGAGAGAGCAGTTTTTTTTGTACTTTTATCTCCTCCAATATGCTGCACGCCATGTTGTTTGTCTTCCTGGAGTCTACTGACTGACGCAGAGTAACAACAATAATCAGTAACTCCGCCCCTAGCCCGGCTCAGCTCCGAGCCAGATTCAGATGTGTTGTGAGGCCAGAGTTTTGTGTTCTCAGCTCGACAAGTAGCCAGTGGAAAACCACCCGTACCGTGAGTGCCCCAGGAGAGTGGAGGACTTGCTGCAAATGACATACCACCCAACTTATGTGTTGGTTCCAATGTATCACAGGATTCAGTACTTTCACCTCTACAACCAGGTGTGCAGTCCCTATTTCAGCTAGACAAGATCAGTGGTGAGGTTAGAGGTGAGGTCTGTATTGTTAGTAACCCAGGTCAGTTTTTGTTAGAAGCTACTGTAGGTATTTCTTCAAAGTGTAAACGTCCTGCCAGCTGAAGGACAATCCAACAGTTTTATAACAGGTTTTTTTCCATGTCCTACTGTAAATAACAACTCTGCATTCCCATGGTTATATGGATGTTTCTTAAAATAGCACATATGTGTATTTAAAAAGGTTTTAGCAGGCAGAAGTGATACAGGATCCGATTCTCTGGGCTGGAAAGCAATACTCTCAGTAGATCATATTCTCACCTAGCTGTCTGAACAACCCCATATAAAAACAGACCTTGAAAGACACAAGATTTTATGGTTTTGCCCTTGATTTAAATTGGAATTGTCATTGATGAGATCGGAGATGTTCTTCAATGACTTTATTTCAGCTGAAGTGCTGGCTTTCAGAACCATGGTTAGGTATTGAGGACTTGCGTGATAGTTGGAATACAGACTTCTCCAAAATGAAGCAACCAAACTTCTTGGAAATCCTTGGGTAGCTGCAATTATTGAATATATCATATCCTTTTTAACTTGTTCCATACAGTGTACAAATGTTTTTAGATTTCAGATTTTCTTTGGGTTGTATTATTATTATGTACTTATGTAACTTTCTCATTGAGCAGGATATTTGCTACACAGCCTAGATTGAAAGAAACAGATGTATGCATTATCAGAGCTGCTGTAATATCTTGAAGTTCTCAGAACCTCACTGTGACCTAAGATTCTTGGCTAGTGGATGTATATTCTACAGAGACAGTGCCTGCTTTACATACATTTTCAGTTAAATTACCCTCAATAACTGTAGTCAGTTTTTAAGCTCTAGCAAAAAGATAACCACAGCTTTCGCCACAAAACCATGCAATATGTTTTTCTTTTTTTTTTTATGACACTAGAAATAGACATTGTTCAAACGTTTTATCGTGTGCAAGTAAGCATCTAGGTTTGTGTGGTCACTGAAGCAGTAAGCTTATACATTGCATCCTGTGTTTTCACCTCAGTGTCCCTCAAGTGGCTACTGTTTGTGAATCACTTCCTGCATCACAGAGGTCAGCTGAGGTCAGCGCTCCAGTGTGTGGAGGGGGAGGGTTGTTATCTGCAATGTCTGAAAGGCCTGGCTTTGAGAGATGAGAGGGTGGGAAACTGCAGAGGAAATGATTTGTAAAACTGGATACTTAGAAATAACTATTCTAGACATTTCTGAGCATGAGAAATTCTTGTTTTAAAAAGCTGCATGGCTTTTGAAGAGTGGGGGATTCAAGGAAGCAAGTTTAGAAACATGAGCAAAGTAATGTTTGTCCAGACTGAATAAACATGCTTTCCTATATAAGTGTTGCATATAATATTGGAAAATAAATTGTATTAAAAAAAAACATGCAAGTGATGATACTCGCAAACAGTTACAAACACTGCTGGAACACATATTATAAACCACCACAATATAAACAACATTTTCAGTCAACTATATTATGAATAAAAGTTCTGATAATGGTGTCAATACTGTTCTGTAGATATATTTGAATGAAGTATTTTCCAATTTAGGACATCCTTTTAAAATGTGCTGCTTTTTTGTTATAACCCGACACAGTTTTCTGAAGTTGGGTTGATACTACAGGTAAGAGCTTTGTTGTAAGAGATGGATGTTTTACTGTACATTCTGTTTACAATAATTACCTAAATGTATGTTAACATATTACTGATTTTTGCAACCAATCAAAGTAGCCCTCCATTATATCTTTATGGTGATGTGGGCTAGACTGTCCATATGCGCAGCATATGTGAACTGTACAGATATGGAAAACACTGAATAAATATTGAATGCATTTGAAACTTTTACACTGTACACATCCTGCTGGCCTCCGTATTTTACATGCATCTCTTCAATATTCAAATATTTAAACTATAAACTATTTCAGGTAACATGCCTAAAAATATCATAAAAAAGAAATATGGTACTTTCATCTTGAAACAAATTAGTATAAGAACATAAGAAAGTTTACAAACGAGAGGAGGCCATTCGGCCCATCTTGCTCGTTTTGGTTGTTTATAGCTTATTGATCCCAGAATCTCATCAAGCAGCTTCTTGAAGGATCCCAGGGTGTCAGCTTCAACAACATTACTGGGGAGTTGGTTCCAGATTCCCAAAATAACTACCATATATTCTGTAGCTGTTAATTTAATGTGTTTTGTAAAGTCATTCACAGGTGTGTTTGAATTATTTCTTTGGAAATGTTACTGGGTTGAATATTGTTGAAAGAATTATTTTTTCAATTTTTATTTTATTTTGCTATGCAACAATACTTACATACAATAGAAACATTTTAATTGCAAGTGTAAACTGCACTGTAGCCACCTGTAAATAAAACATGCAATATGCAACAACCACAGTACTGAGGAACAATGCTCTCAACGTAGTTTTCAATCTGTGCAGGACCCTCACATGTGTTTGAATACACTGCCGCTAAAGCCATGGTGTTGGCTCTCGATGAAATAGAGCCATTAAACAGCAGATTTTCTGCACCATCTTCCATAAATTAATCAAAAAATTGTGTATTCTCCACCATCTTGAAAGTTCTCTCTCCGTAACATACCGTTCAATAAGAACTAACTTATGTTATGTAGCACCACGGCAGAGAGCTCTCCCTATTGAACGCAAGTTTTACTTTACTGGGCTATTTTACTTTTCTGCGCAGTGTATTTTTCTATAGTAGGGGGCACTGGGGTGGAATGGAAATCAAGCTGTATGTGTATTTTTGAATTCCTCTTTCAGGATTGTATTGTGGTCTGTTAGGACAAACGATTGCAGTATTGCATGGGAAATATTATGAATACACAGAGAGATTTACTATTTATAATCCTGCCCCACATGACGAATTAAAACTGATAAGGAGTTAAAGCAAAAGAAAGAAAACACCAGGCTGGTGCTGAGGTGTAAAATAAGTAGATTACATTGAGACAATTGAGAATATCAGCGGGAGGTAGAAGGATCTCTATCCAGGAACAGTTAGTCACGAGGAAAGGGCACTGTACTGTACATCAAATTCCAGAGCCTGAAACGAGAAACACAGATCAGTAAAAGTATGGTATTGAAGGAAAAACGTCATTGAAAAATAAAAATTCTAACCACAATCTAGTGTCTCACTCCAATTTAGAGGAAGGAAACCACAGCCTACATTTTCCACTTTCCTTTTATTATGTGTTGAAAATACCCCGTTCAATATCCATGATTTAAAGTAGCATGCGATATGGAAATAATGGTAACTTAAGAGTAAAAGGAAAGTTTAATTACTAAGTTTGTAATCACTAGTCATACCTTTCACATTGCTGTAAACAGTGGAAAACGGGGCCCTACATGAAAATCCTGAAGATCTTTTAATACTGAAGCCTGCCTAACCATGTGTGTGTTCCATAATTGTGTTGATCTCCTTGCAAAACACTTCCTTAGATCACATTCCAGGTGTGCTGTGTTCTTGTCATGCGTAGCAGCTGGGAAAAAAAATGACTTGTCACACCTCGTGCTATTAGTTCTACAGCATATACTATTGCCAGTGTCAGTGTAGTTCAGCTTTAACTCGTGACTTGTTTAAAGTCTGTTTTAATAAAGATATTTATGAAACAGACTTATTTAACAGTGTGTAACAGTTTGATAAGTGTCAAGCTATATTCTAAAGTAATTGGAGCAAACAAAATAATGTATTGCACTATGAATGTAGTTCTGAATGTGCAGTTCTGAATAAGCACATGTAGTATTTTAATTTAAAAACATGATGCCTGGTGTGGAACTATTTTGGTAGCTACAATCACTTTAAATCACATGACAAGAGTTTGTTTAGCGTTGATGTGCTATTCCAATGCTATTGAATACATGTTTTTAATTCTGTTTAGAAAACGCACACAGCCCAGAGGATGAAGGAGGAGAACTTGTTTCGTCGAAGGTTTTCTCTCTGTCCGAACACATCCACTCCTCAGAAGATCGATCCACACAAGCTGACGAGGAACCTCTCCTACGGGGGAGACAACAACATCTACCCCCTGAGTCCAGGTAAACCGCTGCCCCTGTGCCACCATGCACTGCTATCTGCTAGGGCCATGATCGTACTGGCTTTCATCGTTGAGAGAACCTTAAAGGTAGTTTATACAAAATTATTTCATGAACGTGTTGTGCAGTTTTATTCACACAGTACATTGGTCTCAAATGTGCAGTTCTGAAAGAAACACAGTTTTACACATGTTCCACACTAGGATACTAGGACACTGCGAAGGTAATGTCTTGCATTTCATGTAAACTTTGCAAGGTGTTATGTAACACTAACTGACCAGCTGCTTCCCCTATTCGCTGACCTGACTTCCTCAGAGCGAAGCATAGAAACTGGAAACTTTCTGTAACCTAATATCAGATCCTGATTTATTACAACATGTGTTTCTTTCAAAACTGTATTTGAGACCTACTGTGTGTTGCAAATGGAAGTGAAGGACAGGTAAGATTTAACAAGAAATTAATGCTTGCTGTCAGAATAGCAGCAAAGTATTTTTAAACAGAATCCTGATTTTATTTTGATGTTTTACACATCATGGGTCCTACATGAAATATGGGGGGAATACATTTCTTAAGTTTTCTCCAGATCACCAACAATACCAGCTCCCTGATTGAAATGAGTTGTGTGTTGCGAGAACAGAAAACAAACACTCTTTATCTTCGATCCAGTACCGGTTTTACAGTCCACAGTGATTTTTTGGAAGTTATTACAATCATTCAGAGAAAAATGTATCACAGCCATACATCTGTCATACAATTAATACAGGACCAGTTTAGTTTACGTAGTGAGTCTGGGCAGGTTTTGCTATGAAGTTCACTCTTGTTGGGACCGTGGGTTTCCACACACACTCCTGAATAATGAGTGAATACGCTGAGACTGTACTGAAAACCCACTTTTTTTTTTCCCGTTAAGTCAACAGAGTGTCTTTTTTTATAAAAAAAATTTTGGCCAAAAGTGAAACTAATTTATTAAAACAAAATACTGGGTTGAGAAATCCTTTTTCTTTTTTTTCTTTTTTTTTTACATCTAAACAGTTTAACTGTCTCATCCTAGTTGTGCAGCTCAGTTCTTCACTTGACCTCCCTTATTCTCCACCTAAAGTGGTGCCTGTTGTTTGTGTGAATGGCAGATACCGCTATTGAGAGGAACGGTCTACCAGTTCTGAAAGATGAGATCAGCAACACTCCCATGTCCAGCAGTAAGGTGAGTAGCTTCTGTTGTGTAACACCTACAGCTGTACTGTAAACCGCCTGCAACCTTTTAATTCAACATGGTTGTCAATGTCCTGATGGACTCTGCTTCATGGACACCGCTGCCAGGCACCTTGTGAGAGATCCTTTTGTTTCCCCATTGTTGTGTAATTGCAGCTTTCACAAAGTTCATACAGTAGGCCTTGGGGATAGAATGTCACAGGATCCAGTTATTTTTTTGTGGCTTCAGCAAATTAATGGTATAACTGTAAATCATTTGTGAAAATGAAACAGAACAAGAGCACAGTTAGTGTTGTAATATAAAACAAGTACCCTGTCAATTGCATTATCTTTGATTTCTAAAGTACCAGCAGTGTGCACTGTATTTAACTGAGTGTGTGATTTTGTTCAAGACTAAAGTGGTGCTTTTATAAATCTGCCTAAGCCATCTTAACAATCGGCTCTTGAGCAGGGCAGCTTATGTTCAGAAGTGTGTAGAAAGGGAGGAGATGCAACAGACCGTTCCCTGGAATTTGTCTGACGCAGAATATTTTAACCATGGTCTGAGGTGCTGTGGGGTCTGTCAACACAGAAGTTTCTAGTGTGTTTTTCTATCTTTTGAGGCTGTCGCGTGAGAATGTAGAATGGGAGATATTTTGTGCACATACAGAAATGTAAAAAGTTTACATGGCAACATTCTATCTATCATGAGGTGGACATCAGCTTTTCTTATGTCACCCCATACTATATTTCTATAATATATACTTGAATAAAATTCTAAACAGTATTTGGTGGATATTTCCACGTAATACAGACTGTTTGGTACAAGGAATTAGCAGGTGAATGTATCACATCATAATCAGGGGCTGCTGTTTGTCCATTGTTATTTTTTGTTTTCAGTATAAGAATGGTTTAATTTAGTTATCCTAGGTAAACCTTTTTTTGCAAAGATAGAGTTTGCAAAACTAGTCTAGATTCTGTACCAAAGATTACTGAAAAATACAAAACATTAAACATGTATGGTATACCCCCAACACAATGTACTGGGTTAATATCCAAAAAGTAAAATACTGCATAAGTACCACAGTAACTCCACTACAAGAAATTCCTAGAACAAAATTCTTTCCAGTGCTTAATCCATGCGAAGGGTTGCTGTCAAGACTCAGCAGGGAAAGGGTTAGTCGTGTTCGAATCGACGGTGGCTTAGAGGAGAACCTTGGGAGGTTTAACTGACAAGCCTAGCAGGGAACTTAGTCCAGTTAGCAATATTATTGATGGAGTGCAAAGACAGAGTTCTTTAGATTAGCCCAGAGATTCCCTCCTGAAGTGTGGAGAACACTACTTATCAGCTCGACGTTATCAGACACTGGTTTCATGTCATGAGATTAGCATCTTTATACAGTTTACCAGTCAATGCAAGTTGTATAATTAAATTCTAGACCTTTGGGAAGGACCTTCTTGTTCTGTTAAAGCTTTTTCTATGCCTGATCACAAATAGACTTTAAGATTTTAATTATGAAGAAGATAACAGATGTGTATTTTATTCTGTTGGCATTAAATAATTTTAAACAGTTATCAGTTATTTGACTAATCCTTTAACTCCTATTTTATATACTGCTTTACTATTTATAATCCAATTATGATATGTGTTCTATTCATAACAAACCTTTACTAATTGAATTTATCGGGAAATGTGAGAATGAGAACACCATTAAGTTGCTGAGATAGGTGGTCAATTGTGATGTCACCGTTTTGGAATTGAATTTGCAGATGAAAGAAATCCGAGAGGTGGCAGTATGATTATTTATTTATTTATTTATTTTTTAAAGCAAGCTGTATCATGAATGCCCCTTCATTACTGTAGGTTCATACATAAATCATATTTTTCAATTTTGATTACCTTTGAAGAGAACAATTGGCCAGTGATGAAACTTGTGAAGAACCTTCTTTAGCTTAGTGATAGTATCAGAATCTGGGGGTAAACTAAATATTATATACTATATACCCTTTTTTTCTGTAGAAAACCACTTGTCAAATTGCGATGAAACTTGGCTTTATCATTCTTTAGATCAGGTCAGTGAGTATCATCGTCTGAAGGTGTGTGGAAGCTGTCTGTCAAATTTACATTTTTTACCGTATACTGTAACTGACACCTCTAATTGGATGGATCTCACTGACATACAGTATTACTCTATTGTGAGTCTATAGCATATAACGACATAGCTTATCAAATCTAGTCTGGTGACTCAAGTCTGTGAAACAAGGATAAAACCTTGTAGGCTCTTCAAGCAGGCTGTTTGCAGCAGTGTAATAACATGCAAATCCAGAGCTTGAGGTTTTCTTATCTTTTATGAGCAGGTCAAACTCAATGGTCACCGCTGCCTGCCTGTCTGCCTGTCTGCTTGTGGTGTTTGTAGTGACACTGTTGTCTGCGTGTGACTGAAAGCTGCCTACACTGTGCCTGGAAGCTCCCTGTATTGGGTTCAGAGGGACTTTCCAATTCAACCATTGGGATGTCAGTAGAGGTTTATTGAACCATTTATGCCCTTTTATAAGAATGAATCATTGGCTTTATAAGCCCCTTTTGTGATAAATTTTAATTAACTTGACAGACATTGTGCTGCAGTCACTGTGGTGTAAATTAGCATTTTTATTGGAAGATATAAAAAGAAGAAAATGTGTCCAGGAAATTAACCTGCTTTAATTAATGGTCCAGCACAAAACTAGACAGTTGTACATTATAAAGGCACCAATCTTACAGTAAAAGCAAACGTCTCTCTTTAGAGTCTTATCTGGAGAAGTGCTTATCCAATTGCGATGCTCAGGAATTTTGTGACGCAAGCAGTTTGAAAGAAACAGAATCTAGGGGATAATGGAATCTGTCTACCTGTTTCTATCAGTCCGAGTTCCGTTGTTCATATGTTAAGTTTGAATTATTTATAATGTCTCTAACTAACTTTCAGCCAAATTCAGTGCTGTTGTGCAGTGTTAAGTATGTGCCAAAGTCTGTCTTCAAGACATGTTAAAACATTGTGATACTAAGAGGGCTGTCTGTTAACTTGTAGACTCCTTGTTCCATTAGAGTTACTTTTTTGGCAGGATTTTAGCTTTCGTTGAAAATCTCCCGTTTTTCATTTTGTATTTATTTCCCAGTCTGATTCCAAGCTCTCCAATGGCCATGATAAGGAGTTCACCTCGCCTACTGACAAGATGGCAAAGAAGGAGTCGCTCAAGGTGCGTTCCCTCCAGGGGGGCTGGGGGTTATGTTGCGGTTAGGCTTCTGTCATGCTGGGTCTAGATGCATTTAATTTAGCTAAATACCTTCAATTTAATGAAATAAACACAATTTACAGAAAAAATACATTTCATACAAAAATCACAGAATCCAGTGAGTTAGTCAAGGATCAGTTTTCAGAACGCCTGATCCAGACCAGAGTAAAAATCGCCATCATCTACTGTGTGTTAGAAAATCTGTAGAGCCAGCAAGGCAGCCCTCGTTGTTGAAAAACTGAAGTTGCTGGTTCGCCAACACATGTGACGTTAACAGTATATTTTATCAACTGTGAAATGTTAACAAATAATTATACGTTTTTTCTCGAACACTTTCTTAAGTACAGCTACAGCATTTGAACATTCTGCTGAGCGTACCTCAAAAGCATGTTGCCCTAGTAACATGGTACCGCTCTGAGGCAAGGTAACAATTGCCTCAGGGAGCAGAGTTCTTGCACTGTGTGTGTAACACATTTTCCAGAGTTTCCACAATGATGTACAGTAAAAAAATCTCTTAAATCTTGGAATGTAAAATATTTCCTTTTTTAAATAAAATAAATGCTGCAAGTTTTGCAGAACACAGGAAAACAGACAAGACCTGTTATGGAAGTGACAGACATGGTAACATAGTGCTGTAATATATGAAGCTAACTTAACAAATATTAGTGTTGCGGGTCTTTGTTGACAAAAAAATCAAATTAATTGGTGAGTGGTTGTATATATCAGTATTTATTTGGTTTTTACTGGGGTTCAGAGTCTTGCCACTTCCGGTTTTGTGAAAAAAGGATGCAAGGCCTTTAAAACAGAAGGGAAAACTGTCTGTAGTGGATCTGAAAACTGTTCAGTACCATACTGTTACATGGAAGTGATACAGATACTGCATATAGTGAGTGTTCATACAGCTCCAGCTTCCTGTCGCAGATCTGAAGAAAGTTGCACTTCATTCCTGCCATTCACTGTTAAAATGACCACTTTACAGGGTTTTCAGTAATATGAAATAGGTGCCACCTAGTGAAACATTCCAGTAAAACTCCAGCATTGTACTCTTGGATACGGGTTCAAATCCAGCCAGTGTGTGTTATAAGTACTTATATAGTCACTGTTTTCAGTGAAAAATGCAGCCTGTATTTTGCTTTCAAGTATTCGCTTGCACAAGTGTTAAAACACACCAATGGCTACAGAGCAGTGCACATGCAAGACCTGGTTAATACTAGTGCGTGCTAAATTAGTAAAATTCATAGAAGAGCATTGGATTGTAGTTAGATTTTCTTTAAGTAAAATGACCCTGCATATAAACCCATGAATTTACACCATGTATAGCTGCATCCCACAATACATAAGCACCTACTTTAATATATATTCAGTGTACAGCAACCCCCTTCGATAAGAAGCTCACAGTTCAGAACACAGAAAAGACGCTTTCTGACTGACTGTGGTTTTGTGAGGTGCTTACTCTGTTAAATGCTTCAGCTGTGAAATCCACACCAATGCGCTTGTGCTATTTTGAGCAGGTCCAGAAGAAGAATTACAGACAGGAGAAGAAGAGAGCAGCGAAGGAGCTGTTCACAACACTCAAGGACCCCAGTGTGGTAATCATGGCCAACTGGCTGAAGGTAGGCCAGACTTGCAGCTGACTCGGGAGATTTGCCAGTACCAGTGTTGCAATCTTTAAGCTGATCAGGTCAGATACATATAAAATCGATAATTTCGGACTGCCTTGCATTAGAAACTCCCCACAATACTGTTGTGCAATGAGCAGATGCAGTCCCTGACCATTTTGCTTCGTAATCCATGTGAGCGCCAAAGCCAATGCAGCGCCGCCTGTGGAATCCCCAGTGAAGATCGGCACCTTGGCACAGCCTGGACACTGTTATCTATACTTTGAACCCCTTATAGGGTATAGAGTACTGTTCTTGTATGGTCTTGTGTCTAGGTGATGTGATGGTACAGTGTCTGCATTGCCTGGCAGCTCTCCATTTGCTTAACATTTGATTGATATAGTCCATTGGAAGCTAATGAATGTCCCTCCATCTCTTAGTTCCTAAACAAGTAGCTCTGCACATGTGCATCTGATTTTTAAGGTTTTGAACCCTGAGTAATGGCCATTAACACATCAGACAGGGTCACCTACCATGGTAATGCTCGCTCATGAATGATTTATTGCAGTTGTATTGCTGTCAAAATCCTTTTTCACAATGGCAGCCAAATTACAGTGGATTGGAGTCCAAGAGTGAAAGAGCAGTGAGTAACGGAGCATATGAAGAGAAATTGAACAGCAGGCTTTTTACTTCTCAGACCTCAGTCTGCCCTGTGCAGTTTCCACAATACCAATATTTTCCTGTTATGCAATAGTAAATACTTCAAACACACCTTGACATTTAGTAAGTTATTTTAAGTTAATCACAATATGAATGTACCTACATTATGAAAACAAAACAAAAAAAAAAGATTTTTAATATATGAACAATGCTACAAATATTATTTGTTTGGTATTAAATGTTCTGCTGTATAGAGTATATTATTTCAGTTGTCCCACTGGGGAATCTTAAAAAGTATTTTCAACAAATTATATATACCTAGTACACAGGGGTGGCATGAAGATGTATTATATTGTAATAAATAAATTACAAGATTCATATCCATGAAATACTCTCAGCGGTGCTTCCATGTTTTAATAACAGATGTTAGCTTCCCTCTGTCATCCTTGGTAATCGCTGCTCTGTTTTCAATAAGTTCTTTGTCCCACTTCATGTACAGTGATTCATTAGATTACTTTTAATATACTAGAGAAGCGTAGCTGATACAAATATTAATGTAGCACTGAGGATGCGACAAGCTGTCTAAATACATTTCTGCGATGTGTGCTATCCATCCATAAGCCAGTGCAATCCTAATTGGGGATGGTGGTCTTTCAGATCCGCGGCTCTCTCAAGAGCTGGACAAAGCTGTGGTGCATGCTGAAGCCTGGGGTGCTGCTGATCTTTAAGACCCCCAAGGTGGACCACTGGGTGGGGACCGCTCTGCTCAACGCCTGCAAGCTCATCGAGAGGCCTTCCAAAAAAGATGGCTTCTGCTTCAAACTCTACCACCCACTGGACAAGTCCATCTGGGCCATGAAGGTGAGAGTGGGGGTCCAGGAATCTAAGGACAGTTAGATTGTGATTTCATGTCCCTCAGACCTTTCCTGTTAGTTAGTAACCAACCAGCTGATTCCCCTAATGACTGACACGCTTTGCAGCCAGTAAGAGTCTTGACCCCGAAGACACTGCTGAGCTGAAATGAGCCAGGAAGTGCAAGTGTAACAGACTTCCTGAAAGGCAAGCAACATATAACTTACTTTTACCTTGTGCAGTACCAGATGTAGTGCTTTAAAATGAAAATGCATGTTTGTGATATCGTGTTAACTGCACATTTGAGACGTTAAAAGGCAATGGAATGCATGTCAAGAAGGGCTTATGGAAGTATTTGGTTGGCTACAATCACTTTTAAAGAAAGTTCATGATTTTCAGGAAAACTGTTAGGCGTAGAAGTCATTCCAGTGCAGGTGGGCCAAATTTCCTTCATATGCTGTTGGCAAACAACGTGTGATTTTGAAAATGGTGCTAACCAAAAAAAATAAAATAAATAATAATCATTAACATATAAAGTTGAGTACCTACATAAAGCAGGCTGGTCCGCTTCAGCTGCAGTGAACTTATTGTATTCTCTGACTGATTGCAAAAACAACAGTAGCTAGCTGTTCATTTGACAGCTCTCAATGTATATTGTTAAATCGTCTTGTTTAAGAAAACTTCTATTCTATTCCAGGGTCCAAAGGGGGAGAATGTAGGCTCATTCATACAGCCACTACCCAGCAGTTATCTCATCTTCAGAGCAGCCTCCGAGTCTGATGGTGAGGATTTCATACCATCCACTGTTCTGATGATCACAACACTGGGGTCCAATACAAGACTTTAATTATTATTGAAAAAATAAATAGCAGATAGCAGGAGACAAACCACTAACCCAGTGAACCAAGATTATGATTTTTTTAAAGGGCATCTTTCGTGAGTGGCAGTGATTGAACGCACAATTCAATGGTTTTAAAATTGACTGTATTTGTATTCATTATTTATGAATATCAAATGTTTATTAATTCATGGGATTCTGAAAAATGCTAACCGTATTGCAAGTATTATAGTAGTGTCTGTGCAGAAGTATGATTTCCAATGGAAGTGGAATTAGGGCCATATCATAAAGGCCATTGTATAAAAGTAAGCCCGTTCTATAGGTGTTATGTCATCTCATGTAGGAGAATGCTACACTACAACATATGGCTTTGCTATGTCATCAAACTTAGAGATAACTACATGTAATTATTGATCTGGTATGACCGTGCTTACAGCAAATCAGTGGTGCGTAGGTGGATATTGCTGTATTATGCACTGGAGGGCTAAGTAAAAGGTTTGGGGTAAAACTGAGATTTAAGGTCAGGATTAGGGTTATGTGTAGATGCTCCTGGGGAATTTGTCTCCGAACGAGTTTCAATGTGCGTTCCAAATGAATAATTATATCCAATATGATTACTTCAATTACAGGTGGTATCCAAAGAATGTTGACCATTTCACTGCACAGTGTTTACACCTGTAGACGTATGGATTCATCTATCCATTTTAATTCAAAATGTCTGATATGACATATCCTGTGGATTATGACCCCTGAGATGATTTTGTTTTTGTTTACAGAAACTTTCCGTTTTTTAGAAGGTTTTCATGGTCATTTCTATATATCCCCTTGCGACTCCAGGTGCCTACAGATTACATTTCGCAGCGTGGTTTAGGATATATGTTGCAATTGATAATCATGAAATCCATGTGTAAACCACAGCAATGTCTGTGAATGCTGGGTCTGCTGTGTCAGCGATGTCCTCCGCAGTGTCTGTGAATGCTGGGTCTGCTGTGTCAGCGATGTCGTTCCTGTGTTCTGTGCAGGTCGCTGTTGGATGGACGCTATTGAGCTGGCACTGAGCTGCTCCAGTCTCCACAAGCTCAGCTCCAAGCAGGGCAAGGATGTGGACCTCTGCTGCTCCTCCAACTCCTCCCACATCCTCAACCTGCTGCAGTCATCCACCCTGTCCCCTCACGAGATCTTCCAGTAAGCAGAGCCAGACTTACACACGTAGACATGCACAGAAATGTGTAATGGGCAAATCGTAAATGATGACTTATTTTATGCATTTGTCTACCAAGCAGAAGTTCCCCGGCAGTACACACCAATGTGTACAGCACGGGGTATAAATACAAGGACAGATAATAAACAATATCCATCCCACAATAATACCAACACGGTCACCAGTCCTGGGTGCATGCAATAGTGCTCGTGGTGGATTTGTGACTTGTATTTGTGACTGGTGCAGTGTTTTCCAGTTTAGTGCTGGCCCTTGGCAACAGCTCCGGAACTGTGTTAACTGTCTGGTTACGTACAAGATGATTACATACAAACAAAATACAACACTCAGCAATTTATTCACTGTTACTGTCCTTCTCAGTTCTTACTAACTACAAACCAATGCGAAGGAACAGATTACAATTTTCCGTCCCCTTTTATGCAGTCACACATGACCCATTGGTAAACGAGTGCAACCGCCTGTCCAGTTTGCGGCTGCCACGTCGTTTCCCTTCCGGGTCAATATGTTCTTGGAACAGAGTCTCGCCTTCTTCCAGACTGGCCGACTTCCCGACCTGGGGAAAGAACTATTAGACCAGCCCACCCAAATAACTGTCTGTTCTCACTGCTTAGCACCCTTACAGGTCGGGAGGGAGATTTACCACCAAGAATCATTGTATTTCTGTCAGTCATGAATATGCAGTTTTGAAAGAAACACATGCTTTAGCAAACATATATGTTTATTTTAAAAACATTGCTATATATATTAACTGAATTGTTTTAACTAAGGACTGCTTTTTCCAATGTTGAAAAGCAGCCTCCCACTTCAAGTAGTGGTTTCAAATGTAGGGTATATATTTTTCTCCCTTTTATATATTACTTTAAAGGTTGAATGAGTCAGAAAATCATCATATGGAGAATGATGGCTATTCTGACAAATCGGATTGCGGGGCCAATGAAAACAGCCAGAGAGTAACTGAGGAGAGCGACACAGACCATTCGGAGACTCAGAAAGACATCCTCGTCGAGCTGCAGGCAACCTCCTATGTAGAGCAGGGTCCAGAGGAGATGGCCGAGGTACACTTGAGCTTTCAAGAAAGAATAAGTGAGGTGTACAAAATGAAATAATTCTCTTCCCCACATACCTTTCGTGGTATTTGGTTTCCAATTATTGTTTTGTTTCTCTTTTTCATCGTTTCATTGATATTGTTAAAAGGGTTGCGATCAGCAAGGTTCATTGAACTGTTTCCTCTATTAATGACCATTATGAGAGGTTTCTAGTTAGTTCCCCACAAGGGTTTTTTGAGTCATCAACGTGAAACAAAAGGTATCAGAATGTGGGTGTAGTGTATGAAGGCATCTGTCTGTATGTCAAACAGTGGACACATGTTACTGATGACTCTGATGTGTATTTTACAGCCGGGCAGGGGATAAGTATCGAAGTGCAACTTGTTAGTGTGTATGTGTAAAAGATGTAATGTGCTTTGCTGCAGTTTACACATTTAGGAAGTTGTAGTAGGGATCAGGAGTTCCATTGTAAACGGATATGGGCTCTTATTTCTTATCTACTCAATTTTTTTTTTGCACTAGGTGAATAATTCTCACAGTTTGTGCTATAGTAGAATTCCATCACACTGGATGATACAAGCTGCATAACATTTCTCTTGAGCAAAGCTAATGCAGTTATCATGAAGAAAGATGCAATTCTAATGCAATGCAGTGCAGTGCTTGGGAGAGATTGTCCTTGTATAAACCAACAAAGTCTCACTCTTCTAGGGCAAAGCACTTTGGAAAGAACAGCTTTCAGTTTGTTGATTCACTGAAGCAGGTACTTAGCCCCCAGCACAGGTATTAATTAGACTGGTGAAAAGCTGTTTTTACAATAATTTAAAGCGCTCTTACATAAGGCATTTTCTGATATAGCTTTAGAGCAGCCTCTGTAAAAATACATGTCTTTCAAAATCTATGTAAAATAGGTAAGTTTAAGGGCATCCAGAATACATAGCCTTTTTTTCTTTAGTTCAGTGTTAGGTAAGTTAATTTATGACGAATGGTCTTTTTAAAGTGAAAATGAATTTGTTTTAGAAATGTGAAGCAAAGCAATGGCTATGCATGCTATCATGATAAATGAAATAGCATAAAAAGTAATACCAGTTACAAATGTCAGAATTCCAGGACATTGTCCTGTACTGATTTGTATCACTAATTTACTGCGTACGGCACTATCACAAAGATGGCTGCAGTGGGTGATGTCAGACAAGAAACCAGGAACCAGGAAATAAACAACAGAAAGGTGTAGTTTTGGGGAAGCTGAGTGCTTGCTTGCGCTCAGCATTTAATGAATGAACAGACAGTAAATAAAAAGGTTGTAACAAAAACAGCACACGGCACGTGAGGCCAAAATAAAAAGACAAAACTGACTAGACAGACAAACATGGTGAGCTGATATTTTAACTACTATTATTATTATTATTATTATTATTATTATTATTATTATTATTATTATTACTTCCGTCTCCAATCCTGTTCTCCACTCACTGAACACACAACCCCGATTGAGTGAAAACATGTTGCTTTTATGCAGCTGTACCGAGACTCGACTGCTAATCAGTCATTCAATTGGAGTCACGGTACAACTGCACATGAATTAATAAAGTGCAATTCCCTGTGCTCACTTATTATTTTTTACTTGCACGTGAAGTGCTGTGCAATCCTTGTGCCTAAATACAAATATACATTTTAAACAGTAGAGTTACACAGACCTGTTTATATCCCGTGTACCAATGACTATACACCAATATTAACACACAACATACAACACAAAATACACACAGGGGCGGGCACTTTGCCACAGGCACAATTAATTGTTTAATAGTGTAACCGGACACTTTGAGCAGCCAGAACCTCATAAGATCTCTTATACAATTTCCTTCCTTTTTCTAATGTCAATTTTCTGTCTCTAATTTCTCTCCCCAGGCTGGAGTGGCATGCCAGACGGAGACAGTCACGGAGGAGAACAAGGGTCTGATGTGGACCATGTTGAAGCAGCTGCGCCCGGGGATGGACCTGTCTCGTGTGGTGCTGCCCACCTTCATCCTGGAGCCCCGCTCCTTCCTGGACAAGCTGTCTGATTACTACTACCATGCAGACTTCCTCTCACAGTAAGCACAAGCGCTGGCTCAGTACCCACAGCTTACTGGATATTAAATAGAGGGTACTCTCCAAATGTGTGGCTGGTCTTTCATTTTGTATTTAGTAAAAGGAACACCTGGTCATTTTTAATAATATTTTAAAAGCTTTTGAATTGAGAAAAAAAATTGTTATTTTTTCAACATGTTTTGCATGTGTTTTAGTCATTAATGCTGCTTTGAATTCTTCAGGGCTTCCGTGGAAGAGAGTGCATACAGTCGAATGAAGCAGGTCCTGAGGTGGTATCTGTCTGGCTTTTATAAGAAGCCAAAGGTGAGTAGGCTTACAGTCTTCAGTACTTCCAGTGTTTCATCTTGCATCCAGTGTTTCCAGTAGCAGAGACTCTCAAGTCTTTATTATCCGTAGTAGTAAATTTAGTGGTCTAAAAGTAGCTAAGTGCCCTGTGTCTTTAATTGTGATCATTCCAGAACATGCTGTATGTCTTTCTACACTGGTGTGCTGTACCTACAGTATACCCTTTTTTTTTTTTTTTTTTTTTTTTTTTTTTTTTTAAAACAAATGATAAGCATTGAAAGCTTACTGGGAAATCTGATGGAAAATAAAAAAAAAATGTTTGGACATGCCTTTTTTAAATAGTTTATTTTATGCCCAAATGCTGTTTTTAAACCATAAGCATTACTTTTGTCTTGCTATTCATAAAATACTGTCTAGCTTCAAACACACTGCACATCATTGGCTAAATAGTGGCCTGGCCTTCAGCTCTGATCTCTTCACGTAATTACACCGAGTACTCTTCTAATAACAGTGCCAGTGTGATTGTTGTTTCTTGGGGTGCAATTACATTTCAAGGGTGTTCAACGTGCTTTGTGGTTCCTCTTGTAGGGGCTGAAGAAGCCATACAACCCAATACTGGGGGAGACGTTTCGTTGCTGCTGGCTCCACCCGGAGACTGACAGCTGCACGTTTTACGTTGCGGAACAGGCGAGTAAGAACTCCTTGTTAAGAAAAGCTTTTGGGTCCCTATATTGTAAGTGTGAAGTTGCTGATCTTCACTGGAGATTCCCCAGGGAGTGGTGCACTGGCTCTGTGGCTAGTGGCTCTTACTAACATCATCTGCCAATCTCCGGGGTGAAGCGATGAGGGCAATGTCTCATGGTGTCTGTAACCTGTGCCATTGTCCCTCAATTTTCAGGAACACTAAATTCAGTAGCACCACAATATAGAAAAGGATTTGTAGTAATGTGGGTGTATTTCTTCATCTAGGTATCCCATCACCCCCCTGTGTCAGCCTTTTATGTCTGTAACAAGAAGGATGGGTTCTGTATCAGTGGAAATATCCTGGCCAAATCTAAGTTCTATGGTAAGACAATGAAACATTCTAAAACAATCGCACAATAAATTGTTGTGGGGAATTGTATTCTAACTGTTACTGTTTTGTTTTAGGTAACTCTTTATCTGCAATACTAGAAGGGAAAGCCATGCTTTTTTTTCTAAAACGAGATGAGGAGTACATAATCACGATGCCCTATGCGCATTGCAGAGGTGATGTTGCTTTATTTTGTTGTTTTAGACAAGTTACATTTATAACAGTGTTGGACACCTTGCCTTCAAAGTGCATATAAAGGTAGATGCTCTGGCATGGCGCTAATATGTCACAGGAGGTAAACTTGGCTGTATCAATGTCTAAGTGAAACAAAGACTGAAATGTGGCATATGTCCAAATTCAATCATTTGTGGATTTAATTTCACATTTGACCATTCCTTTGCTATCACATTATCTACTGCTGTTGCATAATAGTAACCTGTTTAACATTGCATTTCAATGAGGTTGGCGCCATCTAGTGCCAGAAATATGTAGTTACTGGATGTAGATTCTGTCTCAAAATAAATACACGTTTTGATGAACCGTCTCATAAAGGGTGTTCAAAGTAAAGAAAGGGCTATTAATAATAATAATAATAATAATAATAATAATAATAATAATAATAATAATAATGTATTCATTATTTTGCCATGTCCAGTATGTTTAACAGGCATCTATCTATGAAGTTACAAAATAAACAAAGGTGGTATTTGTAGGTTTTATGGTAAACGTGGAATTTTGGTTCTGAAAGAGTCATGAACAGCTATGGCCAAATGTTTTGTATCACCCTATAGAATTAATAAATGTTGCTTCATAAAGTCAAATGAAACCTGCTCAAAAGTGTTACGTTAACATGTTGAATTGCATACCTCTTTGTGGTTTTCCATATGCTCAATGAAAAACTGACAAATTTGAAAAATGTGACATTTCGAAATCTAACATGAAATACGGTATTACTTTTATGGCTTTTGGTTGACTTTTGCGATATCTTTTTCTAGTTTGTTTGATTACATGATGTTAAATAAAAGATCTAAATCATGTTCATATACTTTTTTTTTTTCTAAAATCCTAAAATTCTAGGTGATGCAAAACTTGTGGCCATAGCTGTAGACAAACTTTAATACACTGAAGGTGGCACTAGCTGAAACGTTTGCCTGCTTGACTTTTCCTATGTGGTAGAAATCTGAATTGAGTGAATGACGTTTTGGGGTTCAGTAGAGACGCAGGGCATGCTCAGTGACGTGGTGTCTTGTGTATTGTTCTACAGGTATTCTCTATGGTACAATGACCATGGAGTTGGGAGGGAAAGTTACTATTGAATGTGAAAAAACAAAGTATACAGCAGAACTGGAGTTCAAACTGAAGGTGAGAGACCATCACTGTGCAGAGCTGCAATTACATTGTCTTTTGAGAGTATGATTTGATGTAGTGCTGCCCTCAGTAGCCAAAACCTTTTAATAACACTCACAATGGAATGGGTAAAACCAAGAGCTGACTTTATCAGGAGTTCATTAATAACCACACAATTAAAACACAGAAGTGTGGAACCAATACACATTTGGAAATATAGTATGAATAGCTATTACATTCATTGAATAGTGTTTATTGATACTGTTTATTTTCAATGGGTACAGTCTTTTATACTGGACATTGCAACATTTTGCACTGATTAAAAAAAAGATTGTTATATGATATAATGTTCTGTATATTATATTGAGGTAGTTTAATATGTCAGAACATGTCACATTACCAGTACAGCAACTTACTTATATAAAGGTTCTAATCTTGTGTGGTAACGTGACAAGAATAGCACTCTCCCAGAAAAACAGTACTGCAAGTTTAGCACTCTTATTCTTTACAATAAACAAAACACTAACAAAAAAAAACCCTTAACTCCACCTAGGAGTGCTAACTAAACTTTGCAATTTCTAAACTCATAGACCCAGACAGCCAAGCCGTTTACTGTTGACAAAACCAACTTGTTACACACAGGTTGATTTTCAAAAGAATTTGAAGCTGGGAGTTTTAAACAGCAATATGGGCTTTCAGGTGAAAGCGAATCTGCTCCCTATTTGAGATTACAGTGCTGTACTCCATTTAAACTATACAAACTTTAATGAGGCAGTCCTGTAAGTTCCCATCCTGCTTTCCATAGCCCTTCCTGTGTATCAGCAGCAGCGTGAACATGATTTCAGGGAGGATTCTTCTGGGCAGTGAACTGCAGGCCACTATCGATGGACACTGGGTGAGCTATTCTAGCTTCCTTTATGTTTCCTGTCTCGTCGATGTGCTGTTTCCGATACTCCAGTGTAATAAATAAGTTCTTGTAATCTATTAGGGTTAATTAGCTTCTGTACCGTTCTTCGTTACTTCCCTTTTCTGGTAGTTTTCAGACTAAAGTGTACATCCTGTGTATAACCTGTATGATTGAACTGCCTTGGGTTACACATGTTGTGTAACATGCCTTTCTTGAATGCTACACAAACAAAATCAACATAATACATAGTATACAATAAATCAACAATATTGTGTAACTAGTATATAACGCACAACCTGTACAGGCAAGTTATATCATTGCTTTGCTTTGAAACAGCAATGTAAGAAAACAGTTATCCATGTGTAAGGATAGAACAGGCCTCCACAGTTGTCCATGTAATGTTTTTTACATTAAGATGATTAATCAATGTTTTAAACATACTAGTTGTGTTGAAGATGTGCAAACCAGTCCCAGTGTTTCAATAAGGCTCACTTGCTTTGTTTCCAGGATGGCGAGGTCTTTCTTTGTGAGAAGTCCGGGGTCCGCAGTGTCTTCTGGAGCCCCACTCCAGAGGTCCGCAGACAGAGACTCAAGAGACAGGTGGTGCATCTTGACGACCAAGGAGAGTTTGAGTCTGAACGGTGTGTACAGAAATACATTGCTACATTTACTAGGGAAGCCCAGCGCAAATAAAGCAGGGCCATCATAAACCAACGTTACGCAAAGAAGCTGAACCACATGTTCCTGTGGTCTAGAGCAGTTAGCTGTGGTTGTTAAATAAGTAGCACATTTTAGACAGGGGCTTGATAGTGGGTGTTAGAGCATAGCTATGATGCAGAAACTGTCACACGTGTTGAAGGAAAGGCAAGTATCCCAGCTGCAGTGTATCATGTGACATTTCATGTAGTTCCATCCATTTCATGTAGAAAAGCTACATTTAGGATCGACTACTCCAAGCAGTTATCAAGGTTTGAAGACTGTATATGAAATCCCTTACTAGAAACTGCAAACTGGTATCTGCAGTAGAACACCCCCCCTGAAGGACACCAGTTCTAAGCAGCTCTAATGAAAACTTGTAGTAAAAATAAAATAAACTTGCGGCCATATTCAGAAACAGGACTCGAGTGGTTATGCTTACTTAACCGTGCCAGGTTAATGGTTTTTAGAAAGCAAACTTAAATTAGGTTTTTTCTGAGTATGGCTATTAGAACTGTTTTGTTTCGACTCTAAATCATTCTCAATGATTTCAATGCAGATTTACAACACGTGGGTCTCCTTTACGTTTATCATTGATTACAGTACCATTGTGCAGATTAATTAATGTAAACAAGAACATGCACACAAACTGACACACCATACCAGAAGTTTAGTAGTATGTTAAGCTCTTTGTCCATTAACCCAAAGAAAGGTGTATTATAAATTGGTACATTGAACCCACTCCCCTCCATTATGGTATTAAACATCTCTCCTGTTTTCTCAGGTTGTGGCTGCATGTGACAAACGCAATCATCAGTAAAGACCAGCACAAGGCCACGCAGGAGAAGTTTATTTTGGAAGAAGCCCAGCGACAAGCTGCCAGGGACCAGGGAGACAAAGAGTGGACCCCACGGCTCTTCAGAAAGGACCCAGTTTCGCAAGAATGGTTGTACAAATATGCAGAGTACGTAACATTATGTCACTTGACATGTGAAGTTATTAGCATCAAGAAATCTGGTACCCAAAAAAGTATTCAACCAGCTGCCTGAAACTGAAATAGCCTGTAGGTTGAAACCTTGTTTTTGCTTTCAGTTCAGGTTGCACAGGCATTTTACGATATACCTTAAGCCTTTTCTGTAATTATTTACCTCTGTATTTCTACCTGAAGGCCGCCTCACCACTGCAACCCTCTTACCAATCACTGTAGATTAACAGGCTAGCTTGGTTCCCTCTGTCAAGCCAATCGCCTCTTTCCACCTGCTAAAACTTTTTTCTTAGGATGCATGAACAGTAGCTACAGTTGCGATTTTTCCTTCTGTAACACAACTCTCTGTATTTGAACCAACGCACACATGACTAGAAGCAGTGCTATCAGCCACTGAGGAACCCCATGGTATTCAGCCACTTGACATGTGAAATTCTTATTGCAGTATGACGTTTATAATAATGCATTTACATTTAGTGTGACCTTGTCTAAAACCTAGGTACTCACTTGTGTTTTTTTGTATCTATTCATTAGCATCGTAATTGTGACGGTCTTTGTTATTACTGTTGGGTTTCAATCTCAGCACCAACCCCTGGGATCCTCAGATGAACCTGGTTGAGTTTGAGAAAGACGGAGTGATTCAGACCCTGGGGACAGACAGCAGGAGGCACAATGGCATCAGATACAGCAAGAAATGGGTCGCAAAGCAAAAGGTGGGGAATGCCATGCCAGTCATTTCTTTTTATAGTACGTTTCTCTTCCTACTGTATTTCATGGTGTGACTTTTAAATTTGTTTAATATAAAAGAGACTTTAAGCCTTCAGACTAAATTTGTTTTCCCCATTTACAAGTCCGGGTGGATTCAAAGTAGTTTCTCAAAATCTATTGTTGCTTTGAAATGTCATCCAGGTAATGCTCATGAAAGGTGAGTGACAATAGCACTGGCTACAGTCAGGCACTGCATCTAGACCAGAGAACCTGCCCTCACAGTGCAGCAAACGAGCGTGACGTGGACTAGTGTTCAGGCATGTGGTGATCTGCTTTGAACCTTCAGATCTTCACTTCAAATGTAGCCGTACTGTAGATCAAATTCTAAATACTCTTTTTCAGTAACATGGAGAACAGTGAAGTTAACAGTTGAGAATGTAAAATTTTTTCATATGCATTTTGCCTCAACATTTAAACATTCTTTTAAATATGCATCTGAGATATAGATCTTGGCTTTAATGTTTACACAGTGTACGGTTATTCTTCATAGTCATAGGTATTTCTTCATAGTCATATTTGACATACACGTTCATGCTTAACACAGTCATTCATTTTAAACTCAATTGGAGTGCCTTTTAATGTGGTTAACTGAGTAACCAACATATTTCAAAATGGTTTAAATATGTTGAATCTTACAAGTTTAAACATTTAGGAAATTAAATAAAATGTAACACCCATACAGGTGATAAATTTCTTCTGTGCTTGGTCCTTGGCCACATATTTTCTAAGAGCTGTGCTGCTTCAATGAATCCTCTTATCTCTAGCTGAGCTGCTGTTGGGGCTAACCCTAGCTAACCCTTGTTGTCTGCTGTGTTTTTAGACTGATTGCAAGCGGCGTAAAATCAGCCAGAACACCGAGAGCAGCAGCTCCACCCCAGAGCCCTCCCATGAGTCGTCCGATAACGAGAGCAGGAATACAGCAATCGTAGTGAAACAACGGGGTATGGTATAGTGCATTCATCAGAGGTGCAATAACTCAACAACTGCTGTGTAGACTTCATAAAATACAGCATGCATGTGCATATATTATACATAGGAAGTGCATTGAGAAAACGTTATGCTTAAAAAGCAAGAAGCAGAACAATGCAGACTTCAGGAAAGCCTTCAACTGAGAACATGCATGTTCTAATAATATAATATATAGATGAGACATGAGGCTCCATGTATGCACCACGCTATTAATTGATCAGTGAAAGTCATGCCGATATTTTAATAACAGATTAATCCGTTGTTACATCTCTAGTGTTTACCCTGTCAGCAAAGTTTGAAATAAATGTTACATACACTGAAAAAGTGGATGGGTGTATTACTGCAAGTAGCCATCGTCATTTGTGTACAAATACAAATTTGTAGTGTGATTTGATTCGCTCAGTAAACTACGGCATTCATTCTGCCTTTCAGAGTTATCAAGGGGCTTAGAGTATTCCTGCAGTACTTGCACCACCTATAGGACCGCTTATCTGATTCTGATGAAACATGGTTGTGGCATTCTTTACCACATGTTATTGGGGGATAGTTGGAGCTTATCCATCAGTCTTTACATGCATACATCTGTGATACTTTCATTTGTATGTGTAGCTTGAGAACTGCGTACACAGAGGCGTACACTGCAGGAGTACCACTGCCCTATGCCATGTGGGGTTTTACTGTAGACTATTGTACTTCATGCCCTAGTATTTACCTACAATAATGGATTGATCTAGCTTAACCTGCGTTATTTTTCATATGAACTCTTGCAACCTGTAGTATTAGACTGTCTGTGCATTGTTTTCTTCTCAGGTTGTCAAAGCACGAAATGTATCAAAGAGGAAAGTAACATGCCAGACATTGAGGCAACCGTAGCATCAATACAGAGGACTCAGCTGGACATGCAGAGGTATGGCAAAACCTGAAGCTTGTTTTGTACAAGGCTAATGCTGCAGCATTTGGCAATCCATGTTCAGTTTGACAAGAAAATATTATTTCTTGATATTTGGTTTACTTTTTTATTCTTCCATAGTTTTGCCTTGCTGTAATCCCTGCTTTATTAGAATATAGACATTGCAGTAAGTGTGTAAATTGTTTTTAAGAAAACGTCGTTTTTCAAGCAGAGAACATCCCTGCGATGACTTTACATGTAAATGAGAAGGGCCTAAATATTGGCTATGATGATACTGTATACAGTTCTGGCCAAACATTTTGCATCACCCTATAGAATTAACTAACTTTGCTTTATAAAGTCGATTGAAACCTGCTCAATGTTAACATATTGAATTACCATACATACCGCTTTGTAGGTTTCCACATACTTAACAAAAAACTAACAAATTAAAAAATGTGACCTTTCGAAATTTAACATGAAATATTATACTACTATTATGGCTTCCAGTAGACTTTTGGGATATCAATTTCTAGTTTATTTGATGACATGATGTTAAATAAAATATCTAAATTATGTTCATATGGGTTGTGTTATGTCTCAATCCTAAAATTCTACGTGCTGAAAAACTTTTGGCCCTGTCTGTATCTATGCTTTATTAGTACATTTTCACGTTCTTTTTAAATGTCTTACTGTGACGGGATAGCGTCAGGAATGAGGCTCTTTCAGGAAGCTGCAGTTAAAGCATTTACAGAAGTCAAACAAAAACTTTAAAATTAAATGTGCAGGCTGAGCAATGCCTTGCTGGACTTTCCTTCTAAACTCCTCCACCAAACAAAGGATTGTCTTTCCTTTATGTACATGTGCTTGTTGTCAGGGATATATTTAACCCCTTCACTCCCAAACTTACATAAAAAATAAAAACTCTATTTAAACACAACACACTATTTACACGCATGGCTTTTGCCCTGCCACATACCTCCCCCCCTTGATCAACGCACACATGCCCATTTCCCCACAAACCAGTTTTTCTTCTTTTGGCTTCTTGTGGGTGGGGTGGTTCAGACTCCGGTGCCTCCGCCAGGAGACCAGGGACCAGCGACAGGGGACCTGGTCGATGCAGACAGAGCTGCGCTAGCCCCGGTGACCATGCAGCGACATCTGGGTCAGCAGGGTGAGCAGGGCAGGAGACCAAGCGACCGACCTGTGCCTGGCAGTGCAGCGACCTGGGAGCTATTGAAACCTCCCTTCTGGCCCTGGAGAGAGCGGGGCTTCTCCCTCTGGCCCTGGAGAGAGCGGGGCTTCTCCCTCTGGCCCTGGAGAGAGCGGGGCTTCTCCCTCTGGCCCTGGAGAGAGCGGGGCTCCTCCCTCTGGCTCTGGAGAGAGCGGGGCTCCTCCCTCTGGCCCTGGAGAGAGCGGGGCTCCTCCCTCTGGCCCTGGAGAGAGCGGGGCTCCTCCCTCTGGCCCTGGAGAGAGCGGGGCTCCTCCCTCTGGCTCTAGAGAGAGCGGGGCTCCTCCCTCTGGCCCTGGAGAGAGCGGGGCTTCTCCTTCTGGCCCTGGAGAGAGCGGGGCTTCTTCCTCTGGCCCTGGAGAGAGTGGGGCTTCTCCCTCTGGCCCTGGAGAGAGCGGGGCTTCTCTCTCTGGCCCTGGAGAGAGCGGGCCTTCTCCATCTGGCCCTGTAGAGAGCGGGCCTTCTCCCTCTGGCCCTGGAGAGAGCGGGGCTTCTCCCTCTGGCCCTGGAGAGAGCGGGGCTTCTCTCTCTGGCCCTGGAGAGAGCAGGGCTTCTCCTTCTTTCAAGAGAGAGGGTATCGGCTTATTCTTTGCTCGCCTCCAGGAACGTCCATCCCTCTTCTTTCTCTTTCGGGCAGGTAGCTCCTCCTCCTGATATTGGAGGAGGCAGCATACCACAGAGTGCCCAAACTCCCCACAGGCGAGGCACCAACCTTGATCCCGAGGAGGGCATCTAATTCATCATCCCACAGGAGTCCACCTCGTCTCTCGCGAAGGCCTCCATAAGTCAAGGGTCTTCTTAGGGGCACACATCTCAGAGGTGCCCACCCGCTCTACTACTTTTGTTTTTTAAGAGCTGGGATCCTAGTGGTAAATGTTACACAACAACCAGATAAGTTAGCATAATTGGTAGGCTGGCAGTCTCTCTCTCACACTCTCTCTCTCACACACACACATATGGTTTCAGATCTATGAAACCATATGAAAAACTGATTTGTTTAATAAAACATTTTTGTGTTTGTGTTTGTGTGTGTGTGTGTGTGTGTGTGTATTTACAGGAACCTCAATGCACTGACCCACCAAGTAATCCAGAGGAGAAACTCCTGGGACAACTTAATCCTGAACTGTCGCTACTGGCTTATAATCTGCGTCCTGCTTATGTTTCAACTCTTCATGAACTACGTCTTCAAATGAAAAAGAAAAGGCCCTGCACTGAGCAATAAATGATCAAAACGCATCCATCACCACCAGTCGGCTTTGGAATGCCAACACAAGAGTCGGAAGAGGCACCAAGCACTTTGAAAAACTGATATTGAAGAATATAATAATAATAATAATAATAATAATAATAATAATAATAATAATAATAATAATACATTATTATACGTCATAGGTTGCAGGACTATTAATGTTGTTGTAAAGGCACTTTTTATCTATTCCTTGCAATACATTTTTTAATGCCTCTTCTGTCCCACCCGGTCACCTATACAACAAAAACACCACCCCTATACGTTGGCCTTAACGCTAAAGCCAAAAACGGACTTGTTGCGATTTCGGTTTTTGCCTGAACACGTTAAGACAATATATATATATATATATATATATATATATATATATAATATAGATATATATTATATATATATATTTCTGTATGTATATATCAAATAGGTCTTGTTGTAATAACAAATTACCAAATCAGTATTTCTAATAATCTTTAAAAGAGTACATGTTTACAATTTGAAATGTGTAGTAATGAGGTAGTGAGGGAGGACACGCTGTGGAGATGCGGATGTTTTTAAACGCTGTTTTTCTTGAGATGTGTTGGACATGTACAGAAAGACTGGAAGATGGATCTTTTTCTCCCTGCTCGGACCCAGACTGCCTGAACTCCTTTGTTAGTGATCTGTAGCCACTGGCACACTGGGAGGCAGTCTCTGTGTAATTTTGGTGGTTGTCTCTCAGCTACAAGCTCAGTTGCAAGCCAGCACTGCATTTTTTTATACTTGTTCTCCACAAGGCTAAGCTACATTCCTTGTAAAAATAGAAAGTTGCAGTTCAACAGAGTTTGTGCTCAGTAATTGTAAAGTACTACATTAAAATTTTACAGAATAATTTTGGCAGATTTTTTTTTTTTTTCATGATTTTCTGTTGGAAATGTGTGCCATTGTTTTTCTTTTTTATTCCATGTTTTTTTAATACTTCTTTATACATGTTATGATTAAGGTAGGTGCCTGTACTTGGTGCACATCGTTATCACCCCACATACATAGAAATGATGTCAGAAGTTAGCACTCCTTTATTTTGCTACTGTCGTGCATAACTGGTGGGATGTGTTTGCCATGGGATAAATACAAGATGTACAATTTTCAATGAAATAGATTGATTTTGGCGTTTACCCATAGACAGTAATAGAAAATAAATTGTATTTTTTTCTAAAGTACTGAGACTTCTGTTGTTTTTGTAATTTCCATTTTCATGGATATCATATACTGTCCTGCAGTGAACTACCTTAATCAGCATCAATGAATCATTTGAATGCAACATAAGTAGTAGCCAAATTAATTACAAACATTTTCAAATCTAAAATCTAAAAGAAACCTGTGTGCAGGCTAGAAACTTATCTTCCAAATCAATTTCTAATCGCTGGTTAGGAGTTGTAAAAATATGTCAGCAAGTACATTTCATAATTTAAAAATACATTTTCATTTAACAAGTCATATTTCTCAATAGCAGTAGGGTGGTTTTGCAGTTACAGTCATATACAAATGATAAACGCCTGCCATAAGCCAGTAGGGTGTAGGCTGTTTCTTGCGATGTGTCTGCAAGGTTCACTACTTGCTAATTTCAATTGTTCATGTACAGTACTGTGAAAAAGTATTTTGCCCCTGTCTGATTTACTACATATTTTTAACACTGAATGTTATCAGATCTTCAACCAAAATCTAATATTAGATAAAAGGGACCCTGAGTGAATAAATAACACAAAACGGTCTGACATTCTGTAGAATTCTCTGATAGAGTAGAATTCATTGTTCCTTCAATGATGGCAAGTCGTCCAGGTCCTGATTCAGCAAAGCATCCCCAAATCATGAAACTACCACCACCATGCTTTACCGTTGGTATGAGGTTCTTACTGTGGAATGCAGTGTTTGGTTTTCGCCAGACATAACTGGGCCCATGTTGGTCAAAAAGTTCTACTTTTGACTCATCTGTCCATAGAACATTGTTCCAGAACTCTTGAGGATCATCCAGGTGTTCTTTGACAAACTTGAGACGAGCATGTTTTGATTCAGCCTTAACTGCACTTAGAAGTGTACTCGTCTCAACTAGTCTACAACATTGCACATTGTGCAGGACCAATGCAACAACCATGTAACTTTTGTATATCTTTTTTGCTATATGTTATATCATTTTTACATATAATTTTTGATGTGTAAGATATCCATTTTGCTGAATGCTATATCTTTTTTGCAATATACAGGTAGTGGACAAAAACATGGAAACACCTGTAAATGAGGGACACAGTCTACAGTTCAAACAAGTATGCTGCAGGTGTCCATTTACCTCTTTTTACTTCTGACCAAAAACATAATAACTAAACTATATATATATATATATATATATATATATATATATATATATATATATATATATATATATATATATATATATATATATATATATACATATAATGCACATGCGTGTTGGTTAAATTTTTTTCTCACTAATTCGCAGGACTTGAGAAAAAAATAACAACAATAGTGAAAATGAAATAACTCTTTCCTTAAACTGCACGTGGTGCAGACACATGAGAAGGGAAGGAAGTGTAGTTCCACCTTAACAAATAACTGCTGGGTGTTGTTTTTCCAGGAACTCATAATTCCCAGGATTGCGGTGGAGGGAGGGTTATGCAAGTACTGCACAGTAACGAGGTAAACAGTTGACTGCAGCCGAATCACCTACAACTGCAGTTATTTAGTTCTTCAGAAAATATAAAGGGGAAGTGTGTGTTTTACGAGGTAAGGGTTTCGATTACATCAGCCTGGAATAGTTCCTAGCCGTGCTGTTTGAACTTCACTGTATTTGTCCAGCAACAGCATTTGCTATTTAATACCAAACAGGTATTAAGCCATACCTTATTTATTTTTATTTTTTTTTATGACTTGCTTGCTTTGTCAAAGCACAATTTATTTAGTTTACGTGACTGTCTCCTTGGCCTGTCACAATTGTTTTCATTTTTTGCATATGACTGGTGGTATTCAATTATAATGTAAAGGACATTTGGTCCAATGTAAGATTAAGATAATCTGGTTGTGTATGGATGCATTATCTGTATGCCTTGTATATATTATATATATATATATATATATATATATATATATATATATATATATATATATATATATATATATATATATAATATATCTAGATATATATATATATATATATATCCACTGTCACACCCAGGTCTACATTTTAAATTTACAGCAGTGGTTGGTGTCAGCAGATTTCTCAGAGAAGCTCTAAAAGTTAAAAAGTTACTGTACTTGTAAAAGAGATCACATTGAAATCAGTCAAGTTAAGGGTAAAGTCCAAACAGGCCATGCTTTTAACTGTGTGGAAGTGCATATGATATTGGAACTAGTGATTGCAATGCTGGTTAGATGCAAGCACCACGGACTGCTGAAACAAACTAGTACAGAAGCTTTAGCTTCAGTGACAATATCACTTTGAACAGACTGTGTTGAACAAATGATATTGACCACATGCGATTGAGAATTATGCCAGGTGGCCTGTATAACTCCTGCCTCACATGGCAAAAAAGTGTCTGATGGTGGTAAAAAAAAAAAAAAACCTGCTCATTTTGACGTTTGACTTCATTGTATTTCCTTTTTGGGAGATGATACCGTGTTATCATTTTAAAGCATGACTCAAGACAATCAAACAGAAAATAAGGATACTATATAGAATGGCCCCTCTGTTTTTTGACTGCTGCACATCCTTATTCATACGGGAATGGAAATAGGACTCCCATTATTGCAAAGTGGTTTGAGCCATTCCAGGCTTTACGATGCATTTAATTCCTTAATTTGATGTCACCTAATCCAAACAAAACCTGCCTTGCTGTTTCAAAGGCTCAGTTTCATGTGACACTATATACAAATGAAGCATTATTCACGCAACCTTTTTAAAAAACATTCCTTTTAATTCCAGCCCCTGAGACTGAGAGGTAAGAGGCAGATCTCCAGTGGCGACAGTTGAGGAGAGCAGCTCAGATCAAGCAGGCAGGATGCAGAAGGTTATTCGCATTGCATATCTAATCTTGGTTCTGGACATTACCTCTCTGTTTGCCCAGTTTTCCATTACACCTGTAAGTAACATAGACCTGATGTTGTCTGATGTAACATTATCCCTCAAAAAAGCATTGCATTCCATTTAGAATCTGCAAATGTTATACCTGGTCTTATGACAGATTACCCCTAGGCAGTCATCAACTATTCTAGATCCATCCTTACTCTAACTGGTGTACAGCTAACTCAGATCCAGTTGTTCTACACTCTTGGTTGCTTAAACTGTCATTCTGAATGTGTCTTTACTTGCTTTTCATTGCCCATAAAAGAACAGTACTGGCAGCCTGGAACAGAACTGTAGTAGAAAGTTGCACGGGGTTATGTCACCAACTTGATTTTTACTGGCCTGTCCTTTAGTCGTACAATGTTTTAGATGGGCACTTCCTGTACAGCATGGGTATGTGCTGCTATATCATATAAACAATGACTGTGGAGAGAGTGATGACTTTCTAAGATGCGTAGAAACCCTGCCATCGAAAAAGATTAGTACTTTTATAAGATTTGAAAGTTTATTTTAGTATTGCCACATACCATTAATGAATGAAACTTAACTTAAACTTAAAAAGTATTCTAAAAGAATGAACCATTGTGCTTCTTAATTCAATGTATTTTTTTTCTTGCAGTATTTGGCAAAACGGCTGGGGTTCAATACCATCTGGTTTGGGTACCTGCAAACCACAGTAGGAATAATCCAGCTTTTGGGTGGACCTGTCTTTGGCAGGTAAGAATAATAACCCAGAAGCAAATGTAGGTAATGTATTTATTTTCTCTCCTATGCAGTGGTGTTATCAAGGGAGCCTGTTAGTCATACTGGATCAGTGGTTCAGAACTGATTCACTTATTTATTTCCATCAGAAGAAAACTATTTGGTCAATTGTAACAAAACTGCAAATGTCTGTCCTAAACTGATGAGTAGCTAGAACTGTCCTATCTGGGGATTATTTCTGTACTATCTAAGTACCTATTGCTATAAAATAATTTCCCCAAAACAGACTTCAAAATCCACTGATCCTTCAGTTTAGTACAGGCCTGGGGATTAGACTGATCATTTCTTCTTCATGCTTGGGAAGATGACAGCGAGAGAAGGAGGAGAGTAAGAGGAGTGCTGCATTTATATACTGGTGCTATCATGCAGACTTTCCTTGGGAATACTACTTTAAGTTCACTGCAATTGTCAAATTGTGAACAACATTAATTTAACAAAGTATTGTAGCAGCAAATTTCATAAAGGCATTTATTCAACTTGAACAAAGCGTAAAACACCAAGAAGCCTGTATGCAGTTCTTCACTTTGAAAGGTAGTGGTGTCACTCACTGATCGTGCTGGTCCTCAGGTAGTGCTGTACCTCATTGATCATGCTGGTCCTCAGGTAGTGCTGTACCTCATTGATCATGCTGGGCCTCGGGTAGTACTGTTACTCATTGATGCTTTAAAATTCTGCTGCAGGTTTGCGGATCTGCATGGCGCTCGCGCTGCCCTCACCCTGTCCAGCCTGTCTTCAGCTGTGTACTTTGTGATTCTGGGCTGCTCCACTAATGTGCCTCTTCTGTTCATTTCCAAGCTGCCGGCCGTATTCATGCATGGAATGCCAGGTAGTCACAAGCCTCTCCAGAATAATGTAATAGCATGCAGACTGGTCACGTCGAATCAGTGCCATCCTGGCTGCCATCAGTTGTCTTAGAGCCTACTGTGTGTGCGTCTGTATAGTATTTTCATTAACGGTGTTGATTTATACTGTAAAAAACTTTTTTTCAAATGAAAAAATAAAATTTATATAAGCTTACACCTCTAAATAAACGGTCTCCTTCTCTATTCCTCTCTGCAGGTGTGCAGATGGTTGTGACGGACCTGACTGAGCCAGGGAATCGAGCCAGTGCTCTGGGGAGACTGGGGCTGTGCTTCGGAGTTGGCATGATCATGGGCTCATCGCTCGGGGGCACTCTCAGCACACGATACGGGTAGGGGGCTGGGGTCTTTCATTACTCTGTGTGATTCACTGGTGGAGCCAGTGAAAATCCCTAATGAGTGTGCTACAGTAGTGTTCACAATGACTGGGGCCTCCCTTCTGCTGTTTTGTGGTGCCGGGGGGTTGGATGTTAGTTGGCCGCTTTACCAATTTTTAATAAGCAGACCATCTCACAAGAGCAGTGCTATCTGTTTTCGAAGAATGATGAGCAACTACAGCAGGCTTGTTGTTTATTGATCTTTTAACCCTAGTCAGACCCTTGCTAATGAACCTTCTTGCTGAATAGATAATTATCTCCTCTACAACCACAAATTGTATAAGCAACGTCCCCTAAGTGTACTGGCATGTCCCCTCTTTACTTCCAATGCAGTATGACTAGCTGGGATACACAAAACAACCGTTAAATTACATTAAGGAGTAGATTAAAGGATACGCACAAAGTGATTGCTATCAGATTTGCACTTTGCCATCATTACGCCATTACAATTATTTTGAAATGCATTCAACTAAGAAAAGAGCATGGAATTGGACCGGATCTGGATGCTAAGAGGGCACAAACATTATAATGTGATATAACAGTTTTGGTTTGCAAGGTGCAGACCATTGCAAAGCGAGTAATTAAGAGTTGTATAAAAGCATTCACCTGCAGAGACCTGTTACTGGCTTTAGGATGGCTGCTCTGGTACACCTCCTGATGCAGCGACAATTGTCTTGTTGAGGAGAGGCAGGAACACGTTTGGAGGAGAAGGGCAAGATGAAGAAGACCCAGCATATTCAATCCCAGGGTCACTTTGCACATCATCCTAGATCTAATAGCTATGGATGAATTGATGGATGAGCTGGACCCCAGCGTCAATCTAAGGACCACTATCCCTGCACATTTGAAAGTGCTGGAGGGATAGCCCAATCCACCTTTTCCAAGGTGCTAGGCAAATTTTAGGATGTCCTGCTGAAAGGGGCAGGGCAATACTTATCATTTCCTAAGGATACTAGCATAAATGATTTTGGCTGAGGCTTTTTCAATCAACTCCATTTCATGCTACGTGACCTCAGCCATAAGGACTCTAAGCTCCTTCTTAGAAAACTTATTTTCCATGTGCCAAGAGGACTTTTCTGCCCTTGCTGTGACATATATTTTTTTGGTTTGTATTTTCATGCTCCACAAATGTCATACAGTGCCTACTGCTCCCTGTACTCCTAACTCCCCCAACACTGGGCTGCAGGTGTGGCCGCTAAATAGACCGATGTGCTCATTGAGACCCATGTTATTTTAATTGCATATCGTTATTTGTGTGTTGAGTAATTTGCATTGCTCTTAAGCTTACATAAGGTGCAGTGCAAAATAATTGCCTGGCCACAATGCAATTAGAATTTTGCAACTACATTTATTTGCACTATGTCTATACCTACATCTACCCCTAAACGTGTTCTCTATGTGGGCAGACACAATTGTAGAAACTCATTTTCTGGGGTAAAATGCAGAACAAATATGCCACCCAGTAATTTGTAGTGCTGATCAGCACAGGTTAGCACCTGATTCACTGCTGCTGGTCCAAAGGCTTCACTGTCAAGTCTGTTCGATTCACTGACAGTGTCCAGATAAACTAAAAACAATCATTTCAAGTAAACAAGCTATTTAAAAAAATAAAATAAAATGAATGTTCATCAACAGGCACTGTAGTTAAAATATTTAGGTATGAGTCATATCAAATTAGAGTAGAATAAAGATTAATTGCAGGTTTTATGAAATAGCCTATACCTTCTTCATTTCTCACCTGCTTGTGGTAAATGTTATAAAGGAAACATAAGTACCCTGAACAAACCACTACTCTAAACAGAGTCCAGTCCCAGCTGTTTGGATGAGCCAGGGTGTTCTGCATCTGAAAGTGAAACATTAACTTTATTTGTCTTCTCCTGTAGATGGCGCTACGGAACAATAAATAAAGACCTAAGAATACAAAGAAGCAATGCTAGTGTTGTTGAGGGCTGAGGATTTGGTTGCTGTACACGTTTCTATTGGGCAGTTCATAATTGCAGGCTACAGAAAACGATTTTATGGTTATTGCTGTGTTCTGTGCTGAAAATATTTTTCACTTTGACAGGATATGTGTTTATTTCAACTGGAAGTAGTAAATCTCTGTAGTAGGGCAGAATCTGGAGCAGTGCGTTTTTTGGAAAGTAGGTGGCATTGCATAGCTGGAGCCATAGCACTTGTAGAGAAAATGAGTGACAGGGTCTGGCCTCTAGGGGCAATGTTGTTTAGTATTTACTGTACAGTGTGTAGGTGTCGTTGTATTTCTTCTTATAGTAACTCATTTGAAAACAAGCCTCCAAGAAGAGAATAAAATATACAGAAGTCATAACAATAATATAGTGTATATATAATGCAGGGGTGGAAATAAGACTCCCATTGTATAGCAGTTTGATCCACTCCGAGTTTTACTACGAGGTTTAGTAAGACACATTAGCTTGTTACCTGTACACTTACCTGTTGGCTTAGCTTATAGTAAAACCTGGAACTGGTGAAACCGCTATGCAATAGGAGTCTTATTTCCATCCCTGTAATTTGTTTGTTTGTTCATTTATTTATTTAGCTTGAATTCAATGGAATTATCATCCACACTCTATACCCTGAGGTTGGACAGTTGAAAACCATGTGCAGTATGCGTCACAGAAACATTATTACACTCAGTGAACATGTTAAAACTGTAATATCAAGCCATACAGATAAATAAGATAAGGAAATGCATTAATAATTTATAAAACAGTTTGTTTAATATTATAGGCACCTTTTTAAGCAGTTGCCTCTGACGATGCTTCCATTTGGATTTGTAGCTGGACTGGGGTGTTTACACCTCAACCTCTGTAGCTTCTAATTGTTCTTATTCTTACTGATTGGCTGCAAAGACAACAGGGCTAGCCAGAGATTGGATAATGTTTGTTGGGTTGTTTTTTCTTGTGTACAATTTTGTAATGCGATAAGGAGTTTATCTGGACCACTGATCATATCTGATGCACCTCCCAGAATTCCATTCAACTGCAAAGTTAATTCAAAATCACCAGCAAATATGTATCTCAGCCAGGTAAAAGTATGTCACTCTTCTTTCTTTTCAGTGAAAAGTCAACAAAGGTTTGTTATGCATATAAACCATTATAGTTGGATACTAACAATTAAGCAGTATATAATAGAGTTCTGAGATGGTGAACATCTGTGCATGGGTTGAACCGGTTGCATGCACACACTTCCGCCTCCAGCCTAGCTCAGTTCACCATTGATCATGCCAATACAAAGACATTAACCATACTATAATCCTATAATATACCCTAAAAAAAAGACAGAATCCAATGTATAATAACTGACACATTTGAATTCCTGTACAAAAGTACTTGTTGCACCCTGTGTATAATCCAAACCCACTTTTGTTTGATAATTTGCTTTGCACAATCAAGAGTCCTGTTGAAAAGGACAGAAATGAGTTAATGTGTTGTTAATTCAAGACCATCTGCGTTCAGTTATCTAGCAGGTTCTGCCCATTAGCTTGGGTGGTAATGCTTCATTAATGCACTTGTGTAGTGCACAGTTATAGGTTCTTTCTGATGCCGAAAGATAGATGGATCACACACACACACACACACACACACACACACACACACACACACACACACACACAGTGTGGTTTACTAGTGTGCCCATGTAGAGCCAGGTGGATAATGTCCCAAGCCTGTATTATCCAGGGCTATTATCACAACCTAGCAATTGGATATGATGACTATGTCCTTTTGAACTTTATGGATGGCTGAATACAGCTGCTATAATTTAGAATTCCTTGAGAAAAAAAATAATCATAATAACTCAAGCCATCAGTGAAAGATTAAGTAGTCTCAAATTTATCCCGGAGGTTATGAAATCCATGGCAACAAAGATATAGTGGAGGCGTTCTTCCATATATCTGGAAAACCTCTTCTCCTATTGTGATAAAGCTTAGTATTGTATTGAGTAATATGCTGGTCATATATGGGAGTGTCTCTCTCTCTGTCTGTACATTTGTCCATCTATGTGTTACATTTATATTTTTGATTATGTGGAAAACCACTTATGAAAGTTGGTATTAACATTATTTAGCTCAAGTTATTGAAATGTTAGATTGTGGGGATATCTGTCCCTATATTTGACCATCTGTATGTCTCTAGCTGGAAAATCACTTACCCAGTTGTGGTGGAACATAGTATTAACATTGTTTTGCATGCATTATTGAGATGTCTAATTGTATGTACATCTCTCCATATGTCACTTTTTTGTACATGTCTTGAAAACACAAGCATTTCCACACACTGTAAATTATACATTTTAATATACATTACCAAGATACATACCCCTTATTTTCCTATCTTATGCTGTCTAGGTCTTAAACAACACACGTCTATTTTCATTAAACTCTACATTACTATTTGTTATACTGTACTACAGTGAACATATCATTGAAATGTGTATTCATCAACTTTTTAATCATACTGATATCCCTATGTCACACTTAGAAAGGATCACAGATCCACGATGAAAACATCGTTATTAGGTATTTCCTGTGATATGTTACAAAAAAAGTCTTACATCTGAATACGTTTTGTAACTTCACATTGCTGCAAGTAGATTCCCATGCATGTCTATAGACGGACTGGCTATGTTAAGATGCTTTTTACCTGTGCTCATGTTCAGGAGCTGCTCTTCAGTTCTACTTGCTTGCCATTGAGAAATGGAACATCAGACAAATTGTCTTTATTAAGAAGTAAGAGCATTGAGTGATCCTACACGTTGGGCCAAGTTTCCTTTTGGATTGTTGGCAATACATAGCTGTGCACTAGATGGCGGTAGCACTTAGTAATATTAAGACACTTTGGCTAATCTAGTCTAAGTTGCATGTGTTTTTGGCAGGCAACTAGAACACCTTATCACATTCTATAATAAAGTTTTAAAAAAGGAATAAACAAACATGTTTCAGTAATTGCTATAGGAACCACTCGGAAATATTTGCAAATATCATAAAATGGTAAAATAGTAGCAATGTAACAAAGACTGTATTCAAACAATGTAAAAGTGCCATTTTGATCATGGTATAGCAGAAACACAAACATTCTGTTCTATTTGCTTGTCAGTCAAAGGGTTAAATAATGACTGTACAAGGAATAGAACAAAATGAAGCTGCTGGGGTCAACTGTAAGGGACTGTAACACTGAAGCATCTTCACAGGAAAGCACATGTATGGCAAATTGTACAAGAAAAAAAACAGCTTTCATAACATCCGCTCACCCTTGAAAATGTAAATCCTTGAGAGGTATAGATTATACAACAACAAACTGAAATAACCCATGAAGAGAAGCATTGTGGTTGGAGTAAAGCGTGGGTTGAAAGATCTGACCATCTGCCTCAAGTTCTTTTAATGTTTTGTTCCATTAATTGTATCCTTCTGCCGTAATAACCGTAAAACACAGCTGTATTCATACAGCAAACCTTAGGCAAACAATCACAATGAATCTGTGTTAAGATTATGAAGTTGCTGTACTTAGACTTTGCTGTGGCGATAGGTACCACCCTGTGTAAAATACATAGTTCTGGGCATGGCTGTCCTTCCCTGTGGTGACCTGGGAACTGGGAGGGGAGAACTCTTGACCCAGAGCTTTATTGCTCTTATTAGGATTTATTCATGAAACCACTCGGCTGTGAAATAAGGGACAATCTCATTTTTTTCAAAGTCATGTCATTACTGTTACTTGTTACTGTGATTGTAATGGGCGATGCTGTGTGATACACTGGCATTGTGGATTTGTACCTCTGTTGGCGAGATGAGATGTTAAAAGCTCTAAAACCATGAACACAGTGGAGCCCGGCTCTCTTTCAGAGTGGCATTTTGCCCAGCCTCCACCCTGTTACATGAGCAACCTACTAACTTCCTGTACCGTAGGTCACATGGTCTGTTTGCAATTAAACTACTGAAGTAAATTGTGTAATGCACACCTCTTATATAGCGTGCATCTCTTGTAACAATAGCATAGCATGCATTCAAATCATATAGAAGAAACCAGCTGTAAGGGTTAGCCAGAATTCCAGTACAGATCCCATGTATAGAATATCCGGCTCCATTCAAAAGTAAAAAAAAAAAAAAAAAAAAAAGCAATGCCACTTAAATTCACATATCAGTTTTTGTGATTTCTAATAAGCACGTACATTGTATAATGGCTCAACCCTTTTTGCAGGGTTTGAGCAGACAGAATTGCTTTGCAGTCCTTGTGCTCATATCTTACAATAAGAGGCAACGTACTATATAGAATGCTATCGCATGAGTATCCAGTACAGCTGGTTAGGTAATGACAGGAAATAAGCTGTTGAAGGTGAAATGACTAGTGCTAGTCAATGCCCCAAGTGGTTGACAGGTGGGACTGTTTTGTACAGAGATTAAATACGGATGGAATCTAAGCACCTTCACTTTGTGTGCATGTCACAACTGAGCTGCAATGAAATGCCAAATTCGTGGGTCACCATGACTGAGCTCTGTATTGTGTGTCGTGCCAAGAATAACACAGGGCGTGGCGCGACGGCTGTCAGTACCTCTGCCAAGAGATCTCGCTGGAATCCAAGGGGCATTCTTTGACACTGCTCAAGATGAGCATGTGTTGAAAATGGCGTCTTTTTGAAGTCTCCGAAAATAAGAGAAATGGATGTTTCCAAAAAGGCAACCCTTAGGGCAAATATAATGCTTCGAATCAAGACCCTTTCTGAAGTAAATGAGTCAAGTTACAAAGTATGATCGATTTCAAGATTTTACAAATCTACAAAACTCTTACCTAAATAGAATTTATAAGTAAGCAGTCGATTACAAAGTACCATAGGTTTTTCCAAAAGTAAGTGTTCGTTTACAGTAGTGTATTACAAAACTTTAAGCCATTCACCAATAAGGCACTACATTAATTTTGTGCAGAGTTTGTTTGTTTGTAATCCCTTTCACACCAGATGTGTGACGAACAAAATTCCTTCGCTGGAGGAGTTCCACCCAATGCCACCCACCTTTTCTGCATTTCTGTTATATGTGAGGGACACGCCCCTTTATTCTTGATTGGTCAGTTCCAAAGTGACTGTGGCTATCAAGCCAAAGAACATAAAAAACAAAAAAACAAAATCAATTTCCAAATCCGCTCTCTTCTTGCTGCAAAAATATGACCTAAATATATTGTAACAATTATATCATCAGTAACTAATTTTCAACAAACTAATTTTTTTATGCAATAATGAAACAGATGATGTGTAAAGAAAGTAATACAAGACCAGTGACCAGCTGTTCAAAATAAAAAATAAAACCACATCGCCATGGAAATGAGTCAAGGTGGATGTACCATTGATTCCAGTCTTCAAGAGTTACCTTGCAGAATCTCTTTTTTTTTTTTTATTTTATTGGTTTGAAGGCACAGCAGCCAGCTCTGTCTGGGCTTGTCTCTGTGTCACTTGGTGAATGGTATTCGTCACAGACTGTATTTCAAAACTGAGTGCTGACGAGGGGACTCCCGAGTGGCACATCCAGTAAAGGCACTCCGCCCACAGTGCAGTATGTGCCCTATAGCTTGGAGGTCGCCGGTTTGAATCAAAGCTATGCCACTGCCAACTGAGGACTGTAGTCCCCAGGGGACGGTGAGTAATTGGCCAAGCACTGCTCGGATGGGATAGGGGTTAGGTTGACTGGGGAGTCCTTGGCTCACTGCACACCAGCGACCCCTGTGGCTGGCCGGGTTCCTGCAGGCCAGCCTGTATGCTATTCAGAACTGTGTGGTCCTCTCGTGCTGCTCTGGGCTTGCAGAGCGAAAAAAAGCTGGTGGCTGACAGCACTCATTTCAAAGGAAGCGAGAGCTTGTCTCTCCTGTCTTGGTGCAGGGGTTGCGCGGTTCAATCATAATTGGATATTCCAAAAACAATTGGGGAATAAATGAATAAAAATAAGTATTAAGAAAAAAGAAAAAGAAATGGGTGGTGACTGTTGATCTAGATCTCGGTAACTGCTGGCCCTGAAGTGACAGCAGGGTGGTCTCTCCTACTGGTAGTTTGTAAGGCATGTGTTTGGACTGCAGCACATTCCTATTCA